>NC_137039.1:25878997-26168799 GCF_032717465.1 Coenobita brevimanus | reverse complement strand
ATTATAGCAAGAAGGAATACTTGGCTGCCAAGCGTAGGGCTAGAATGAGAGGTAGACAGGGCGAAGTCTGAGTCACCGAGACTTTTGTTTGATAACCTAAATAGCGTGGAAAGGAAAAATATGATATTTAAGGTGATGAAGTGATCAGATGAAGAGGGATAATCGGGATATTATAGGTGAGCAGTGTGTGAAGAATGATGAAGGAAGGGTAGTGGTAAACAGTGGGGATTTCAAAGATGCATGGAGAGAGCATTATAACCGGTTGTTGAATGAGGAGTTTGACTGGGACAGGGAAGGTTTGGAGCCAGCAGATCCAGTGTTTGGCCCTTGGCCATTGATTGATGCTGCTACTGTGAGTGAGGCAATAGGCAGGATGGAGGTGGGTAAGGCAACAGGTGTGTCTGGGTTGACTGCCGAAATGTTGAAGGCCTCAGGAGATATAGGGGTGCGGTTAGTCACTGACCTGACAAATATGATTATGAGTGAATGCCACTCAGGGATAAGTGAGGCTGGTCACTCTCATCTTAAATGTCGAGACCAACTGCCTAGCCCCGGGCTCCTACGCTCCTCATGGGGCAATGTAGGATTGGATGATGGATGGATGGTGTTGTCCCAGATGATTGGCTGAAGAGTGTAATTGTAAATGTGTATAAAGGGAAGGGTGATGACCTGGAAATAGGAAATTATAGAGATATGAAGCTTTTAGATGAGATAATGAAGGTAATGGAGAGAGTCTTAGAAGGTATGATTAGAGAGAGAGTGAATGTTGATGAGATGCATTTTGGGTTTATGCCAGGTAGGGGGACCACTGATGCCATATTCATTGTTAACAGCTTCAGGAAAAATATATTGGTAAGAAAAGGGATCTGTATTTTGTTTTTGTTGATTTGGAAAAGGCCTTTGACAGAGTCCCTAGAGAGGTGGTGAAGTGGGCAATGAGAAGGCTTGACTAGGAGGAGTGGCTGGTTAGGGTGGTTATGGCTATGTATGTGGATGCTCGCACCCAGGTAGCACCCAGGTAAGAGTGAATGGAGATTTGAGTGATGAGTTTTCCGTGAACGTTGGTGTGCATCAGGGGTCAGTTTTGAGTCCTATGTTGTTTATCATGGTACTTGAAGCCCTCTCACATGACTTCAAAAGCAGATTCCTGTGGGAGATGTTGCATGCCGATGATTTGGTGTTGATTGCAGAGAATGAAAGGGAAGAGGAGGAAAGATTTAGGAAGTGGAGGGATGGTTTGGGGCACAAGGGCTTAAGGGTAACTGCAGATAAAACAAAAGTGATGATATCTAGGGTTGGTGGCGGTACTGTCAAAGACGAGGGAGAGTGGCCATGTGCAGTTTGACACGAGGGCATGGGAAGTAATTCCATCTTGTGCGGTGTTTGTGATAAATGGGGGTGCAAGAGATGTAGTGCTGTCAGAGGTATACTGTGAGATACTGCTGATTTTATGTGTATGGCGTGTCAGGGAGAGCAGATGGAGATTGTCAGGCGTGAAAGGATTGATCTTGCTGGTGAATTTCTTGAGTGTGTGGAAGAGTTTTGTTATTTGGGAAACATGTTGTGTGCTGGAGGTGGGGCTGGAGCTAGTTCTGTGGCTAGGGTGAGAAGTGGTTGGAAGAAGTTCAGGGAGCTCTTGCTTCTCATGACATTGAGGGGACTCTCCCTACGTGCTAAGAGGTCTTTGTATGCAGCATGTGTTAGGAGTGTCATGCTGTATGGTAGTGAGACCTGAGCAGTAAAGGAGGAGGATATTCGCAGGCTTAGATGTACAGAAATGACAATGATTAGGTGGATGTGTAGTGCGTCCCTGTGTGCAAGGTCTGAGGGGGCTGGGTTTACGATGGAAGAGTTGAGAGGTAGGATGGGACTGGAATGTATTGGTGTTGTGATGAGCAGAGGTAAATTGAGATGGTTTGGGCATGTGGAGAGGATGGGGGATGATAATTGGGTGAGGATGGTGAGAAATGTTAATATTGGGGGTGGGGTTATGAGGGGTAGACCGAGAAAGACATGGGACGAGGTCATTAAGTGTGACCTCAGGGTTAAGGGACTGAACAGGGAGGCTGCAATAGATCGTGCAGCATGGAGAGCCGCCATTAGGTGACCAAGGCTGACTCATGCAAGCATGTTGGAGCCTTTAAAAATGAAACGATTATTATTATTATTGTTGTTATTACTATTATTATTATTTATTATTATTTATTATTATTATTACTACAGACTTCGCAAATTCTTACTGCCATGTAATTAAACCTTACTGTTCCCAGGTTATATTGTTCTTGCTGCTAACCAGATACTTTTGTTAATCAATGTTTGGAAGGAAAGGACAAATGTGTACTATTTTTTCAGGTGTGTTAATTGACCCAGCTGTGGAAACTGCCAACAGAGACGGAGAAAGGGGAGAAGAAAACCACAACCAGCTGCCAAATTAATACCAACCAGCTGCCCAATCACGGTAATACCAACCATCTGCCTCCACTCTCAGGTAAGCGTCCTATTGTGACTTTTTTGAATTTTGCCAAAGGGACCTGTAGTATGGGGCCTTCTGCTCTTGTCATAATATACTTGCTACCACCAGACTCTTTCATTTATATTAGGAGACGGCCATCATTGTGAAGGAATCTATCTACTACCCAGTTTCCCACTATCTATCTGTTTAAACTGCCATCTGTCCTTATTCAGTGCTGAGTTGTAACAAAAGATTAACACAGGAATAAAGCCAGTCATGAAGAGTTCGGTAAATAATGCAGAGCCGTCGGAATTTCTTGTTCTGCTGGGAATAAGGAAGTACTTGAGGGACTATAACCAAGGAATTGAGCTAGACAGATGATGTAAAATGGATTTGTTCATCTTAGGTCTTGTGTACTAGTAGTAGTTCAACCCCAGGCACAGCAGAACATTATCCCAGTGGACTGCAGGCTGAGTTACCCTTCTGTAGTCCATCATTCTCCTCTTGCGGGATAGGTGTGGCATTGAGAAGTGTAAATGTAGTCAGGCAGCCCTCCCCCCCCCATCCAGCACCAATACACTAGGGGTTAATTAAGATCCATATTGAACTCCTCCACAGACAATAGGATTAAGTTTGAACACACTTGAGATTATCTCCTAAAACCTTGCCTTATTTTCAGGGTCCGTCTGTGTTACTCAGGCTGCTGTTCCTGCGATTGCTGAGTTGGTGCTGCCGTGCTGGCGTTGATCCTGGTGGTGCTGCCGTGCTGGCGTTGATCCTGGTGGTTCTTCCGTGCTGGAGTTGATCCTGGTGGTGCTGCCTGCTGGAGTTGATCCTGGTGGTGCTGCCTGCTGGAGCTGGCGGTGCTGGCTCAATTTTTCTCATCATGCAATGTCTATACCCAAGGGTGGTTGGGGTTTATCGTTAACGTAATGCCACTTGGGGATGAGTGTGGCTGGTCACTCTCATCTTGAATGTCGGGACCAACTTGCCCAGCCCTGGGCTCCTTCGCTGCTCATAGGGCGATACAAGATTGTGTGGTGAATGTGAAAAATACTCAGTGGCCTCAAAACTCAGGAAATACCTCTGATAGATATAGAGGTTCCCAGCGCCGTTGATCCTGAAAACCTTTCTACATCTCAGTCCCTTCTACTACAACTACAGCTACAACCACCCGTCTGAAATGTGAGTTAGAAAATTTTTGGTTGGTCCACCTTGACTTGGCAGAGAGTTTTGTCCTTGGCAGCCTAATTTCATCGGCCAGAAGCAGAGTAAGACAAGGCTAGCAATACTGTGGCTCTGCATCCTTTCCAGATCACTTTTAAGCCAAGTTGAGATGGACAGAGTATAACAGTTGCTCCCCTACTTACGATATTTTAATAGAGAACTCCTGACCCCATCGTTGGGTGGGAAGAGGAGTCAGGAATGATGATGATAATGCCTAATGATGATTTTAATTATGATCAGTGGCAGTGCTGGGCTGCATAACTAGATCATTCCACCACTAGGGTATACAAGACCAGTTAACTTAGTCTAGGTACTGATTTTACTTGCCTATTGATGACGACGACGATGATTGATGATAGAATAGTTAGTGCTAGGCTCCATAACTAGATCATTCCACCACTAGGATATAGAAGGCCAGTTAACTTAGTCTAGGTGCTGATTTTTACTGGCCAATCAACGACGACGATGATTGATGATAAGCTAGGATGATGCAGTGCCAGGAGTCAATCCCTGGCACTATCAGGCTGGCAACCATACAGCCGAATGAAATCTCAAGCCGATAAGTGTTTAATCTCAACAGCAATTCTTCTTAGCTCTTATTCGTAAGTGGGAGAGCAACTGTCTTTATTCCAACTAACACCAGATGGTTTTATTCAACTGAGAGTGATGCATTAGGGGTCTAAGGATAATAATGAGTTTTATTTTTAACTTATTTTCATCTTAAATGTTAGGACCAACTTGGCTAGCCCCGGGTTCCTACGCTCCTGTGTGGGGCAACGTGGGATTGGATGATGGCTGATTGGATGGATTTTTAACTTATTTATATTCGTCTATGCTCAGTTATCATACTTCTTGCACCGTAATGTGGCCTGGGATTTGTCCATTCACCTGCTTTTTTCATATATCTCTGTGGTAGAATAACACAGTACTACATGTCTACATCCATCCCACTGCACTTCTTCATGACTAGCATTCTGCTTGATAAACTATTGCTAAGATGCTTATTTTATGCCTGGGTAGAGTAACAAGAGTACAGTAAGTAAATTCGCAAGGTTTACCAGTAGCAGATACTTTTGAAACCTTTCCCCGCACTTCATGATTAGCATGTCTCCTTGCTAAGGTGTTGCCTCAGTGCAGCAATATTTCCAGCTGATAGATAAAGTACACAGATAGGTAAACATTACACAGATACACATAGATAGTAGATATATTGCAGTAAGTGTTAGCTAGGTAGATACCCGGTATACTGCAAGAATTTTGTGATGGAAAGGTTCCTCATGTTATTTTTGATGCCTTTGACTACTAGCAGTGTTTCTCTCAGTTGAACAGTGTCTGGTGTTAGTTCAGTCAAAGTGTGATGCCTTTGACTACTAGCAGTGTTTCTCTCAGTTGAACAGTGTCTGGTGTTAGTTCAGTCAAAGTGGCTTGTCTTCTTTGTGGCTGGGGTGATTTCCTAACGTGATTTCTTAGCAAGCCTCCTGAGCCACCTAGAAGACACCCAAGTGAATTATGCATATGATTATTGCTTGATTATTATGTTGATGTTTGTATTGTAATTGATGCACAGTGGACAGATTTTTTTATGGCCAGTTGTTTGATACTTGTGTATATTGTCGCTATGTTGTCCGTTTAAATCACCCACACCAATCTACCATGCAGTTCTGGCATTACTCATTGTTTACAAACCTCGGCCCATCGATTCCCCTGTGTGGAAGTTGGAACGCTAAGTTCCGGTATGCTTTTAATTAAAGTTAGCGCCAAGTCAGACTGAGGAGATTAAAGTTTTGCGCCGGCAGTAAATGAACAAAAAGTCTGCATCGTAAAGATAAACTTTAAAAATTGTGCGCCGAATTAGTTGCCATAATACTGTCGTGTAGCGTGGCCCCAAGTCCCTTTGCTACTAGTGGGGTTTTGGGGGATTGGGGATGCCTGGGGGGTTGGGTCAATACTTTTACAGCACACACAACCCACCATTGTGTGCCATGATATATATCCGTTTTGACATGGGTAATGGGGGCTGTCGGACAGTGAGAAGGAGTCCATCATTGCATATGTTGGAAGGATAAGTGGCACACAGGTGGATGATTATATAGGTAAACATGCATTCAGGCCTTGCTTGCAATAACCACGTTGTGGCCGTACAGTAAGGGGGCGGAATGCTCTATGAGGGGGTTGTGTTTGATGGCCAGTTTTTTTGTTTATTTTTTACGGCCTAGGCAATGCCTCAAGGATTGGGCATACGTTCTTAAGTGGATATTGCAAGCCAGACGTTGCACACTTTGTTCACATCTATCAGATGCTGGACCTCACATTCACAGCCACCCAGTCATTCACCAATGTTTTGTTTCCCCTGTTTTGCAAGAGACCTGGGACTAGCTACTGACTGATGTAATACCGTATAGTGCCACATCCAGCTGGAGCACGGTAACTCCTTACACCACCACGTCACTCTCTAGTTGTATGCTCATTGTTTACAAACCGCGACCCTGTCGATTCCCCTTTATATGCAGTTAACCTTATTGTTCCATGAAAGCGTGTGTGGCAGGAAAAGCGATTACTGTATTCTTAATGTCAGATGAAAATTGGACACACTTATAAAAGCATGCTACAAGGTTGAGTCAGATTAGTAACAAGTTTGGTGTGGGAATAACTACCATAATACATAAGGCAGCAGAGTAATGTATATATTATTAAAGTTTTATGCTGGAAGTTAGAACGCTAAGTACGGATGTAAAAATATGCGCCATGTCAGACCAAGGAGATTAAAGTTTTATGCCGGCAGTAAATGAACAAAAAGTCTGCTTCGTAAAAATAAGCTTTAAAAATTTTGTGCCGAATTAGTTGCCATAATACTGTCGTGTAGCGTGGCTCCAAGTCCCTTTGCTACTAGTGGGGTTTTGGGGGATTGGGGATGCCTGGGGGGTTGGGTCAATACTTTTACAGCACACACAACCCACCATTGTGTGCCATGATATATATCCGTTTTGACATGGGTAATGGGGGCTGTCGGACAGTGAGAAGGAGTCCATCATTGCATATGTTGGAAGGATAAGTGGCACACAGGTGGATGATTATATAGGTAAACATGCACTCAGGCCTTGCTTGCAATAACCACGTTGTGGCCGTACAGTAAGGGGGCGGAATGCTCTATGAGGGGGTTGTGTTTGATGGCCAGTTTTTTTGTTTATTTTTTACGGCCTAGGCAATGCCTCAAGGATTGGGCATACGTTCTTAAGTGGATATTGCAAGCCAGACGTTGCACACTTTGTTCACATCTATCAGATGCTGGACCTCACATTCACAGCCACCCAGTCATTCACCAATTTTTTGTTTCCCCATTTTGTGAAGAGACCTGGGACTAGCTACTGACTAATTTAATACCGGATATTGCCACATCCAGCTGGAGCGCTGTAACTCTTTACACCACCACGTGACTGTCTAGTTGTATATTACCACCAAGTGTAGTAACTTATATCCTGGGTAGGCAGAAGCCACTTGGCTTGTCACTCATGATAGTCACGAGATGTCCACTTTGATTAGTAATCGTATCAAACAACCAGTTTCTTTACCTGCTGCCGTCAGCTCTGAAAGAAGACATCTTCGCCAGATTCGAGTAAAGCGACTAAGGTTATAGACAACTGGCCAGCCGTACACAACCATTGGCTATGAAATGTTTTGCATAAATCCTGTCCTGAGCATGAGCAAAGTATGTAGACACTTCTCTGCCAGCTGTAGGAATGGAAGGTGTTGTTTGAAATATTTTATGTGGTAAGGACTGCACATCAACGTTACTGTTCTTTCCTAGTCCACCATTCTCCTGTATGGGGATAGTAAGGGAACTGAAGGCTGTTATTATAATCTGACATTCAATATCTGATCATTGCCATATGAAGGTGTCTGTTCCAGGCATCAGGAAAACAGGCAACAGAAGGAATGTTACCCTCTAGTCATTTGGGGAAGAGTGGTAAATATGAAATACAAGTTAGTGCTGGCAGAGTATTGTTGGCATACTTTTGCACATGCCTGTACATCACAAACAGATGCAGTTAAGTCCTGGTTATGTGCCACAGATGCTAAAAAATACAGGGTGGTTCATATATAACATGTCTGATCCCATGTGTTTTGTTGTTGCATTTTGAACCATACCTTACCCCATCCTTAGGTGGGAAGAAGAGGCTGGGATGATGATGATGACGATTGCAGTGATGATTTTAATAATAATGAATGATGATTATTATATTGATTTTGATTATTTGATGATTGATATGGTGGAGGCTCAGTCGGCTTTACCATCACTACCCTGCATCATTTTCTGTTTCCCATAACCCTTTCTTACTTGATAGTGATTGCTTGTTTGCATCCATTGGTTGCATTTTTTTATCAAGTAATTTAATATCTCCTCTTGCATTTTCTTCAGTAATTGCTTAAAGTTCACTCATTTTGGTAAGAAGAGATTTTTACCCTCCACTGACTTTTATCTATTGCCAGACATCTCAATCGCATAAGGGGAGGCCACAAACAAATTAACTCCATGTCATTCTGTTATCTGCTATTTGACTGCCCTCTCTCCAACTCACACCTCCCTCCCTCGTATCTCTCCACTCCAGTCTTCCGTCTCTGCCATGGTCTCTCCTCCTCTTCACATCATACACATACCTTCTAGTCATTCTCTCATTCCCCATCCTCTACATGGCCAAACTATCTCAAAGTATTTCTCCTAATAGCACCACAGCACTTTTCCACTTCCTCATTTGTATATCTGTCTGTCCATAAAACTCCACACATTCCTCAGGTCATTTCCACTGCTCTCACTCTTGTGCCCTTCCAACAGGATCTAAGCCTCATTTCTCAATGTCTTATCACAGCTTTCAGTGATCCAGCAACCTTTCTACTCCTGCTGTACCCATTCAAGCACATCCTTCCATCCTCACTCATCACTCTAAAGTACTTGGATGCACCTTCATTATCTATTTCCTCACCATCCAGTCTCACTCTGTATGCTGTGATTTTCCTCAAGACCATAACTTTACCCATACGTATATTCTCTTTAGGATTCTGTTTCTTACATCCTCAGACTCATGCACCAAGCCTTGCAGTTCACATTCATCACAATACAGTATCATCAGCAAGCAACAGCTCAGGAAGTTTCTACATCTTACCCTCCCTCACTAGATACCAATATATTCACATTCCTTCCTATTACCTCTCTTATAGCTCCATCCATATACAAATTGAACAGCCACTGAGACATGACATGCAGAAACACGACACACACAGACATGACACACAAAAGCATGGCACAAGGTATGACACAAACATGACACAAAGAGACAAGATTTTTGTCCTTATGCAGATTTATTTCCCTCACGTCACTGGCAGAATAAGATAGCACTGTGGCCCAACATCCTTTCCATAGCACTTCTTCATGACTAGCACCATATTAGTCATGTTTCAACTAGCATTTACAAAGGAATGATGGTAATTTAATACCCAGTTAAACGGAGCATAATTAAGTTGTCAAAATACGTGCTTCCCCCATACCCGCAGACTGAGCCGACAACACCAGATATATATGGGCAGCCCTGTATTTTGGTTTAGTAAATTGTGGGCTGCTGTTGCTGTGGTCCTGTATTCCTGGCTAAGTAGGACAGTGGCAGGTGTTTGGATATGCCTGTGTAGTAGTGCTGTAATCAAACCACTTCTCTGAACCAACATAGCATCAATTTCAGCATTTTTGCCAGTACAGTATTTGCTGTCTAAGTAAAAGTGTCAGTTGGTTGTAGCTTATCTGTGTGTGCTGATCATCTACCTTCTTGAATGAGATGTGGCTAAATGAGCTATGAAACTTTGCTAAGGATATATGCGTGTCATTTTCCAGAGTAAACTCCTGAAAGATGCACACACACGTCTGAAGCATATTAGAGGATAATCTTGGTTGTAAGAATTTTGGAGCTCCTATTGCCTCTTTTCTTTGATTAAATTCCAGTATTTAGGTTCTCCAGCATTGACTCTGATTCTTAGTAATTAAAATGAGCCAGGGACCACCACAACAGCAGGTATTATCAGGCCAAAAGATCGTAAATAACTGTGGCAAATAAAAGGACTCTGCCAAAAAGCCATAGTGCTTGTTTACCCAACAATAAAAATGGGTGTTTTGTATATATTATCCCTCCTGAACAGTTGATGTTGGCTATTGTATTTGTACGCCAATTGTTATGCCCATTTTCTTGTTATATTTGCATTATTATTATTACCATGTCATTGTGATGTACTGCACAGTCAGCCACAGGAAAAAATATGCTGAAAAAAATATGTACTCTTGTCCTTCTTTGGTTGATTGTAATTGGCAACAGGTCAACTTGAATTTATTTTTCTCAATCTCTATTTCCCTCTGCCTGTGACCTCCAGTCTTGTAAATGCAATGTGTGCAGGAATTTCAGATGTAAGATATTTTGCATTTGGTTCTCTTTTGTGTATTATTTCTTGTACTCTTCAGTTTCTGCTTCTCTGCATTAAAAAGAAAAATGTCTTGTCCTAAATAGCACTGAGATTTTAAAACTAACAAGCATCCTTAGTTAACGACCATTTATGTCAAAGGTTGATGAGCAACTTGAGTCGTTTCCCTTCATTTATATCCAAGAATAACAATCATTCTGAGTTTATTCCCCTCGTTAAACATAGCAGTTGATTCCCTTCATTTAGGTGAGAGATTAACAAGATTTTTCCCTGCATATATACGAACATTTATCGTTAATACGGTTTATGTTTTTTATATTTTTTTTCCTGTGGCTATGTTTTATATATTGATGTGGGTGTGTTTTTTTGGTGTCTTTATTTCTGTTGATTTATTCTATAGTCAGTTTGCTTCACCTGACAGAGATTCATAACTGTTAGCTTTATGGCCAAGTGTAGTCAGACTGGAGAGTTAATTTGACTAGTAACCAAGGAGACTCATCCGTACCCCATCACTAAGGCATACTGAATTTTATTCATCAATGATTTAGTACTGAAGTGATAAAAGTTGCCTTGTTTTGTCAGATGGAAATAAACTGACTATAGTTATATGTTGAATTGGAATATGTTATACTCTTATCGGTACGTGGGAAAATGTGCTACGTGTTTGAAATTTTATAACTATATGGATTAGGGCGTCAGGCTATAGATAGATTGATAGGTAGGGAGAGATCCTAGGGTGCCCATAGACTAAACTGTTTTGATATATCTCTTCCTATCACACAGTCATTTGCCTTATTTTCCTAAGCATGAGCAAGAACCAACATGCCTGTCAGGTCTTTATCGTCTTTCAACCCAGGGCATCTCAGAAATCAGCAGTATTATGTGTTGAGCAGCTTATTTTGTGCAGTATGCCTAGCCCTGGCTTCCTACGCTCCTTATTGGGTGACATAGGATTGGATGATGGCAGACAATGTTGTATAAAGTTGCAAGGTCTCCAACATCACAGCCAATGGTTGATACGTTTTTAGAATTACTATCGTTATGCTGATTCTTAGGCAATGCTGTTGATATTTCTTCTTCATTGTTGCGTTTTCTTGGTCTGTGTATCGTTTGGGTGTTTGTGATGGTGTTGATGTGTGTTGGGTTGGGTTGTCGTGGTTTAATGATTAGAGAGAGCAAGGATGTGTGATGTCCCCATGGTTTTGTGTGTGTGTGTGTGCGTGTAAGATACTAGGATTTGAATGGTAAGTGAATGAGTGTATGAGCCATTTCATTGGGCTTGCAGTTAGTTTCACTTTCTCTTGGGTTTCCTCTTTGCTTTATGGGCCATATGCATTTTATCCATGTGTAAAAAAAATAAATAAACAGGTTAGGAGTGACTGCTTGAAAAAGAAAAGAAAAAAATGGTTACGATGATTGAAAAATAATTGGTTACGAAGATGATGATGATGATGATTAGTCCACTTCACTAGGCATGGTACTGATAGTTCGCCCCCTTAATGCTTGTTTATTCTTTGTTCTTTGCTCCCACCTCAAATATCTCTGTCATGAGAGATAGAGAGACCATGTTGTTGTAGTGCTAAAATCATTACATGCCTCTGACCCTCCTATCACATGTATTGGCCGTCATAACCTTTCCTTCCAGCAAATTAATTCTCGTGATAAATTGAATTCCTTTGTCAGTGGATGATAAACATATTATATCAAAATTATGCTGTTTTGAAGAATATTTGCTATGTATTAGTAACTCTTGGCTTGTAATCCCACTTGACTGACTACAGAAACCCTGGCAGCCCCAAAGGTATATGTTGAAGGATTGTCTGTTGTGGTAGTGTGGTGTGGTGTGTGGGAGGAGGCCTACACTGTGGTACATGTGTTGAGTGTTTGTAGTAGTGTGTTGTGGAGAGGAGGGGAGGCCTTACACTGTGGTAAATGTGAGTGTGGTGTCGTGTGGCAGGAAGCATTACACTGTGGGCATAGTGCATTGTGTGTGAGTGGTGTATTGTGTTGGCATTGAAGTAGAGAAAGATGATGATTGTGTTGAAGTCTGGGTATACTCATTTCACTCTAACTTGGCACATTTTTTTTTTTTTTTTTTTTTTTTTTTTTTTTTTTTTTTTTAACGTGTCTCACTGGCAGAAACAAAACATTAGACCTGCATTCACTCCATAGCTTTTCATTGTGACAGGCATCATATTTTAATGCCTGTTTATTGTATTCTTACAACTCAGCATTCATGAGAGAGCATAAGCCATTTTTAGACCAAGTTAGAGTTGTGTTTCTCTGGGTATGGTTGAGTCTGAAGGGTGGGTGTCTGGTGATGGTTTTTGAAGGTTTCTGTTGTATATGTAGGTAGTAGCTATGTACCGTCTGAAATAGTAGAAATAAAGTTTAAAAAGAAAGAAAAAAAAAAAAGTGGATGACGGCCACAGCCACTTGGCGGACTGCACTTGGGCTACTGGACTGCACTTAGGCCACCGGTATTGCAGATGGTCGGAGCCAGTGACCTGTACTGTGAAATTCCATATGCTTTTCACAGCACAGTTCCTTTGGAATGGGGGCCGTTTTAAGGGGGTAGAAAAAATATGTATCCTTCTGAAAAATAGTGTTGGGTATAGGATGAGAATAGGTTGTAAGTACTCTTTGTAATGTAAGTTCTTATTAAATGCTTTCCATAGCTGTTCTTCAAAACCAGCATCATATTTTAGTGCTTATATACTGTATTCTTACAATACAGCATCCATGAGAGAGAGCACAGGGCATTTTTAGACCAAGTTAGAGTAAAAAGAGAGAGAGAGTATAGGTTGTGTTTTTCTGGATGTGGTTGTGTCTGAAGGGTGGGTGTCTCATGATGGTTTTTGAAGGCTTCTGTTTGGCTGTAGTGGCCATGTATATCTAGGTAGTTGCTATGTACCATCTGAAGTAGTAGAAATAAAGTTAGAGAAGGGAGGGGGGGGGAAAAAAGTGGATGACGGCCACAGCCACTGGTGGATCTGCACTTCGGCTACAGGTATTGCAGGTGGACGGAGCCGGTGACCTGTACTGTGAAATTCCATATGTTTTTCACAGTATGGTTCTTTTGGAATGGGGGCCGTTTTAAGGGGGTAGGAAAGAAAATATGTATCCTTGTGAATTTTAGTGTTGGGTATAGGATGAGAATATCTATCTATCTGTCTGCCTACTGCCAGCTGCCATAATCCCGTAAGGGGGGGCCATTTGACTTTTATTTATGGGGAGGGGCACTAACCCTTCACCAACCCACTTGTTGACACATAGGGAGCACATATGGTTTGATTATATGGTTACCACCCAGCATTGTAAACAGTTTCTTGGCTTATAGATTTTTTTAAAGTACTTTTTGTAATGCAAGTTTTTATGACATGCCTTCCATAGCTCTTCTTCATAACCAGCATCGTATTTTAGTGTTTATATACTATGCTTACAACCCAGCATCCATGAGAGAGGCGATACGTTTGTCGCCATCCCGTACGGGATTAAGGCGTCTGGCAATAGATAGATAGATAGATCCATGAGAGAGAGCACAAGGCATTTTTAGACAAAGTTAGAGTAAAGCGAGGGTGAGAGAGAGTAGGTGTATTCATGTTTCTCTGGGTAGGGTTGTTTGTGAAGGGTGGGTGTCTGGTGATGGTTTTTGAAGGGTCCTGTTTGGCTGCAGATTTGTGGATGTCTGTAGTGGCCTTGTGTGTATAGGTAGCTAGGTACAGTGTGAAATAATAAAAATAAAGTACTGTATATATATATATATATATATATATATTTATAAAAAAAAGCTGTGTAAACTCTGAAATAATAAAGTACTGGAAGAAAAAAAAAATAAAAATAAAATAAGGTTGATGGCCACAGCCATCGGCGGACTGCTACAAGTGCAGGTGGTCGGAGCCGATGACCTGTACTGTGAAATTCCATGTATTTTCACAGCACAGTTCCTTCTGAATGGGGGCCATTTTAGGGGCGAGAAAAAAAATATTGACTATATCTTGTGAAATTTAGTGCTGGCGTGCAGTGTTATAGGCTTTGAATGGCTGTAGTGGCTAGGTAGGCAGTATGTACAGGATAAATTATTAACAGAAAAAAAGCAGGAAAAATATAAATGGTTGCACATTTTATTTGGATTTAGGTAACTTTCTAATTTGGGGCAGTGGTCAAGTAATAGGTCTAGTACAACTTCACTGGTGGTTTGAATGGCCGTAATGCTTTTATGTTCCTCTGACAAGTGGGACCAGACTGGAGGGTCAGTTGAACTAGTAATCAAGGAGACTCATTCCTGTCTCAGTACTAAAAATTTCACTGTTTCATGGGATTAGTTATTATGAAGAAGTACATAGTGAGGTTGGGGGGAGGAGGCAGCCTTATAACTTTGTGTGGAGGTCTTGTTGGGTTGTGGTGGTGGTTTATGTGTTCGTGTTTTTCTACATTGAGAGTCCCCTTGTTGCCCTGTGTCTGTGTGTTTAGCCACGAGGGATTTTTGGCACTGAGAACACCAGCTGGTATTGTAGTGGTGTTGGTCTGGAATAGGAAAGTCCTGGAGTTGATAATTTTGAAGCACTTATATAGGGAGAAATATGCGAGGTAGTCAGGATTCCAGGGGCTTAAATGGTGAGTGAGTGAGCATCTGGCCCTTTTCACTGGACATGGCCTGGTTATATCAATGCCACCACTTGAAGGTGTCTGCCCTGCACCGCAATTTTATAACAATTGGGTGCGTAAGGTGAGAAGTGTGAATTTTGGAGGTAGGGTTGTGAGGCAGACTGGAAAAAAAATACGAGACAAGGTCATAGGGTAGCTGCCAGAGATTGAGCAGCATAGACAGCCACCATTAGGTGACTATGGGCAATGAATGCATGTTGGAGCCTTCATGAATGGTACGATACAAATGATCTAAAAATACTGAACTGTTTCTACAGGCCCATCATGTACACCTCAGCATATATATGCATAGCTTTGAAATACTGTATATATAAACACATCATCTGAGATCTGGTGGCACGTTTTCCACACAGTTAAAAACAGAATATGTGTAAATTGTGAGTTTTGTTTGTGTATAATGCCAGCAGTAAGTAATTCCTCATTTAATAATTGATATATATTCCCGTAAATTGCTGATTGCGTGAAGTTAGGGTCGGGTGCCAGCAAGAGGGACTTTTTCTCCAGCATTTAAGGATCATATGCAAGACAGAACTAACTAGCAAGATTTATTTGTGTTAAATTTAAAAAAATTATATTTTTAGATGAATTAACATTGATCTTTCACAGCACACCTTTGAGATTAATGAAGAAGTTTGTGAAAAGTGTATTTTTGAGTGACATTAAGAGAGAGACTGTGCTTAGTGAAAGTATTTTAAATGAGGAATTACTGATAGGGGTTTGCCAGTAAATTATTATTATTATTATTATTATTTGACCCACAAGCAGTTTTTGAAGCATAAACTAATGATACCCCTTGCTGGCATTAATATTACAAAGGAAGACAAAGTTGAGTGTTTATTCTGTGTGTTTTAGTACTTCATATAGTTAAGTATTGTATTAGGCTTCCTCTTCTCCTCCTCGTTGTTCTTCTCTTCCTCTCCGTATTGTATTAGGCTTCCTCTTCTCCTTGTTGTTCTTTTCCTCTTCTTCCTTCCTCTTCCCCTCCTCATTCTTCTCCTTCCTCCTCTTTTCTTCCTTCCTCCTCCTCATTCTTTTCTTCCTTCCTCCTCCTCATTCTTTTCTTCCTTCCTCCTCCTCATTCTTTTCTTCCTTCCTCCTCCTCCTCCTCCTCCTCATTCTTTTCTTCCCTCCTCCTCCTCATTCTTTTCTTCCCTCCTCCTCCTCCTCATTCTTTTCTTCCCTCCTCCTCCTCCTCATTCTTTTCTTCCTTCCTCCACCTCATTCTTTTCTTCCTTCCTCCTCCTCCTCCTCATTCTCTTCTTCCTTCCTCCTCCTCCCCTTTTTGTATTAGGCTTCCTGTCCTCCTCTTCCCCCTCCTATTGTATTAGGCCTCCTCTTCTCGTTCTTCTCTCCCTTTTCTTCTTTCCTCTTCCTCCCCTCTTTCTTCCTCTTCCTAAACTTACCACCCTGCAACCCACCCTACCACCCTTGCTATCCCCTACCAGGTGTCCCTTGCTATTCCAGTCATCCTTGTCCTGTCGTTCCATCCCTGTTCTGTCGTTCCATCCCTGTTCTGTCAGCCATGTCCTGTCCTGTCCTTCCACCCCTGTCCTGCCATCACTTACCTGCCCTGCACCCTTGCACTTTCCTTCCCTCCCCTACACCCTTGCTATTCCCTCCCCTGCCCTGCCCTGCCATCCTTGGCCTGTCCTCCCCTCCTTGCTATTCTTACCCTGTGTCCTGCTGTTCTTGCCTAGGGTGTCCTGCCCTTCCATATCTGCTATTTTTTCCTTTGTGTGTCCTGCCCTTCCATCTCTTGCTGTATGCTGCTTGTCTTGCCTTGCTATGACCTGCCCTGTTGTGCCCTTCCATCATCTGTGCCATGTCCTGCTTTGTGCCCTGCCACCCCTGTCCTGCCCTTCACCCATGCACTGTCATCTGCACTCTTGCTGTGCCCTGCCATCCTTGGCCTGTCCTCCCCTCTGTGCTATTCTTACCCTGTCCCCTGCCCTTCCATCTCTTGCTGTATGTTGCTTGTCTTGCCTTGCTATGACCTGCTTTGTGCCCTGCCAACCATGCACTGTCATCTGCACTCTTGCTGTGCCCTGCCATCCTTGGCCTGTCCTCCCCTCCTTGCTATTCTTACCCTGTGTCCTGCCCTTCCATATCTGCTATTTTTTCCTTTGTGTGTCCTGCCCTTCCATCTCTTGCTGTATCCTTCCATCATATATGCTCTGTCCTTCCCTGTCATGTTCTATGTCCTGCTGTCCTTCCTCTGTCCTGCACCATGTGTCTTGTTTTGTTTGTTTTTAATATATGTTTCTTTTATTCTTTAATGTCTTTGTATATTGTCCTTTTAAGTTCATAATTTTTTCTAAGTGCTAAATTTTGAATATAAGTTACTTATATATGTATAGTACTTATATATGTATAGTACTTTGAAAAATATCAGAAAAAGAATACCAATAGACATGAATAGTACGAAGTGATGTCTCCTTCATGTCTATTGGTATTCTCTTTCTGATATTTTTCAAAGTACTATACATATATAAGTAATATACAAAAAAGGTATATGTATATACTAAAGACATGGTAATAATACATTGGTTTTATTTCCACTAAGATACATTTAACTGAAGAAGGTGAAAAAAAAAAAAAACTATCTCGATAAATCGGCCAGAGAAATAAGGACTGGCAACCCCAAGGGAGGGTTGCCAGTCCGTATTTTCGTGGCCGATTTATCGAGATAGGTTCTGCGCCCTATCCCAAGATGCTTCCAAGACCGTGCCCTTCAAATCAATGTGTACATGCCATGTCTTGTATTGCTCTGCCCAGCTAATGCCAGGCAGAGCTATACAAGAACACATGGCATACAACAGAGTGATCAAAAGGGCTACTTAACATGCATTGCTAACACTGTGTGCACCACGCAACGTGTGTTTGCTAAGGCATGTTAAACAGGAAGCAATGCACCATTAATCAACATGGCATACAGTATACCAAAGACATGAGCCAATTAACCCCTTCAGTATGAGGACATTTTATTCCTGCTGATGCCACACGATTTTATTCAGCTTGGAGTGCGATCTCATACTGGAGGAGACATAGCCTCCCTTCAGTATGAGACCCCCTTCCTAAGCTGAGTAAAATCGTCTGGCAGCAGCAAGAATAAAATCATCTGGGACACAGCAACAATACACTGAGAAAAGATGTAACAGTACTGAAGAGGTTCAAAAATACCAACATGGACTGGTTGTGATGCATGTTAAATATCAACAAAATCACATTCCACTGAACAATATTTACTCTTCACTAACTTGGCCCAATTTTTCAGTCTTTTCCAGCTGTGTCACATAAGAGTAACTCGAGGCACAGAAAGGCAATGCTATTACTCGTAATCCTTTTCACACTGTGCCTGCTATCCTGTTTTAAGAAAGTTACAACTCATAATTCAAGCTGGAAAGATTTAAAATTTTAGGCCAAGCTAAAGTTCAGAGTACAATCTCAAGCAAACAAATAAAACTAAAAATATAATGGCCATATTACTATAACAATGTGAAAGCGTGGACATGCTATATCAACCTATAGCCAGACACCTTGATCCTGTAAGGGTACACATCTCCTCCCTGTCCACTGCCATCTACCTGCCCTCCCCCCAGATTACACCCCCTGCCTCTCCCTCCACCTTACTCACATACACCCTCCTGATTATGTTTCCTACTCTCCATTCCCCCAACTTACACCCCCTCCCCTATCCCTCCATTTTGTTCACATACACTCGCCTAGTTAGTCTTTCACACCCCAACTTACACACACACCTCCATCTCTATCTCATCCTCAGCTCCCCCCCACCTCACATTCACTCTCCTGATTATGTTTCTTACTCCCCATTCCCCCAACTTACACCCCCCTCTCATATATCTCTCCATTCCATCCCTCCATCTCATCCTCAGTCTCCACCTCACTCACATACAATCTCAGAATTAATCTTCCTACACCCCCCAACTTACACCCTCCTCTCTCATGCACCTCTCCACTCCATCCCTCCATCTCATCCTCAGTCTCCCCCTGCCACTTTCCCCACCTCCACCTCACTCACACAAACCCCTACTTAGTCTCACTCTCCATCCCCCCCCACTTACACCTCCCTCTCATACCTCTATTCCATCCCTCTACCTCACTCTCATACTCCACCCCCAGCTTACACCCTCCTCTCCTATATACCTCCACTCATCCCTCCATCTCATCCTCAGTCTCCCCCTCCCTCTTACCCCACATCCACCTTACTCACATACACTCCTAGTTAGTTTCCCTCTCCATCCCATTTCAATTTACAACATCCTCTACTCAATCCCTCAGTTTCCCTCTCCCTCCCCCTCCACCTCACACATTAGGGCCGATTCACACTACACAGTTCGTCTCCGTACGGCTTTCGTACGTTAATTATTTTATCGAAATCAATGGGGCTGTTCACACTATATTTTCCCTTTATTGTTCATCTTTCGTGCAGCTTTCACTCATACGGATCGCCTACGTTTGGGAGAAATCTAACGAACGAAACGTATACATATGGAAACGCTCCGTACCTCCACCAGTGTGAACATCAATACGTATCAGTCACGGTGTGTTTACAGACAACAGAGGACAACTTTAGCCTGTCACTGCTTTTGGCCATGAACAGTACTATAAGCAGTCATGAATGGCGAGAAGTTTATTAGAACTGGTCAGAGGCTACGAGGAAGTATTTGACATGGGCAACAGAAAATACAGTACAACGATAACCATGTGAAAGAAAAAATATGGAAATTAATAGGAGAGGGATTGGAAAAATTGGGTAAGATATTTAAATATTTCACTATTTTATTATAACAGTGTGACAAATAGCATTTTATCCTTCATCCTATTCATTACCATTCATAGGGTATCTCTTAACACCCTATCCATTACCATTCACAGGTTCTCCCAACATCCTGTTCATAACCATTGGCAGGTTCTCTCTCAACCCTCTTTACGCCCATGGAAGAGAACCAGTAGGACTTCAAGAATCTTTTAAATTTCTTTTACAAGGAATGCACCTTGTGGAGCATTTCCTCCGTCTAGTTATGTCTACTAAAGAGCTTGCATTGTTCGTGACATTCATTGTTGTCAAGTGGGGTTGGTGGAGGATTAGTGCCCCTCCCTGTAAAACAATTAACTCTAAGCCCTTGGCCACCCCGTTTGGGATACATGGCATCTGGCAATGAATGAATGAATGAAAAAAACATCAGTGGCATTGTCACCTAAGTAGCTGTGCAAAAATGAAAGTTGCAGCAAGCTGCTTTACACAAATTTCTGAGGCTTCTTGTTGGAGCCACAGCTGCACGCAGACTGACGAGATCATGGACATATAGTGTGAACAGTGACATAGCAAACGAACCGTAACCCTACGAAGACGAACCGTATAGAGTGAATTGGCCCTTTGTCTCTCACTCCAGCCCTCCATCTCATCCTTGGTCTTCCCTCCTACCTCACTCACATACACTCCTAGTTTCTCTCCCACTCCACTCCATCCCTCAGTCTCCCAATTCTAATTTATGGAGCATAGACAACCAAATGACATACGATTTCTTACTAAACTTGTGGAATGTTGCCATAACCTACCTACCAATAACAGATCTATATGGCCACCTTATATTTTTAAAAGTAATGAAGTAATATTTCTCGCCTTTTAAGACTTCGTTCCCTTAAAAAACCTTGGAACAGCACTTCTAAAAAATTACAAGGTTACTTAAGAACTGGCTGCTACAGTTTATATAACCCTTGTTAATTTTTTGGTCATAAACAGACACACATCTTAACCAAGACTGGCTGAAGTTTACATCTATTGCTCATGGTCTGGTGCAAGTAGGCAACTAATAAAGTACTGTATGTATAAAATCAGTAATGCTGTTCCTGGCCTACCAAGCCATTCATACCAAGGCAACAGGTTTTTTAGTCCATCATGACAGATGAACACTACAGCAGGTAATTTTTAGGCAATGTTGTTCCCACAACAATTTAAATCAATACTTTATGCAAGGAAGAAGGAACCAAATGCTAGAAAATCTAAACGACTGTTCCCTCCAACAAAAAACTAAGTTAAGGGCCAAATTCAAGATCGTTCATCTTGAGATGCCTAGACACAGCATTAAAAAGACTGGAGGGTCATAGGCAGTAGGAAGAGTGAAAAGCAGTCCAAGAGTCGACCTATTGCGTACATGAAGGATAACTCTTGCATTTTATAGCTGCACAGAAAAGGGATGAGAGTTTGCTGCTAGACAGGTGCTATGCACCCGCCAGGGTGGTGGAGGGATGCAAGCAGACGTTTCGGAGGGGCAGTGACCATTGACACAGCAGTACAAATGAGATAAATATGCAACAGTTGTAGTCAGATGGAATAAAAATGGGCAAGCTGCATCACTATGTGCCACTGATGCAATATGTCGAGATGTTTCAAATAATTTTTGGCCTGCACCAGAAGCATGCATTTTTTTTTTTTTTTGCTGCAGTTCTTTGGTTGTGTGTTTAGTATTTTTATTAAAAGTTGCAGCAATATTTCACTCGTTGGCAAAGCAACTGACGTTAGATTTAAAAAGCACAATTAATTTTACTACCTCTCAAATATCGGAAAATATAAGACTGCCTTGTCAAAATCAAGCTTTTTTCATTAGTCTTAAAAGGCGATAAACTCTACTCCACTAGACAAAATATTGAAACATTTATAATAAAGAAGCACTTACATTAAAGATGCATTTATTGGAATAAAGAAAATATCGTCAGCACATATAAATATATAAGTAATGGATGTGGGATCATGAAGGGCCGCAATATATTAAAATCTACACGAGTGAAGTTCTGCTGAAAAATCATATGGTCTGACTGACTGGCCAAGAGATGCTCCCACATCCACAAATACTGTCCAGTGCATATACAGATGTCCTCGTTTAGCCACAGGTATGGCCTCAACTAACAGTATTCCCACCATACAACTGGTAATGGCAAATTCTGCACCCTGACTAAGCTTTACAGAAACACTTATCAACATTAAAAAAAAAAAAAAAAAAAAAAAAAAAAAAAAAAAAAAGGGGGAGGGGTTACACACACACACACAAAAAAAAAGGGGGGGGGATAGGGGGTTGCATTGTTTGAAAAAATAAATAAATAGATAGAGGGGTTGCACCGATTAAAAAAAAAAAAAATGGAGAGGGGCAGGAGAGGGGTTGCATTGTTTGATGGTCCTTAACTATGAGGTATGACTGTCTCCTTGGTTACTTCGTTTATTTTCCTATCGCTTACAAAGGCTTCAACATGCCTGCATAAGTTAGCCTTGGTCACCTAATGGCATCTCTCCATACTACTTGATCTCTGGCAGTCTCCCTGTCCAGTCCCGTATCCCTGAGGTCTCACTCTGACTTCATCCCAGGTCTTTCTTAGTCTGCCTCGAACAACTCGACCCTAAACAATGACAGCTCTCACCCTCCATCCTCTCCACATGTCCATACCATCTCAACCTACCCATCATCATCACTACAATACATTCAAGTCCCATTCTTCTTCTCAACTCTTCAACTGCAGTCCTAACACCCTTCCCAAGGCCTGTCATTCAAGGATGCACTACAAACAAATCTAATCATTGTCATTACTGTATGTTTAAGCCTATGAACATCCTCATCCTTCACTGCCCAGGTCTCACGTGCCACATACAAAGATCCCTTAGCACTGAGGGAAAGCCCTCTCAATGTCAGGAGGCAACAGCTCCCTGAACTTCCTCCAGCCACTCCTTATCCTAGCCACACAGCTAACACCAGCTCCACCTCCAGCACATAGCATGGAGAAAAAAAAAAAAAAAAAAAAAAAAAAAAAAAAAACTCTAAACTCAACAGCAAGACTAATCCTTTCATGCCTGAAATCTCCATATGCTCCCCCCCACACACTGCACACACCATGTCAGCATTTTTCACAGTCTACCTCTAACACCACATACACAGCCTCTCACCAACACTGAACAAGTTGTAATTCCTTCCCACACCCTAGTGGTAATCCACACATGGCCACACTCCCTCAGCTTTGACAGTACCACCACCAGCCCTAGATACCATCACCCTTGGTTACTAGTTATATCGACCCTCCAATCACACTACACACTGCCATCAACTGAGACAAAAGGGAACAGGGATCTGTCAGGTTTGATAACATACTATAACAAATTTAACAGACAATGGAGAACGTTGCCTTCATGAGGTGACAGTCTCCTTGGTTATGGCTACTAGTCATATCAATGTGCTATTGCAATACACTTTACAGGTACAGGAGGCTTGCTTTCATGTGTCTCCTTGGTTACTAGTCCTGCAGGTGGTAGGTGACTGATCATACACTCACTTGACATACAGTGCAACCTCTTAAATTCGAAGTTCTTGTGTCCTTTTGATACTTTTGAAAAATTTGAACTTTTCATAAAGCATTTCTGTGGCTGTCTTAATTCTCATGGTTTAGACATGCTTTTGACAAGCTTTGTTGTCTGGCCTAACTAGCTGGCTTCAGGCATCCTATTTTCCATTGTTAACACTACCATTTATCTCATCTCTTAACTCAAGGATCAGTACAATAATCGCTACAAACCATGAAGTGTTTCACATTTCCTTTCCTCATCTTGTGTATGTCCCCTTGTTCTAAAACACTTTGCAGTTGTATTCATATTTAACATCAATCAGTAAGTTGTAAGGGACAGTAATTATGCATTCATTTATTTACGTAAAAACTACAGTACTGAACTTGAATATTTACATCTTTCAGCAAGCACCATCCACTCCTTGATGTAGCACTGCCCACTATCTCCATTATTTTTGTTTCTGTCCTCCTCTCTCCCTATTTCTCACATCTTTCCTGTCAATTTTTATTACTCCTTCCTTTTCAGGTGGCTTTACATTGAGTAACATGCCTAATGGCTTTCTGTAAGCCAGAAAACCATTTACAATGCTGGGTGGTAACCACATAACCAACCCATACGTGATGCTACACTTCACATATTGTGCACTGATTACACAGTTTATTTTATGACTAAGATACGTACAATTACTGCCAGTCTGCATTACTATAATCTTGCAGAAATACTGCAATCTCAGTGATGAAATGCATAAGTACATTGTGTGCGTGTGTGAAAAAAACAAAAGGAAGATGGTGGTGGTTTATATCTACTCAAAAATATATTGCACAGTGGTTTAACTGTGATGCAAATGATCTATTAGAATTACACTAAGACTGCTGCCTACCAACAATCATGCTTCAGTCAAAAGTGAATAAAATCAGTTGACGTCTGACAAGTGGTGAAGCATGGTGTTGTGTGATAAAGGAATATTTACCATAATTCCACTCCAAAACTTAAAAACCTTATCACACTGCTTTGTAATGTCATACACTGTCAGGTTTAACACCACTGCTATCTTTGATAACACCTGCAATGAGTTATTTACTCTAATTTCAGTTGGTACAGCACTGAGAATTGTCAAATTTGTCATACATGGTAGTTTCCAGCACTAATCATTTCACAACACACACACTAAGTACTTGTGGCTGCATTCTTATACTGCATCATTTTTGTTCCCAGCACTGCACTAACTGGTAAAGCAAGGACACCTGTTTGAAGCCACAATTATGGTCAAATTTGGATATGATAAAACTGACTCAAATAAGAAAGAGCTTACCCAAGAGGAGGAAAGGAAATTATTATTATTATGGGTGACCACACACTTTATGGTGAGGTCATCAGTACCAGATGGGTGTAGCTAGGAATTTTTTTTTTTTTTACTAGTCTCTGGTTATTTCTGAGCTAAGTTTGGGAAATAAAAATGACATTTTTCATAAATTATGGCAATTGAACTTTAGAGGTTTGCAAACTTTTGAGGTTGCACTGTAGTACTACCTATTCTTCCTTCAACTATCATTCTGTTTGTCCACACTCCCTACTTCTCCCTTTCCTTCCTGTCACTTTTTCTCTTCTTTCCACTTCATGTGGTTTTTCACCAGGTGACAGGCCTAATGGTTTCCTGCAGCCCAGGAAACCATTTACAATGTTGGGTGGTAACCATATCACCAAATAATGGGGTGATGTGAGGCCTGCTATGGTGCTCACGTTAACTGGATTATGCAAATGTAGCATCCATCCAGGAACCAAACCTCCACACTATTCAACGCACCTTGCCGTTGCAGGGCTCTGTCTGCCACAGGGGAACACTGGTTCACTAAATGAGGTGGCAAGGCTTTTGCTTGCCTGTGGTTGATGGGTCTGCTTGGCCAGGCAGACTGGGGTTGATCAACAACGTACTTCAATTCACAATGCCATCAAACAAAACATGCCCCAATTCCCTCCCTTATCCTCCAAGGATGGTGGAGTACACGAGTCTCCTTGGTTACTAGTCTAATACCTCCCTATCATCCCCTAAAGGAAAATGGTGGACTTCAGGATAAGGGCCAATGCAGCCAGCAGACCAACATGTTCCTGTTCAGATAAGCCTGGCCACAAAATACATCACTTCAGCACTACCATATAAACCAGCCAGGGAACACAATGACAATTACTTGGATTTAACGTACATGAAAACAGCACTTCATGACTAGCATAAACGAGGACTTTCTGTACACACAACTACAGTTCTTTCACTTAAACTTGGCCAAGACATATCCTTTGACAGCTGACTTAACTTAGTTCAATAGCAAAGACACAATCACTGGCTCTACAACCTTTCCACTGCACTGCATGACTAAGATCACTAATTTTGAT
This sequence comes from Coenobita brevimanus, assembly GCF_032717465.1. Lineage (NCBI taxonomy): Eukaryota > Metazoa > Arthropoda > Malacostraca > Decapoda > Coenobitidae > Coenobita > Coenobita brevimanus. The sequence continues at coordinate 26,143,261 of NC_137039.1, read as the reverse complement.
CTAATACAGTATAGCTAAACACGATTCAAAGATGGTAATTTTAGGTCGTTGAAACCTTTCCACAGCACTTCTTCATGACTAGCAAGGTATTTTAAGGCCAAGTTAAAGCAAAATGATTGAGATGCAGTTTTAACACATTACCAATCTTCTTCACACAAACAGCATATTCCTCTACCCAGCTGGCTTCATCTTGCCATCTTGATATCTTCATAGATCTTGTTGGACGCCATCTGTTTCCTGCAAATACAACAACACATTAGCTGTGTTTTTATCTACACCAACACCCACTGACCTAACCTACAACACCCACTAACCTACTCTACACCTACACCCACTGACCTAATCACACACACACACACACACACACACCTAACCTTCAAACACCAGCCAACTGGATTACCTAAACACAAGATCACAAGTTTAAATTCTGTACCTAAACAACAAGAGCCTATCTGCACAGACTGCAGTCAATATTTAAGTTTCTCTTTCAAACTCAGAATGTGAAACTTGTATTAAAATGCCTCCTTATGGCCAAAACTGACAACTGTTTAATAATCAGCTGATGCAACAGCTGACCTATCAAATCAAATCAAAATTTCAAGCTGAGCAACTTTGTATTTCATAAGCCACTACAATGCTTCCTTAAAGTCAAACTGAAATACACCCAACAGTCAGCTTAGGCAATGGCTGACATGATAAATCAACAAAAGTTCAGGCTGAGCAGCTTTGTATTTCATAAAATCACTCAAAGCTCTCCAAGAGCAGATATTTACACTTTCCTTGGAGAGAAAAAAAAGTACCACTTCTAGACCTGTTAGCTTTGCCACAGGTGAACAGACCTATTAATATTCCAAAGCACATCTGGCTGGACCACCTTAACCCACTACACCACCAGGCACCTACAGTAAACACAGCAGCACAACCACCTGACACAAAGCATCAGCCAACACCACCTTAACCCACTACATCACCAGGCACCTACAGTAAACACAGCAGCACAACCACCTGACACATTCAAAGCATCAGCCAACACCACCTTAACCCACTACACCACCAGGCACCTACAGTAAACACAGCAGCACAACCACCTGACACATTCAAAGCATCAGCCAACACCACCTTAACCCACTACACCACCAGGCACCTACAGTAAACACAGCAGCACAACCACCTGACACATTCAAAGCATCAGCCAACACCACCTTAACCCACTACACCACCAGGCACCTACAGTAAACACAGCAGCACAACCACCTGACACATTCAAAGCATCAGCCAACACCACCTTAACCCACTACACCACCAGGCACCTACAGTAAACACAGCAGCACAACCACCTGACACATTCAAAGCATCAGCCACCACCACCTTAACTCACTACACCACCAGGCACCTACAGTAAACACACGAGCACAACCACCTGACACATTCAAAGCATCACACACCACCACCTTAACCCACTGAACGACTTAGAGATGGCCAGATTTAGAAAAATGGCAGAAACTGTAACTACTGCTAATATACCTAAAGATAATTCACCATACTCCCTGAGTGCTTTATCCATCTATATCTATTTATCTATATCTACTGAAGTAATTCTGGAGACTATTTCAAAGTCTGCATTACATGAGGAAGCTACTACAGTTCAAGAAAATCTTCCCAAACAAGAAATACACAAAGTAAGGGAACCATTCAGTGCAAGATGCCTGGCCACTGCATTTAAGGGCATGTCACAGTAGGAAGCACCAATGAACCAGCACCAAGTCACACTGGTTACATGGCACCAAGACTGGCATGGGAGCAGCTTTGGTCATGAAGACGCTTGGTGATGAAACAGTTTGGTGTTAATGCACAAGGAGGAAGGCAGGATAGGGAGGAAGGAGAGGATAGGGAGGAAGGATGGGGCAGTGTTAATGGCAGGGCCTTAAACTATCCATGGCATAATACCAAATGTCTAGCCTGATAGTAGGGGGGAAATGTAGGGCCAAAAGAATTATGGAACTATAAAGAAAAGGTGGACCAGTAGAAAGAGGACAGGAAGGGGAGAGAAAGGAGATACAGTCACTGGTAAAAGGAAAAGAAATCACAGGCAGAAGGAGAAAGACGCAGGCAGAAGGAGAAAGACTCAGGCAGGAGGAGAGAGACACAGGCAGAAGGAGAAAGACACAGGCAGGAGGAGAAAGACACAGGCAGGAGGAGAAAGACACAGGCAGAAGGAGAAAGACACAGGCAGAAGGAGAAAGACACAGGCAGAAGGAGAAAGACACAGGCAGGAGGAGAAAGACGCAGGCAGGAGGAGAAAGACGCAGGCAGAAGGAGAAAGACGCAGGCAGAAGGAGAAAGACGCAGGCATTTTGTAAAAAAAAATGTCAGATTAATTCAAACTTACACAGTACTTCCAATTCCCTGACTCCCCCAAAATCTCTTCCTTAGTGATATATTTTTGGTTTTATTCTTGCTACTACTTGGCAATTTTTACAACTCAGGAGCTGGTACTCTTGAAGCACCTCCCCTAACACCTCTTCCTTATTGATTTACTGTTTTATTCTTGCCACCACCAGGCATTTTAAAACTCAGGGAGGACTTACAGCTCTGATGGGGTTAATAAGGCTACATCTTCAGTTAAAAAAATACAGGATTAATAGACTCTGGAAATATTGCTATTGTATCATTTATATAGACTCTGGAAATATTGCTATCGTATCGTTTATACAGACTCTGGAAATAAAGCTATCGTATCATTTATATAGACTCTGGAAATATTGCTATCGTATCGTTTATATAGACTCTGGAAATACAGCTATCGTATTGTTTATATAGACTCTGGAAATACAGCTATCGTATCATTTATATATATAGACTCTGGAAATATTGCTATCGTATCGTTTATATAGACTGGAAATACAGCTATTGTATCATTTATATAGACTCTGGAAATACAGCTATCGTATCGTTTATATAGACTCTGGAAATACAGCTATCGTATCGTTTATATAGACTCTGGAAATACAGCTATCGTATCGTTTATATAGACACTGGAAATACAGCTATCGTATCGTTTATATAGACTCTGGAAATACAGCTATCGTATAGTTTATATAGACTCTGGAAATACAGGTATTGTATCATTTATATAGACTCTGGAAATACAGGTATCGTATCGTTTATATAGACTCTGGAAATACAGGTATCGTATCATTTATACAGACTCTGGAAATATTGCTCTCGTATCATTTATAATACAGACTCTGAAAATATTGCTATCGTATTGTTTATATAAACTAAAATATTGTTATCGTGTTGTTTATATACAGCAGACTCTGAAAATATTGCTCTCGTATCATTTATATAGACTGGAAATACTGTACAGCTATTGTATCATTTATATAGACTCTGGAAATATTGCTATCGTATAGTTTATAGAGACTCTGGAAATACACCTACTGTATCGTTTATATAGACTGGAAATACAGCTATCGTATCATTTATATAGACTGGAAATACAGCTATCGTATCATTTATATAGACGAAATACAGCTATCGTATCATTTATATAGACTGGAAATACTGCTATCGTATCGTTTATATAGACTCTGGAAATACAGCTATCGTATCGTTTATATAGACTGGAAATATTGCTCTTGTATCGTTTATATAGACTCTGGAAATATTGCTCTCGTATCATTTATATAGACTCTGGAAATATTGCTATCATATCGTTTATAAAGGCTCCAACATGCTTGAATGCATCGGTTTTCATAACTTAATAGCAGCTCTCCACACTGCTCAATCTCTGGCAGCCTCCCTATTCAGTCCTAGACCTGAGGTCACACCCTATGGCCTCTTCCCAGGTCTTTTTCAGTCTGCCTCTCACCCCTACCCTCAACCTTGCCACTTATCACCTTCCGCACCCAACTGTTACTCTCCATTAAAAATAAAATCAAGGCATTTGAGAGAAGAACAAGTACCAATGGAACTTAGAAATCTGCATATAAGACAAGGCTTTACTATCACACCACTGATTTCCCTAGATAAATAGCTAAGGAAGAGGTGTTAGGGAGCTTCCTTTTGAATGCAGGAGTCTCCAACTGACTTAAGTTTAACCCCTAAAATAAATCATTACAGAAGAGATGTCAGGGAGCTTCCTGTTGTGCGTTACTTCACTCCTGCCACAGCCAATGGTTTTATCCAGCTCTGAGGATATTTTATTTACTGATGGGGTAATAATGGCTATCTGTCTTCTGTTGCAAGTCTCCAAAGACTTAAAACCATATGGAAAAGTTAAGAATGAAACCTATGGCACAAGGGGTGGCAGTGATCATTTCCTGGGATATGGTTGTTAGCACTGCCAATTTAACTGCAGCACACTTACTGCAAATAATTCCACTTAGCAAAATTGAGTTTTTAATGTTCTGCATGATTCTTGCAACTTTAGCTTCCTCAGCTATTTAAGCACAAGTTGCAGTGCATTTTGACTAACACCTACTGAGGCCAGTTCTGCAACCAACTGGCAATTAACAAAAGCAGCACCACAGCAAGATTTATAGAAAACTATACGTTATGTATGAAACATTCCACTGGCCCATCAATGGTTATTTCAACAGACTGGCACCTAAGTGAGTATGTATAACATTTTTAAATGTACTCATCTTGTAGTATCCAGCCAAGTTGCTCCCCTTCATCACTGGTGGTGGTGGATGTCTACCACCAGACACCCACCACAGCAGGGGTGGCCTCCTCTGCCATCAAGCTGCCCTCGTCATACTGCCCTAAAGTACAAACATGCTTTACAACTCCACCCTTGAACTACAATGCCAGTGCTACCTCAACCATCAACACTAGTTAAATCTTAGGCTGAAGGACATACTGAAGGCTATATCAAAACAGCCATTTCAAGGAGTCTATCAGTTAAATATTCTTGCCATACACATATGTACCTATCTCTCAGGAGGAGGATGGTGGACTGCAGAAGGGGAATTTTAGCATGAAGTCTCCTAGATTCATATCCAGATAAGCATGAACCCACAACTGAGTTAAGGGCTCTAGTAAGTAAGTTTCTCAGTGAAATATGTTAACACCCAAATATGCCTGGTAACCAATGCATTTATTCCTATACAGTATAATGCTACTTCCCTATTCAAGTTAGGCAAATGCAAACAGCAAACTAGCTAGGAACAATCTTCATTTTCCTTCATCCTGATCTTTTCCACCTAATGCTGGAGTGAGGAAGGGTGCAGAAGGGAAGGACAGGGAAAGAAATAACAGAGGAAGCACTTACATTTATACCTCAACATCTTTACCCGCCTAATGGAGCAGGAAAAGGGAACTTATTTCCTTCATTCATTCATTTATAAAAACTCAAAGATGCTTCCATATATCAGCCTTGATCACCTAATGGCAGTTCTCCATGCTGCTTGATCTCTAGCAGCTTCTCTGTCCAGCCCTTTATCCCTGAGGAACTGACTTCATCCCAGGTCTTTCAGTCTGCCTCTCAACTATACCCTCCATGCTCATACCTCTCACCCTCCACACCCAAATGTCTTCCCCCATCCTCTCCACATGCTCAAACCATCTCACTCTACCCCTCCTAATCACAACACCACTACACTCCAGCCTCATCCTTCCTCCCAAACTATCTCAGTCTACCTCCTTCTCATCACACCAATACGCTCCAGCCCCATCCTTCCTCCCAAAACCATCTCAATTTACCCCTTAACTCTACCCTCAACACTCACACCTCTCCCCCGCTGCATCCAGTTGTCATCCTTCATTCACTCCACATGCCCAATGCAATGGACAGTAAATTTCTATGACTGCACCTATGTAGATATATACTTTACTAATGCCTTCACCCACACTGGATAAAACTTAGGTCATAACGTATCAACTGTTCCCTAATCTTTCTTGCATAGTCTACTGTATAGTCTGTTAACTGCTCTAACACCTGTATCTAAATGACTTGTTAATTATGCTAAAGAAGGGCTATGGCAGAGGTCAGCAACCTGCGGCTCAGAAGCCGCACGCGGCTCTTAGGACACTTTCGTGGCTCCAGGAGCTTCATAAATAACCATTTATTCTTTCAGAACAAAGGCATCATATTACACATGCAAGGCAACATTAGATTTTTCATTCAACTTTGATAAGATCTATACTATAAGCATATCAAACAATATCACCGTAATGTTTTGTTTAGATTTAGAATACTGCAGATTTCGGTTTATGAGAATTTTCTGTATTGCGGCTCCAAGAGTACTACATTTTTATGAAACTTTGAAAAGATCTATACTATAAGTAGATCAAACAGTATCACCGTAATGTTCTGTTTAGAATACTGCAGATTTCAGTTTGAAAATTTTTTGTATTGCGGCTCCAAGAGTACTACATTTTTTGAAACTTTAAACTAAATGGCTCTTGTAGCTTTAAGGGTTGCTGACCTCTGGGCTATGGGAAAGGTGTACAGGCAAGGTAATGTCAATCTGGCATTAAGCTGTATCCCTCCACAAAAGGACAAAAAGCTATACCAATTTATGGGCTAAAATTGGTGCTTCCATCTCACTTAGATTCCTTAACCAAGGAAAAAATAATCTTGCCACTTAGCTATACTGTAGTCTGTCCTTCACCTGATGGAACTGGCCCATTCTCACAAATTTAGTACTTAATTGATTACAGTTTCATTAATTTTATACAGTAGTTATGGAGGTAGGAATGAGTCTCCTTGGTTACTATATGTTTTCACTGGACATTACCACTCCCACATCAATACAGTGTGCATGATGGAAATTCAGTTATATATCTATCTAATCTATCTATTGCCAGACATCTTAATCCTGTAAGGTGTGGCCACAAATATCCTCCACACTGTCCTGTCCTGTGCCATCCCTCCAACTCACCCCCCCCTCTCATCTCCATCCCTCCAACTCACCCTCCCTCCACACTCCTCCCTCTTACACACATTCCCATATCTACTTGTATCTACTCTCCATCCCTCCAACTAACACCCCCTCCCATCTCTCCACTCCATCCTTCCACCTCATCCTTGGCTATAATGTAAGAATGAGTGTCCTTGCTCAATTCAACCCTCCATAGTTACATGCCTACACTAACAGACAAACAGGAGTGACAGAAAAGAGAAAGACAGAAAAGAGACAGATAAGACAGACAGACATGAGAGACAAACATGAGGTGACATGAGAGAGAGACAAGAGAGGGACAAGAGTGACAAAGACAAGAGACAGGAAAAACAGACGGGAGAGACAGAAGACAGTACTATACCCATCAACAGATTTCAACCTCTCCAAGCAGTCGTGGCCCCTCTGCTACTCTGAGTTCTCCAGGCAGTCTCCCTTCACTCCTCTTGAACCGCCATCACGCTGCCATCTCTCTGGAACCCTGCTTTCTTGTACTTCACTAACACCCACACAAACCCAAGGCCGCCACAGGAACACCACTGCAATGATTGTAGGAATATAATACAAATTATTCACATTTAGAGTAGACAGTTATACAGTATATAGCACTATTCTTCTACCTTCTACTTGGCCTATATTTTGCCTTACGCAGTCCATCTCACACAGTTCAGTGGCAGAACAAGGTAATGCTATAGAGTACCCTTTCCACAGCACTTCTCCATGACTACCAACATTCTACTCATCTACAGTTACAATTCAAAATTCATGATGCTATGATATTTTAAACCAAAAAAGAAGGGCATAGCATCATATTCTAATAAAATTTTGTTACAGCCAGGTATTCAAAGTGAAAGTTGTTTTTATACCTATTGCCACTTCTGAATCAGTCACTCCTGCAAAAGAATACCAAGATGTGTTTGCATTTGACGAGCTGTAGTTATGAGTTAAGAATGAGTCTCCTTGGTTACTATTCCAATTTACAACTACTAAAATCTGACTGGTCACTCCCACACAAAATACGAAGATGTGGTTGCATCTGACGAGCTGTAGTTATGAGTTAAGAATGAGTCTCCTTGGTTACTATTCCAATTTACAACTACTAAAATCTGACTGGTCACTCCCACACAAAATACGAAGATGTGGTTGCATCTGACGAGCTGTAGTTATGAGTTAGGAATAAGTCTCCTTGGTTACTATTCCAATTTACAACTACTAAAATCTGACTGGACACTCCCACAAAAAATACGAATATGTGGTTGCATCTAACGAGCTGTGGTTTTCAGTCAGGGATGAGTCTCCTTGGTTACTATTCAAATTTACAACTAAAATTTGATGCTAGTCCTGAACAAGTGCTATGAGTCTCCTTGGTTACCAGCTTGCTTTTACTCTACCTTGGCCTAAAATTGCCATCTCTCCATCCTGAATGCTGAATTGTTATCAGATAAACACTAGAACATGATGCTAGTCACAAAGAAGTGCTATGGGATGAAAGTACAGCCATACCATTGGTTTTTTTCTGCCAATGCGCTATGTGAAATAATATACAAAGGAATGAACACCTGGGCAAAGCTATTGTTACAGTCTCCTTAGTTATTAGTCAAAACTGCCCTCTCATTTTTTTTTTTTTTTTTTTTTTTTCAATGCGAGGAAGAAGGAACCAAAGGCCATGAGCCCGCAGTAACAGTTCCCTCCAAGAGAAAAACAAAATACAATATAGAGCCAAATTCAAGATCCGATCATTTTGAGATGCCTGGACACACTGCATTTGAAAGACTGGAGATCATAGGCAGCAGGAAATACAGACAGAGGGAGACAGTTCCAGAGCTGACCTGTTGCATAAATGAAAGACTGGGAGTAACGGTTAACTCTTGCATTAGAGAGTTGGACAGAAAAAGGATGAGAGTTTGCTGCCAGACGGGTGCTACGTGCCCGTCGTAGAGGTGGAGGAATGCAAGCAGACAGTTCAGAGGAGCAGTGACCATTAAAGTAGCGATAGAAAAGAGATAAAGATGCAACAGTGCGGCGAAGAGACAGAGGTTGAAGGGAGTCAGTAAGAGGAGGAGAGTTAATGAGACGAAAAGCCTTTGACTTCACCCTATTGAGAAGAGCTGTATGTGGGGAGCCTCCCCACACATGAGAGTTGTACTCCACACAGGGGCGGATAAAACCCCTGTATAGAGTCAACAATTGCGCAGGGGTAAAGAAAGAGCGGAGTCGGCTTAGCACACCCAATCTCTTGGAAGCAGATTTTACAAGAGATGTAATATGATCTTTCCAAGATAAGTCCCCAGTAAATGAAACCCCAAGCATGTTCAAGGATGATGCAGGATTAAGCTGAATATTATTAAACATTAGTGGGTATACCCGAGGAAGATTTTGTCGGGTTGATAGGTGTAAGAACTGAGTCTTAGATGCATTAAAGACAACCATATTATTTTTACCCCAGTCAGAGATATGAGCCAAGTCAGACATTAGGTGTGCCATAGCCTCATCCCTTGTTTGTTGAAGTAACGTTGAGATGGGCGTTGCGGGAACCGAATGGAAAGGTGAAGGGTGGAGTCATGAGCGTATGAGTGGATAGGGTTAGATGTACAGCTTAGAAGATCATTGATGAATAAAAGGAAGAGAGTTGGTGATAGGACAGAGCCCTGAGGAACACCACTGTTGATAGATCTAGGAGAAGAACGATGGCCGTCTACAACAGTGGCTACAGAACGACCAGAAAGGAAGCTAGCGATGAAGGCACATAGAAGGATAGAAACCGTAGGAGGGCAGTTTGGAAATTAAAGATTTATGCCAGACTCGATCGAAAGCCTTTGAGATGTCAAGTGCAATGGCAAAGCTTTCGCCAAAGTCCCGAAAGGAGGATGACCAGGAGTCTGAAAGGTAGGTGAGAAGATCGCCAGTGGAGCGTCCCTAACGGAACCCATACTGACGATCGGAAAGAAGGTTGTGATAGGAAAGATGCCTTAAAATTTTTCTATTAAGAATTGACTCGAAAACTTTTGAGATACAGGACATTAAAGCAATTGGACGATAGTTGGAGGGTTGGGAGTGGTCACCCTTCTTTGGGACTGGCTGAATGAGAGCAAACTTCCAGCAAGAAGGAAAGGTACAAGTTGACAGACAAAGACGAGAGAGTTTGCCTAGGCAGGGTGTAAGCACAGAAGCACAGTTCTTGAGAACAACAGGAGGGACCCCATCAGGCCCATATGCCTTGTTAGTATTGAGGCCAGTGATGGCAGAAAATACATCAACTGAAGAAATTTTAATGTCAGCCATGAGGAAGTCAGAGGGGGGAAGTGATGGAGGAACAGCACCGGAATCGTCTAAGGTAGAATTGGAGGAGAAAGTCTGTGCGAAGAGATCTGCTTTATCAGTAGAAGAAATAGCTACAGAACCATCAGAGTAGAAAAGAGGAGGGAAGGATGATGAGGTAAAGTTGTTAGAAAGATTTTTGGCAAGATGCCAGAAGGAGCGGGAAGAATTCGAGTTGGAGAGTTGAGAGCATTTAGTATGGATGAAATTATTTTTAGTAGAGCGAAGAACAGACTTAGCACGATTCCGGGCAGAAACGTAAAGATGATGTGATTCAGGGGTGGGTTGGCTCCGGTACCTTTTGTAGGCCCTCTCCTTGTTGCGGACAGCATTAGAACAAGCGTGATTAAACCAAGGCTTTCTCGCGTTAGTCAAAGGATATGAGAAAGGAATGTATGCTTCCATGCCCGAGAGAATAACCTCCGTAATGCGCAAGGCGCACTCAGATGGCTCACGGCCATGGAAGCAATAATCATTCCAGGGAAAATCAAAGAAGTACTGCCTGAGGGCCTCCCAGTCTGCGGCTCCAAAATGCCACAGACGACGTTTCCCTGGAGGGTCCACAGGCCGTACCGGAGTGATAGGACAGGTTAAGGTAATAAGATTGTGATCGGAGGAGCCCAACGGAGAGAAAAGATTAACAGAGTAAGCAGAAGGATTAGTTGTGAGGAAGGGGTCAAGTATGTTGGAGCTCTCTCCAAGGCGGTCAGGGATACGGGTAGGGTGCTGTACAAGCTGCTCTAGGTCATTAAGGATAGAAAAGATGTAGGCTTGTTCACCAGGTGGATCCGTGAAAGGAGAGGAGAGCCAAAGGTGGTGGTGAACATTGAAATCTCCAAGAATGGAGATTTCAGAGAAAGGAGAAATGGATAGAATGTGTTCCATCGTAGAAGTAAGATAGTCGAAGAATTTTTGATAGTCAGTAGAATTAGGGGATAAGTAAACAGCACAGATATATTTAGTCAGAGAATGACAGGAAAGCCGAAGCCAGAGTGTGGAGAATTCAGAAGAATCAAATTCAGGAACACGAGAGCAAGATAAGTCGTTGCGTATATATACACAACAGCCACCTTTGGCTTTGAAATGAGTATAGAGAAAGTAGGAGGATACAGAAAAGGGTTTGCTGTCAGTTGCCTCAGACAGCTGAGTCTCCGTTAGAAAAAGAAGGTGAGGTTTAGAGGAGGTGGTGGTGCTCAACAGAGCAAAAGTTAGAGGAAAGGCCACGAATGTTGCAGAAATGAAGAAGAAGAGAGTCAGACAGTGGTTCCAGGCACCTTGAGTCGTCACCGGGAGAGGGGCAGATGGTGGGGGCATTTATGGTCCCCCCCCCCCGGGGACTCCGAGGCTTGATAAAACGACGCCATTTTTGGTAAATTTTGAATAGGAAGTGTAGTGTGTACTGTGCATGTAGTTTGGTGAAGATAGTTAGAGAAATTTGTACTGGAGAGTATGCTGGCCTACTCTCTGTGTAACTGAGACACTGAAAAAGTTCAGCAAAGGGGGATGGTCAGGAACTAGTCCTGAGGGCTGATGAAACGGGAGCTCCAGCACTCCCTGTCATCAGCTTTCCATCCACCTCGGGAGTACTGCCCTGCTCGACTGGTGCTACAGTCTACTCCTCACTGACTACACCTAGCCATCAATTAACTGAAAAGGGGCTAGGGATCTTTACAAAGCCTTGGTCATGAGCCAAGAATGAGTCTCCTTGGTTACTAGCCAGAATTACCCCCCAAATCTGACAGCTTTGCCATAAACTAACTGAAAATTATGAAGAGCCTCCTTGGTCATGAGTAAGGAATGAGTCTCCTTGGTTACTAGTCAAAATTACCATCAATCTGACTACTACTTGCCATCAGCTTATTGAAAAGGGGTGAGGGATCTTTACATAGTTCCTGTATGGAATACTAGCCCTAGTTAGGGAATGAGTCTCCCTGGTTACTAATCAAAATTACCAATCCTATCTGCCTACATTTAGCCAAAAAGTAACTGAAATTAGGCTAAGGATCAATACGTAGGGCCTTGGTTGTGTCTCCTTGGTTACTAGTCAAAATTACCCTCCCAATCTGACTACACTTGTCCATAAAGTAACTAAAATCAGGCTAGGGATCATTACACAGGGCCTTGGTCATGAGTCTCCTTGGTTACTAGTCAAAATTATCTTTCCAATCTAGCTACACCTGGCCAACCACTGACTGAAAAGGAGTTCGAGATCTCTGAATAGTTGCTGCATGGAATTTGAGCCTTGGTTAGGGAATGAGTCTCCTCGGTTACTAGTCAAAATATGCATCAAAAGCATCAATCTGACTACACCTGGCATTAACTGAAAAGGAGTTAGGAGTTAGGGATCTTTGGAAAGTTGTCACATGAAATTTGAGTCTTAGGGAATGAGTCTCCTTGGTTACTAGTCAAAATTACCTTTCCAATCTGACAACACTTAGCCAAGAAGTAACTGAATAAAAGGGTCAGAAATACAGTATATAAAGAGCATTGGCCATGAATCTCCTTGGTTAAGTCAAAATTACTTTTCCAATCTCTACACTTGGCCATAAATTAACTGAAAAAAGGCAAAAGGATCTTTACATTATTCTAGCGTGGAATTTTAGCCTTAGTTAAAGAATGAGTCTCCTTGGTTACTAGTCCAAATTACCATCTCAATCTGACTACACAGCCATAAAGTAACTAAAAGGGAGTTAGGAATCTTTACATAGTCTTTGCATGGAATTTTATGAACCTTTGTTATGGAATAATTTAATCTGACTACACCTGGCCAAAAAGTAACTGAAATGGGGTTAGGGATCTTTAAGAACAACTTTGGTCATGAAGCTCCTTGGTTACTAGTCAAAATTACCCTTCCAATATGACTACACTTGGCCATAAAGTAACTGAAAAAGGGTTAGGGATCTTTACGAACAGCCTTGGTCATGAGTTTCCTTGGTTACTAGTCAAAATTACCTTTCCAATCTCTACACTTGGCCATAAAGTAACCGAAAAGGGGTTAGGGATCTTTACGAACAGCCTTGGTCATGAGTCTCCTTGGTTACCAGTCAAAATTACCCTCCCAATCTGACTACACCTGGCCATTAACAGAAAAGGGGTTAGAGATTTTACAGAGAGCCCTGGTCATGAGTATGAAATAAGTCTCCTTGGTTACTAGTCAAAATTACCCTCCCAATCAGGCTACACTTGGCCATACACTGTGAAGGCTAGGGGTCTGTCACTAAAAACTCAAATTATTTTTATAAATTAGCTGGGAAAGTTATATACCTAACCCCTCCAGGTAGCATGCATAAAATAATAATAATAATAATAACAATAATAATAATAAAATTGAGAAGGTTCTGGCATATTCACCTAGTAAGTATCCAATTAAATGTCCCCCAAAGATGGTTGTGGTTGTGGTAGGGGGTAATAGTGGTAGTTGTGGTAGCAGTCTCTCTACAGCTACATGGCCAATTACTGAACCCTCAAGATCTTTTTTTCTCCTTTTCTTCATTATCAGGCTGCCTTCTCCCCAACTCACACTCCTGAAAAAGAATATTCCTTATAAGCCATCACAAGAAAATCACAAAATATCCATACACAAACAAAACCACAATTCCACACACACAGATACCCCAAACTCCACATACAAATCTACACCCAAAATCTACACACATACACACCCAAAAAAACTACTTATACACACCCCAAGCTCCACATACATACACCCCACCCCCAAGTTCACACCCAGCTCTGTCATGCTACTTTCTTAGCCTTTCAATCATGAGTATGCTTTAGAAACACTCAGGCCTGTTTACAATACACATTAAAATCAATATAATCACCACAGAAGCAATTAACGGAGAAAGGTAATTACTGGAAAAAGAAAGGAAAAATATCTTACCAAAATTGCACACCCTCCCCCTGTGACTGCTGGAGCCTGACTGACTGACCAAAAGCCGGCACATTCCATCCACCCCCACATTCCTTCCCTCCCTCCCTCCCCCCCACTAGTAGTTTCCTCCCCCCCTCCACCACCTCCTCCCTCCCTTCACAGCCCCTCTTTCCTCCACCTCTCTCTCTCCTTCCTTCTCTTCCTTTCTTTCCACCTCTTCCTCCTCCCTGAAAAGCACTCTTCCTCCAATTCTCCTCCCTCCTGACATCCTCCCTTCCCTCCACCCCCACTAGTTCTCCCCCCCCCCTCTTTTTTCCAACTCTCTCTCTCTCTCTCTCCTTTGTCTTCCTTCTTCCTTCCATCTCTTCCTCCTCCCTGAAAAGCACTCTTCCTCCTGTCCCTCTCCCTCCTTACATCCTCCCTTCCCTCCACCCCCATCTTTCCTCCACCTCTCCTTTCTTTTTCTTTCCTTCCTCTCTCCTCCTCCTCTCTCCATCTCTTGTCATCAATCTTCCTTCCCTCTTCCTCCTCCTTGAAAAACACTTTTCCTCCATCCTCCCTTACTTCCTCTCTCTCCTCCATCCCTCCTTACCTCCTCTCTCTCCTCCATCCCCCCCCTTTCCTCCCCCTCCTCTCTCATTAGACACACACACACACACACACACACACACACACACAAAGTAAAAAATAAAATACAATCCATTACGGACAAGGGAATCACCTATACACAAGAACCTAAGGAGAGGATAACTGCAGTAGGCCGGTTGGCCCATGCTAGGCAGCTCCTAGAAGAGTGACTGAACTACTAGAATGAGATAAGGATGGCAAAGAAGAAGGCTCTCCCCCGCCCTCCAAACCCTCCAGCCGAAGCCGGCAGGAAAAAGTCAGAAAGAACACCACGCCGTATAGAAAAACTGGCGTGGACATTTTACAGGAAAGTGTGAAAGGAGAGAAGGATATTTGTGAAGCACTAAAGAATTATACACTATATCAACCAACTCCAAGTCTCCATAAAGGCACCAGATACTAATAAATATACAGACATGATAATTACAGTAAAAATAAGCGAAGAAACACCATAAATAAATAATAATAAATGCAGTCATCGCTCACCTTCACCATCCCCAGCAGCTCCGTCTCATCTCCCACAGTGCTCCTGTGACGTCACCCTCCACCCGCAAAATTATATACTTTTCAATGGCAAATTTTATGCACAGAAACTCTTTAATATATTATCAGCTGTTCAAATAATAATTATTGTGCAAACTTTGTAATGAAGAAAGTAGGAAGAGTTCTACAAAGCCTCCCAGGCCACGTAGATTCAGGTTCACCCGATGACGTAGCAATGTCTTCAGAAACGGAGGAATCAAGTCCGGGCTGGGATCTGGAAGGCCTTACTACACAGTGTACACAGAAAAAAATAAATTGAAATTTCAAATGGGGAGCCAATAGGGGGCCAGTGGGGGGCTAAGGATCTGGGGCCGTACTGATAAAACCTACATCATAGGTGAAAGTCAGAAAACATAAAAACAGCAAGGAAAAGACGTAACAAAAAATCTAAAATAAATACGATATTTTTTTCACATGTTTCCAGTGAAAAGTCAGCTGATTAATGTCAAGTTTTAGGAATTATTTATTTACCGCCTTTGTTTCATTGTGGACGAGGACATGTTGCCTCACCGCACCATCATGTAAACAAAACAACCACCGTGAGGCTGTGAGGCTGAGGCAAAGCGCTATTGTTTTTGGAAATTAAGGATGGAAGGAGAGGAGATAAGAGGTAGAGGGGCAACGAAGAAGAACTGCAAGAAATGTGGATTTAGTGGGAAAGTGAATTACAAGGAACTCTGCAGAAGGTGTGAAGAAGAGGAAGAAAAAAGGAGGGTATAAAGGTATGATGTTTATTTGTAATGCCTGCAAACCCAGGGTAAAAATTAACATGGACCAATGTGAAGAAATGAGTGAAGAGACTCAAGCTATGAAGGAAGAACTACAGAAAGTGGGAGAGGAGCAGGAAGACATGGGAAGGAGAATGATATATGAAGAAGGATTGGAATGAGAGAGAGGGAAAGGATGAAAGTACAGTGGGCACGAAAGAGAAGTTGGATGAGGTGTGGAAGAAGCACATAGAGCTGCAGGAAAAGATGAATGCCATTTATGGAAGATGGGAGGAAAAGGAGAAAGAAATGAAAGAATTGGTAACTAATATTACTGAGAAGGTGCTTAAGAGTGTAATGGAAAATTTAGAAGAGAGGGAGGATAAGGAAAAGAAAAGGAAGAATTTAGTTGTGTTCAATGTGCTAGGAAGTGATAATAGGGAGGCCAGAGAGAGAGAAAAAGAGGATACAGAGGTATGAGCTAGAATATTTAAAGAAGTACTACCCCCCTCCTCCTCCTCTCCCTACCCCCCTCTTCCCTCCTCCCTATCCTCCTCTCCCTACCCTATTTCTTCCTATCCCCCACCTCCTCCTTTTCCTACCCCGTTCCTCCTCTTCCCACCCCTATCCCCTTCCTACCCCCCTCCTCTTCCTATTTCCCTTCTTTTCGTACCCCCTCCTCCTCTTCCTATCCCCCCTCTTCCTGTCCCCCACCTCCTCCTCTTCCCACCTCTATCCCCTTCCTCCTCTTCCTACCCGCCTCCTCTCCTACCCCCCTCCTCTTCCTATCTCCCTTTTTTTCGTACCCCCCTCCTCTTCCTACCCCTACTCCTCCTCCTCTTCCTATCTCCCTTCTTTTCGTACCCCCCCTCCTCCTCTTCCAACACCTCTCCTCCTCCTCTTCCTACCCCCTCCTTCTCTTCCAACTTCTCTCCTCCTCCTCTTTCAAACCCTTTCCTCCTCTTCCTACCCCCCTCCTCCTCTTCCTACCCCTTCCTCCTTTTCTTCCTACCCTCCTCCTCCTCTTCCTACCCCTTCCTCCTTTTCTTCCTACCCTCTCCTCCTCCTCCTCTTCCTACCCCCTCCTTCTCTTCCAACCCCTTTTCTCCTCCTCTTCCAAACCCTTTCCTCCTCCTTTCTACTCCCCTCCTCTTTACCCCTACCCCCATCCTGCTCCTCTTCCTATCCCCTCCTTCTCTTCCAACAACCTTTCTACCACCCTCCTCTCCTACCCCTCATTCTACTCTCCCCTCCTCCTTTTCCTACCTTCCTTCTCTTCCTATCCCTTCTCATTTTCCTACCCTCTCCTCCTCTTCCTATCCCCCTCCTTTTCTTCCTACCTCCCCCCCTCCTTCACTTCCTACCTCCCTGCCCTCTTAATCCTCTTTCTACCCCTCCTCCTCCCCCACCCCATCCATGACCCCTTCCCTAGTCTTAAAATTATTGGCAATGTTAAAGAGTATTATTTCTTAGTCTTTATTAACAACTTTTCATATATACAAATTCATATAATAGTGTTCACTTCAATTTCTCCTGTGCTACCCTTCCCTCCTTTTCTCTATCCTCCTGCTCCCCTCTCTTCCCCTGCCCTCCCCCTCCTCTCTTCCCTTATCCTCCTGCTCCCCTCTCTTCCTGTACCTCATCTCCTGCACCTTCTTGCTCCCCCCTCCTCCTGTACCCTCTTTCCCTATTCTGCTTCCCTCTCGTCCTGTACCCTCTTGCTCCCCCCTCCTCCTCTTCAACCCTCATATCCCCCTCCTCCTCTTCAACCCTCCCTCCTCTCCTGTACCCTCTTGCTCCCCCTCCTCTACCCTCCTACCCCCCCTCCTCCTGCTCCCCCCTATCCCCCTCCTCCTCTCCTGCACCCTCTTGCTCCCCCCTCTTCCTCTACCCTGCTCCCCCCCTCTTCCCCTGCCCTCCCCCTCTTCTCCTCTACCCTCCTACACCCCCTCCTCCTGCTCCCCTCTCTTCCCCTGCCCTCCCCCTCCTCTCCTGCAGCCTCTTGCTCCCCCTCCTCTCCTGCAGCCTCTTGCTCCCCCCCTCTTCCTGTACCCTCCTATCCCCCTCTTCTCCTCTACCCTCCTAACCCCTTCCTCTTCTTCAACCCTCCTCTCCTGTACCCTCCTACTCCCCTCTCTTCCCCTGCCCTCCCCAATCCTCCTGCTCCCCTCTCTTCCTGTACCCTCCTACTCCCCCTCCTCTCCAGCACGCTCTTGCTCTCCCTTCTTTCTGTACCCTCCTGCTCCCCCCTCTTCCTGTACCCTCCTACCCCCTCTCTTCCTGTACCTTCCTACCCCCCCTCCCCTCCTCCTGTACTCTACTACCCCCCCTCCTTTACCTTCCTACCTCCCTCCTCTCCTGCACCCTCTTGCTCCCCCTCCTCTCCTGCACCCTCTTGCTCCCCCCTCTTCCTGTACCTTCCTGCTCCCTCCTCTTCCTGTACCCTCCTACCCCCTCTCTTCCTGTACCCTCCTACCCCCCCTCCTCTCCTGTACCCACTTGCTCCCTCTCCTCTACCCTCCTACCCCCCCTTCTTCCTGTACCCTCCTCCTCCCCTCTTTTCCCCTATCTTCTTGTACCCTCCTATCCCCCTCTTCTCTACCCTCCTACCCCCTTCCTCCTCTTCAACCCTCCTACCCCCCCCTCGTCTCCTGTACCCTCTTGCTCCCCTTCCTCTACCCTCCTACCCCCCCACCTCCTGCACCCTCTTGCTCCCCCCTCTTCCTGTACCCTCCTACTCCCCTCTCTTCCCCTGCCCTCCCAATTCTCCTGCTCCCCTCTCTTCCTGTACCCTCCTACTCCCCCTCCTCTCCTGCACCCTCTTGCTCCCCCTTCTTCCTGTACCCTCCTACCTCCTCTCTTCCTGTACCCTCCTACTCCCTTTCTCCTCTACTCTACTACCCCTCCTCCTCTACCCTCCTACCTCCATCCTCTCCTCTACCCTCTTGCTCCCCCCTTTTCCTGTACCTTCCTGCTCCCCCCTCTTCCTGTACCCTCCTACCCCCTCTCTTCCTGTACCCTCCTATCCCCCTCCTCCTGTACCCTCTTGCTCCCCCCTCCTCTCCTGCACCCTCTTGCTCCCCCCTCCTCTCCTGCACCCTCTTGCTCCCCCCTCCTCTCCTGCACCCTCTTGCTCCCCCCTCTTCCTGTACCCTCTTACCCCCCCTCCTCTCCTGTACCCGCCTGCTCCCCCTCCTCTACCCTCCTACCCCCCCTTCCCCTCCTCCTCCTCTACTCTACCACCCCTCCTCCTGTACCCTCCTCCTCCTCTACTCTACCACCCCTCCTCCTGTACCCTCCTGCTCCCCTCTCTTCCCCTGCCCTCCCCCTCCTCTCCCCTCTCTTCCTGTACCTTCCTACCCCCCTCCTCGCCTGCACCCTCTTGCTCCCCCCTATTCCTGTACCCCTCTCTTCCTGTACCCTCCTGTTCCCCTCTTCCTGTACCCTCCTACCCCCCCTCTCCTGTACCCTCCTGCTCCCCCCCTCTTCCTGTAACCTCCTACCCCCCTCCTCCTCCTCTACCCTCCTACCCCCCCTCCTCCACCACCCTCCTCTACCCTACTCCCCCCTCCTTTACAAGTACAGTATCTGGAATAAATAGTTTAATGCAGAGTTTTATTGACACTAAATATATTAAAACATATGAAAAACAGAATAAACTGGCATTGGGGAAAGGTGAAGTAAGTGAAAGGAATAACAGGGTATAATAGGAAAAGAAAATAGAGAAGGGTTGGGTCTGGGGAAAAGTAGGGAAGGGTAAGAGAAAGGAAAGGCAGGATAAGGTTGAGAAGGGTAGGGTAAAGGAAGGGAAGGGTAGGGCAGGGGAAGAGAAAGGATGGGTAGGGTAAGGTAGGGTAAAGACAAGGGTTGGGTAAGGGAAGGGTGGGATAAGGTTCAAGGTAGAGGAAAGGAAGGGTAAGGTAATGGTTGAGAATGGAAACGGTTGGGGAGGGGAAGGGAAGGATAAGGAAAGTAAGGGAAGGTAGGATAGAGGAATGGTAGGGCAGAGCAATAAAAGGGTAAGCAGGATAGAGGAATGGTGGGGTAGAGTAATAAAAGGGTAAGGGCAGGGTAGGGTAATGGTTGGGGAAGGGAAGGGAAGGGTAAGTGAAGAGTAAGGGTAGGGTAAGTGAAGAGTAAGGGTAGAGTAGGGTATGGGAAGGGTAGAGTAAGGGTAGGGTAGGGTAAAGCTAGGGAACGGTAAGGGAAGGGTAAGGGAAGGGAAGAGTAGGGTAGGGTAAGGGAAGGGAAGAGTAGGGTAGGGTAGGGTAAGGGAAGGGAAGAGTAGGGTAGGGTAAGGGAAGGGAAGAGTAGGGTAGGGTAGGGTAAGGGAAGGGAAGAGTAGGGTAAGGGAAGGGAAGGGAAGAGTACGGTAAGGGAAGGGAAGGGAAGGGTAGGGTAGGGTAAGGGAAAGTAAGAGTAGGGTAGGGTAGGGTAAGGTGAAAGAAAGGAAGGGTAGGGTACGGTAAGGGTAGAGTAGGGTAGGGTAAAGACAAGGCAAGGTAGGGAAGGGTAGAGTAAAGGCAAGGTAAGGCAGGGTAAGGGATGGGAGAGGAAGGATATGGTAGGGTAGGGAAAGGAAGGATAGGGAAGGGAAAGGAAGGATAGGGAGGGGGTAGGGTAGGGGAAGGGAGGGGGTAGGGTAAGGTAGGGGAAGGGTAAGGAGGGCTGTGGGGAAGGGGAAGGGAAGAGAAGGGAAAGGTAGGATGAAGGAAGGGGAGGGGAGGAGAGGGTAAGGGAAAGGTAGGGTAGGGTAAGAGAAGGGTAGGGTAAGGGAAAGGTAGGGTAGGGTAAGAGAAGGGTAGGGTAGGATAAGGGAAGGGAAGGGTAAGGTAATGGTAGGGAAGGGAAGGGTAAGTTAATGGTAGGGAAGGGTAGGGTAAGGTTAGGGTAGGGTAGGGTGAGGTTAGGGTAGGGTAGGGGAAGGGAAGGGTAAGGGAAATGAAGGGAAGGGAAGGGTGGGGTAGGGTAGAGTAAGGGTAATGGTAGAGTAGGGTAGGGTAAAGGAATGGTAAGGTAATGGTAGGGTAAGAGAAAGGCAGGGAAGGGTAGGATACAGTAGGGTAAGGGATGGGAAAGGAAGGATAGGGTAGGGTAAGGGAATGGAAAGGAAGGATAGGGTAGAGTAGGAAAACGAAGGGTAGGGTAAGGGAAGGGAAAAGAAGAGTAGGGTAAGGGAAGGGAAAGGAAGAGTAGGGTAAGGGAAGGGAAAGGAAGAAAGGTAGGGTAGGTAGGGTAATGAAGTGAAGGGTCGGGTAAGGAAGGGAAGGGTAGTGAAAGGGAAGGGAAGAAAGGTACGGTAGGGTAATGAAGTGAAGGGTCGGGTAAGAAAGGGAAGGGTAGTGAAAGGGAAGGGAAGGGTAGGGTAGGGAAGGTACAGTAGGGTAGGGTAAAGGAAGGATAAGGTAGGGTAGGGTAGGGTAAGGCAGGGTAGGGTAAAGGGAGGGTAGGGTAATGATAGGGTAAGGAAAGGGTAGGGTAAGTAAAGGATAGGGTAGGGTAATGGTTGGGTAAGGGTAAGGTAATGGTAGGGTAGGGTAGGATAGGGTAAGGGAAGGGTAGGGTAATGGTAGATTACGGTAAGGGAGGGGAAGGGGAAGGTAATGGAAGGGAAGGGTAAGTGAAGAGTAAGGGTAGGGTAAGTGAAAAGTAAGGGTAGGGTAAGGGTAGAGTAGGGTAGGGTAAGGGTAGGGTATGGGAAGGGTAGAGTAAGGGTAGGGTAGGGTAGAGTAAGGGTAGGGTAATTGTAGGGAAGGAAAGGGAAGGGTAGGGTAGGGTAGGGTTGGGTAAGGGAATAGTAGGGTTGGGTAAGGGTAAACGAAGGGTAGGGTAAGGTAAGGGTAAGATACAGTAGGGTAGGGAAGGTAGAGTACAGTAGGTTAGGGTATGGTAAGGGAAGGGTATGGTATGGTAGGGGAAGGGAAGGGAAGGGTAGGGTAGGGTAGGGGAGGGGAAGGGAAGGGAAGGGTAGGGGAGGGGAAGGGAAGGGAAGGGAAGGGAAGGGAAGGGAAGGGGAAGGGAAGGGAAGGGAAGGGTACGGGAGGAGAAGGGAAGGGTAGGGTACAGCAGGGTAAGGGAAGGGTAGGGTACAGTAGGGTAAGGGAAGGGTAGGGTACAGTAGGGTAAGGGAAGGGTAGGGTACAGTAGGGTAAGGGAAAGGTAAGGAAAGGTATGGTAGGGTAAGGGTAGGGAAGGACAGGGTAAGGGAGGGGCAGGGTAAGTGAAGGGAAGGGCAGGGTAAGGGTAGGGAAGGATAGGGTAAGGGTAGGGAAGGATAGGGTAAGGGAAGGGAGGGGCAGAGTAAGGTAAGGTAAGGTAAGGGCGGGGAAGGGAAGGGAAGGGGAGGGTAAGGGAACTGAAGAGAAGGGAAGGGAGGGGAGCAAAATGGAACGGTAGAGTAAGGGAAAGGAAGGGAAGGGAGGGGAGGAGAAGGGTAGGGTAGAGTAAGGGAAGGGAAGGGAAGGGACGGGAGGGGAGGAGAAGGGTAGGGTAGAGTAAGGGAAGGCTTGGATAGTGTAGAGTAAGGTATGACATGGGAAGGGAAGGAATGGATAAGATAGCATAAGAGAAGGGAGATCACGATAGAACAACAATAAAAATAGAGACAAATAATGATGATGATAATAATAATAATAATAACACAATAGCAAAAACCCACCCAAATGCACAACAATAATAACACACACATAACAAATACATATAATAATAATAAATAATAATAATAATCATACTACGGCACTTTATTGGAATACTTTAAAAATAAATATGGATAATAATTATCCTTAAATTTTAAAATGCTTGCATTGGGAGAGAGAGAGAGAGAGAGAGAGAGAGAGAGAGAGTGAGTCATGGAAAGTGTGAAAATATCATATATATATATATATATATATATATATATATATATATATATATATATATATATATATACAGTATTGGCAGAGAGAGAGAGCGTAATATACAGCATAACTGGATTTTTATTGGCATTATATATTGGTAAAAAAACATGAATGCATCATAAACGTACAGTACAAACATACACCAAACAAAATCTGTTAGTGCATCACCGTACACAGTATAAATGCATACGAAGCTGAAATCCGTGAGCACATCATCAACACACACAGTATAAACGCACACCAAACTGAAATCCGTGCATGCATCAACATACACAGTATAAAAGCACACCAAACTGATATCCGTGCATGCATCAACGTACACAGTATAAATGCACACCAAACTGAAATCCAGGTATGCAACATCTAAATACACAGTATGAACGCACACCAAACTGAAACCCGTATATGCATCATCAACGTACACAATATGAACGCACACCAAACAAACTCGTGTATGCATCATCAACATACACAGTATACACGCACACCAAACTGAAATCCGTGTATGCATCATTCACGTACATTCATACCAAAAAGCATCGGTGCACACTTGACGCAAAGCAATTTGAGACACCGAATGATGGTTACTGGGAACTGAACAACAATTGTTTTCCCATGCTGATAAACTTGCTCTCTCAAGGATGCAATATATAGCTTGTTTATGACATTTTCTAGTCTGTATTGTTATTATATGTATAGCAAAGTGGTTACAAATAAATCTTACAGAGAATTCATACCGGTAAGCTATAATGGTCACTTCGGATATCACCGTACCCTACCTGCGCGATATTTTTTGGTGTGTCTGTACACACTATGACCAGAGGTATCTCAAACCAAATGATGGCAATGTGTACGAAATTATGACTAGTAACCAAGGAGACTCAACCCTGCCGTTTAACAATGAGTGAAAAGAACAACCACAAGAATGGATGGTAGGTTGGTGGGGAAAGGAAGGTATGTAGGTGGGGGGGGAGAGGAAGCTATGTAGGTGGGGGGGGAAAGGAAGGTATGTACATGGGGGGGAAAGGAAGGTATGTAGGAAGGGGGAAGGGAAAGTAGGTAGGAAGGGGGAGAGGAAGGTAGGCAGGGAGGGGGAGAGAGAAAGTAGGTAGGGGGGGAGAACGAGGAAGGTAGGTAGGAAAGATGGTAGGTAGTGGGGGGAAGACAAGAAGGTAAGTAGGCAGTCAATTCTGCCTTTTAACAATGAGAGAAAACAACCACAAAAATGGAAGGTAGGTAGGGGGGAAGGGGAAGGTATGTAGGATGGGAGGAGAGAGGAGGTATGTAGGTGGGGGGGGAGAGGAAGGTATGTAGGTGGGGGGGGAGAGGAAGGTATGTAGGTGGGGGGGAGAGGAAGGTATGTAGGTGGGGGGGGAGAGGAAGGTATGTAGGTGGGGGGGGAGAGGAAGGTATGTAGGTGGGGGGGGAGAGGAAGGTATGTAGGATGGGAGGAGAGAGGAAGGTATGTAGGTAGGGAGGAGAAAGGAAAGTATGTAGGTGGGGGGGAGAGGAAGGTATGTAGGTGGGGGGGAGAGAGGAAGGTATGTAGGTGGGGGGGAGAGAGGAAGGTATGTAGGTGGGGGGGAGAGGAAGGTATGTAGGTGGGGGGAGAGAGGAAGGTATGAAGGCGGGGGGGAGAGAGGAAGGTATGTAGGTGGGGGGAGAGAGGAAGGTATGTAGGTGGGGGGGAGAGAGGAAGGTATGTAGGTGGGGGGGAGAGAGGAAGGTATGTAGGTGGGGGGAGAGAGGAAGGTATGTAGGTGGGGGGAGAGAGGAAGGTATGTAGGTGGGGGGAGAGAGGAAGGTATGTAGGTGGAGGG
This sequence comes from Coenobita brevimanus, assembly GCF_032717465.1. Taxonomy (NCBI): domain Eukaryota; kingdom Metazoa; phylum Arthropoda; class Malacostraca; order Decapoda; family Coenobitidae; genus Coenobita; species Coenobita brevimanus. Next base: position 26,118,568 of record NC_137039.1, on the reverse strand, counting down.
GAGAGAGGAAGGTATGTAGGTGGAGGGGAGAGAGGAAGGTATGTAGGTGGGGGGGAGAGAGGAAGGTATGTAGGTGGGGGGGAGAGAGGAAGGTATGTAGGTGGGGGTGAGAGAGAGGAAGGTATGTAGGTGGGGGGGAAGGGAAGGTATGTACAGTAGGTGGGGGGGAAGGGAAGGTATGTACAGTAGGTGGGGGGGGAAGGGAAGGTATGTAGGAGGGGGGGGGAGGAAGGTATGTAGGTAGGGAGGGGAAAGGAAGGTATGTAGGTAGGGGGAGGAGAGGAAGGCATGTCAGTAAGGGGGGGAGGGAGAGGAAGGTATATAGGTAGGGGAGGAAGAGAGGAAGGTATATAGGTAGGGAGGGGGGAAAGGAAGGCATGTAGGTGGGGGGAGAGAGAAAGATATAAAGGTAGGTACGGGGGAAGAGGAAGGTAGGTACGGGGGAGCGTAGGTAGGAGGGGGGAGAGGAAGGAAGGTAGGCAGAGAGGGGGATGACAGGAAGGTAGGTAGGCAGAGAGGGGTAGACAGGAAGGTAGGTAGGCAGAGAGGGGATGACAAGAAGGTAGGTAGGCAGAAAGGGGATGACAGGAAGGTAGGTAGGCAATGGGGGGATGACAGGAAGGTAGGTAGGCAATGGGGGGATGACAGGAAGGTAGGTAGGCAATGGGGGGATGACAGGAAGGTAGGTAGGCAATGGGGGGATGACAGGAAGGTAGGTAGGCAGAAGGGGGATGACAGGAAGGTAGGTAGGCAGAGGGGGGATGACAAGGAGGTAGGTAGGCAGAGGGGGATGACAGGGAGGTAGGTAGGCAGAGGGGGGAAGACAAGAAGGTAGGCAGAGAGAGAGAGAGAGAGAGAGAGAGAGAGAGGTACAGTCGCCAAACTTTCCACCTGGGCCAACCAGCCGCGAGAGGTGGGTAACGGGTGCTGGCAACAGTGTATCTGTTCGTGTGTACATGTTCGACGAAAGTTCGGATCATCAACTCACCTCGTTCATAGTGAACCTCCGTCAGAGTTCATTCCATAGATGGCTGGGTGAGGAGTTGGGTGGGGAGAAAAAATGTCTCAGGAGTAAGGCGGCTCTCCCATCAGCTCAGCCAGTTGCATGAAACTGGTCGCACGGAAAATTTTTGTGTGCCACAGGTCGCGTTGACCAAGGTCAAATATGTATGGCTATATTAATTTTATAATAAGGTTATATACAATATTATAATATAAATAAATACTATTCTATATAACAGAATAATATATATTATATTATATTTACTTGGCCTTGGTCCGTGCAACCCGTGGCACGCAAAAATTTCATGCGACCTATTTCCTGCAACTGGTAGAGCCAACGGGAGAGCTGTTTTAGCGGAGGGATTGGCATAGCGAAGGCCAGGGCAGGCGCCGGACGGGGGGGCGGGGGTTACATTATTCATACCGCCAGTGATAATAATTGCCGAACTAGTTTCCGAGATCCATTAGCATTCTGCTAAATATTTGCATTCTTAACAATACTAAACATTATATCATCTATGTTGTATTTACACTGTTACCATAACATGTTAATGCACTAAATACTGGAATCGCTCAACGTCTTTCTCTCACTCTCCTTATATCAGAAATTCCATTTCACAGGGTTACCACCTGATACCACTATCAGTACAGGTTGAAGAGGAATGCATTTACCCAACATCTACTTCCATTTACAAGTAAGATTACCTGCCATATTCACATCATGAACAACACTGACCAATAAACATTAGGATGATGTTCAGACACTGTTAACGGTTGCTTATTTCCTCATTGTTAGTACCTCAGGTAGATGTTTTTATATGTTCTATGGTGCACCACCAAGAGGTATGTTAAAATACTGTCACTTCAACAGGCGAAGAGTTTATGCATACTGCTGTCGAATATGACTATTATATCAGCTATGTTAATGACTTACTGTATCATATTTCATATGACTATGGTCATAACAGCACACCTTTATAGTCCATTCATATAACGAATGACTGAATTATACATTACAAGGAAAATTGATTGTGAGTGGTGCCGCTTATGTGTGAGGTCACACATTACACGTTCATCGATTCTTCACCGAACAACATTATCTCACATTATAGCATGATGACACCACCTCTCCATCACAGTATGCACAAGCTTCCAGTCATTTTAAGAACAATTGCTATTGATTCATGAATTGTTGGGACATTAATATAACCACTGCCTGTGATATTACTTATGTGACTGGCAAATGCAACATATCGAACATGAAATTATCATTACAGACAGGAACACTATTTTTTTTTTTTTTTTTTATACCACAAACCTAGACTCGAGGCAGTATTCTGCCTCAATGAACGAGTTTCAACCTCCAACATCTACAGTTCCTCTCTCTCCTCATTCATTCATTCATTGCCAAACGCCATGTATCCCAGACGGGGTGGCCAAGGGCTTAGAGTTAATTGTTTTACAGGGAGGGGTACTTAGTTTAAATTAATATCCGCCCAATGAGTAATCCTGTAACAATTTATGACCTAAATTACCTAATCATGTCTCGGATCAAGAATGGTACAGTATTTCAATACGTTTAATCGAGACCGGCCCAGGACTGGCGAAATGCAAAACTAACAGACACCGGTATCTATTTTTCTGCCATAAGGGCTGGTCACACGACGGTTCTTCCCCTCAGTATTCAGCAGACAATTTTTAGCCATGGGTTTATCACGTAATAATGAAAAAGAACACGTTTATTAATATGTAATAAATGTAAAGATGCGGTCTTTTAGGTTATTTTACTTATTGTTTTCAATACTCGCATTATCCAATACTTTCATGAAGTTCCTTTGAAATTCTATTGGCTAAAAACTGTGCTGAATATTGGGATGAAGTCTGACGGAGGTTCACCAGGGACGAAGAGAGTTGATGATCTGAACTTTCGTTGAGCGTGTACACACGAACAAACAGATACACTGTTGCCAGCACCCGTTACCCACCTCTCGCGGCTGGGTGGCCCAGGTGGAAAGTTTGGCCACTGTACATACTGTAGGTAGGAAGGTGGGCAGGCAGGGAGGAAGGAATGTTGGTAGGAGGAGAGAGAGAGGAAGCTAAGGAGAGAAAAACAGAGGAAAGTAGGTAGGGTGAAGAAAGAGAGAGAGAGAGAGAGAGAGAGAGAGAGAGAGAGAGTAGGAACATGGGCAGGCAAGAAGGAATATAGGTAGGAACAAAGAGACAAAGGAAGGAACGAAGAAACAAAAGAACACTGGAGGGAATGCAAGCAGGGAGGTAATGTAGCTAGGTTGGTAGAGGGGAAGGATAGATGTAGGAAGGAAGGAAAGATAGATGGGTGACATGGCTAAAGGAACACAATCAATTTTATTAGAAATAATATGCAACCTAAAAGCCCCCCATTAAGATATCTCATTGCACAATGGGCAGAAGCAGAAATAATCGTAAACAAAAACCCATACATAAAAAAAGACATTTTGAATTCAATATTCTTCCAAAGAGTTTACATTGCATTTATGCACCAGTACATTAACAAGTCAATAAATGCAAGTGAGGTATGGAAAATCATGCTAGTCACCAATAAGTGCCATGGGATGGATGTAGAGCTTTGGTATCTTATTTTGTGTACAGCTTACAAAGAATTGCAGTTAAATGATAACTTGACTTAAAACTGCCATGTCTCCATCTTGAATGCAAAGTTGTAGCTGTTAACACTAGAAAATTATACCGTACTATTATAGTCACAAAGAAGATATGGAAAATGTAGTTGTATTATCCCATAAAATTCCCAAACTATTAGAATTTGGCTAGTTTATTCACAAAGCTATTTTAACTTACAGCCTAAATTTGCCATCTCTCCATAGTATGCTCTTAGTTCAAGCAATTAAAAATAGAATATTGTGCTTATAAACTGCTATAAAAAAGATATACTGCCATAGTAGTCTGTCGCTGAGCTATATCACTAAATCCATCCATCCATCATCCAATCCTACATTGCCCCATGAGAAGCGTAGAAGCCTGGGGCTAGGCAGTTGGTCCCGACATTTAAGATGAGAGTGACCAGCCTCACTCATCCCTGAGTGGCATTACATGAGCAATCAACCACAACCATCCCTTGGATATAAACCTTCACCGGCTCAATCCGATTGGAGGGCAATAATTACACACTAAACCACCAGGCGACAAAATTTGGTTACATGGTTACCACCCAGCATAGTAAATGGTTTCCTGGTGTACAGGAAACCATTTGGCTTGTCACTCAGTTTACAGTCACCCACAGGCAGAAGGAAGAGGAAAGAATGAAGGAAAGAAAATCAGAAGAAGGAGTGTAAAGTCACCCGTAGGCAGAAGGACAAGGAAATAATTAAGGAAAGACAGAAGAGGATGGAAGGAAAAAAAGATGGGGGAGAGGAAAGGGCAGACACCCAACAGCAGCACTACATCGCATGAGTGGATAAATTTAGTTTAATATGAATAGATAATTGGCTGTGGAAGGTGCGAGGTGAGAACCTTATGAGTAGAGCTGTCAGAGGCAGACCAAAAATGATCCGGGATGAGAGTGTGACCACATGTAAGAGAATAGGATGGCTGCCAGAGATGAGTGTGGAAAGTGTGACCTCAGGGATAAACTGAACAGAAAGGCTGCCGAGATCAAGCAGCGTGGAGTGTGACCTCAGGGATAATGCACTGAATAGGAAGGCTGGTAGAAACTAAGCAGTGTGGAGAGCCACCTAATATTAGGTGATCAAGGCCACTGAATGCAAACACATTGGAGCCTTTATCTATCTATCTATTGCCAGACGCCTCAATCCCGTTTGGGGTGGCCACAAACAAATCGCCTCCAAGTCGCCCTGTCCCCCTCCATTTCACTGCCCTGCTCCCAACTCACACCCCCCTCTCTCATATACCTCTCCACCCCATCCCTCCATCTCATCCTCGGCCTCCCCTCCCTCTTCCCCTCCACCTCACTCACATACACTCTCTTCGTCAGTCTTTCACCCTCCATCCTCTCCACATGGTCAAACCACCTCAGTGTGTTCCTCATAACGCTTCCTATCACATCCACATCCACACCACAACGCTCCTTTATATCCTCATTCGTCAGCCTGTCTCTCCACATGACTCCACAGGCTCCTCTTAAATAACTCATTTCCACTGCTCTCACTCTTGACTTGTGTCCTTCCAACAATGTCCAAGCTTCACTTCCGTACGTTATAGTTGGTATCACAATACTGTCATGTAGTAACTTTTTCACTTCCATGCTCACTTCCCTGTTTCTTATCACTGCTTTCATAAATGACACAATATAATACTATAAGAGGAAACCAAGCCTCCAGTCCACTGAATTCACTTTTAGAATAATAATGGTTTCATGAATTCCCTGTCTTCATCATTTATATATATTTTTATATATATATATATATATATATATATATATATATATATATATATATATATATATATATCCATCCATCCATCATCTAATCCTACGTTGCCCCATGAGAAGCATAGAAGCTCAGGGCTAGGCAGTTGGTACTGACACTTAAGATGACAGTGACCAGCCTCACTCATCCCTGAGTGGCATTACATGAGCAATAAACCCCAATCACCCCTTGGATATTAACCTTCACCGGTTCAATCCGACTGGAGCACAATAATTACCCACTAAACCACCAGGTGCCAAAATTTGGTTATATGGTTACCACCCAGCGTAGTAAATGGTTTCCTGGTATACAGGAAACAAATTGGCTTGTCACTCAGTGTAGAGTCACCCACAGGCAGAAGGGAGAGGAAAGAAAGAAGGAATGAAAGACAGAAGAGGGAGTGTAAAGTCACCCATAGGCAGAAGGAAGAGAAAAGACTGAAGGAAAAAAAGACAGAAGAAGATGGAAGGAAAGAAGGATGGAGGAGAGGACAAGGCAGACACCCGAGAGCAGCACTACATTGAGTGAGTGGATGGTGGGCGCCCCCACCTGCCTACTATATATATATATATATATATACACACACTAGTATATAGTGATATTGGAATAAATTAACTCTGATTAGGACCATAATGTGGAATAAATCATTAAGGAAAATGTGTTCACTGATATCTGATGGATTTTATATAACTCAAGAGGCTATGAAGGTGTAATAAGCAAAGTAAATGACTTGCAATACTGACAGGATTTTTATGACAATAGGACAGTAAAGAATAATCAGTGAAACGGGCAGTACAGTGTAATAAGCAAAATCAATCAATTAGGAAAAGGCATTAGGGAGCTTCCATAAACATAAATACAGGTCATATTGTACTTGTTTCACTAACATAACTTGTATTTTTATCTTTTTTCACAGTTCAGTGCCAGAATACAAAAATGCTATTGCTTTACATCCTTTCTATAGAGATTTTTTACCACATAGATATCTAGATGAGGTGAAAGAGAGAGAGATTGTCCAGGTGCTTGAAGGTGCGAAAGTGGATGTATGTGGAATAACTGAAACAAAATGGAGAGAAGTGTGAGAGAATGAGAGTATGGATGGGGTATATGTGCAGGAGTACTGTAGGTGAGAATGAGAGGGCAAAGGAAGGAGTATGTATAGTTGTGAGTAAAAGATGGAAGAAGAGCATAAGACAGTATGGATCAGTTGAGTCAAGGATTGTGTGGGTAAAGTTGAAAGTTGGAATACAAATGTGGGCGATTGTGTGTGTGTATGTGCCAACGCAAGATCGTGCTAGCAGAGTGAGAGAAGAGTTCTGGACAAATGTGGAAGTGTGCATGGAAAAGTTTGGAAGGAATGAGAGAGTGTTTTTGATTGGTGATATGAATGGTAAAGCAGGGAATGTGAAGGTGGATAGAATAGTTGGTGAGTGGGGTGTGCCTGCTGAGATAGATGAGAATGGGAGTGCGTTAGTGGACATTTGTGCTGGGAGGGGGTTGGTGATAGCCAATACCCTCTTCAGGCATAAAATGATCCACAGGTATACATGGCGAGTGATAAGAAGGGTGGGTGGTGAACTGAATGAAATGAAGGCAATGATTGATTATGTGTGTGTGGATGAAAGGATGCGAAGATGTGTAATGGATGCAAGCGTTTATAGAGGTTGGGGGAGTGGACTTTCTGACCACTACTTGGTGGTGGCCAGAATTAGGATCCAAGTAAGATGGAGGAATAGAAGAAGGGAAAGACGAGAGGAAGGAGTAGTTGCAAGGAGAGTGAAAAGGTTACAAGAGGATGAGAATAAGGCAGAGTATAAGAGAGAAGTGGAGGAACGATTGGGCAAATATGAATTGGAGCAGATGGGGGACGTGGAAGGTGTGTGCAGAATATTTACAAAGAAATATGTGCACCATGTGATGTGGTGTGTGGGAGGAAGAGAAGACGGAGGGGGATGCAAGGAACAGCGTGGTGGACTGAAGAGGTGAGACAGGCTGTGGCACAAAAGAAGAAAGCATACAATGAATGGATGAGAAATAGGGGCGTGGAAGAAGTTGAGAGGCGGAAGAGAGAGTTATATGTAGAAAGAAAGAGAGAGGTGAAAAGATTACTAAGAGAGAGTAAGAAGAGAGTGGATGAGGAATTTGGAAGGAACTTGAGTGCAAAGTGGAGGGACTGTAAGAAAATGTTCTGGAAAGAGGTGAAGAGAGTAAGACAGGGTGGAAGTGAGGTTAGCAGGGGAATGAAAGATAAAAATGGTAGATTACTAGTGGAGAAGGGAGAAAAAGTGAGCAGATGGAGAGAACACTTTAAGGAACTGTTGAACATAGAGGATGGAAGTAATGCGAGTATAAGTGGCTGGGGAATGGCTGGGAGAAGGAGGGAGGTGAGAAGACAGAAAGAAATCAGTAGGATACAAGTTGTGGAAGCAATGAAGAAAGTTAAATTGGGGAAAGCCCCAGAAATTGATGGAGTGTGTGGTGAAATGCTGAAGCATGGGGGAGAGATAGTAGTAGAATGGATGTGGAAGATGTGCAGATTGGCCTGGGAGGAAGGTAGAGTCCCGGAGGATTGGAAGTCAGGTACAATTATTCCCTTGTACAAAGGAAAAGGGGAAAAAGAAGTGTGTGGTAATCATAGGGGCATTTGTCTTCTTAGTATAATAGGAAAAGTGTATGGTAGGATACTTATTGACAGAGTTAGAGAAAGAACAGAGGAATTAGTTGGAGAAGAACAGGGAGGCTTTAAGAAGGGAAGAGGTTGTGTAGATCAGATATTCATTCTTAGATCTTTAGTGGAAAAGTTTCTAGAGAAGGCAAAGAAGTTGTATGCGGCTTTCATGGATCTGGAGAAAGCATATGACAGGGTGGATAAACAAGGATTGTAGAAAGTATTAAGAATATATGGAGTAGATGGGAAGTTGTTCAATGCTGTGAAGAGTATGTATGATGGTGCGAAGGCTGCAGTGCATGTGGATGATGAACTAAGTGAATTTTTCTCTTTCAAGGTTGGGTTGAAACAGGGAAGTGTCATGTCTCCATGGTTGTTCAATCTGTACATGGATGGGGTAATAAAATAGGTACAAGGTAGGGTAGTGGATGTTGGAGTGGCCTTGGTGAGAGAGGATAGTGTTTGGAAACTCCCTGTGCTGCTGTTTGCAGATGATACTGTGTTGTTGAGCGAAGACGAAGGGGAGCTGCAAGGCTTGGTGGATGAGTTTGGGAGTGTGTGTAAGAAACGGAAACTAAAGGTTAATGTAGGGAAGAGTAAAGTGATGGTCTTTGAGAGATGTGAAGTCAGTGAATGTACAGCGAGGTTGGATGGTCAGGAATTGGAAAATGTGAGTACATTTAAGTACTGTACTTGGGTAGGGTGATGAATAAGGATTGAGGTTTGGAGGGTGAAGTGCTTGAGAGGGTACAGCAGGGAAGAAAGGTTTCTGGTTCTTTGAAAGCAGTGATAAGAAACAGGGAAGTAAGCATGGAAGTGAAAAAGTTACTACATGACAGTATTGTGATACCAACTCTAACGTATGGAAGTGAAGCTTGGACGTTGTTGGAAGGACACAAGTCAAGAGTGAGAGCAGTGGAAATGAGTTATTTAAGAGGAGCCTGTGGAGTCACATGGAGAGACAAGCTGACGAATGAGGATATAAAGGAGCATTGTGGTGTGGATGTGGATGTGATAGGAAGTGTTATGAGGAACACACTGAGGTGGTTTGGTCATGTGGAGAGGATGGAGGGTGAAAGACTGACGAAGAGAGTTTATGTGAGTGAGATGGAGGGGGGAAGAGGGAGGGGGAGGCCGAGGATGAGATGGAGAGATGGGGTGGAGAGGTATATGAGAGAGGGGGGTGTGAGTTGGGAGCAGGGCAGTGAAATGGCGGGGGACAGGGCGACGTGGAGGTGATTTGTTTGTGGCCACCCCAAACAGGATTGAGGCATCTGGCAATAGACAGATAGACAGATAATTAGATGCTGTTATAGAAGCTAATACTATATAAGAAAGTGATAAAAATGGGCAGTTTTGACCCAAAATCAGTGATGCCAACAGGGTCAGTAAACACTGTTTTTACAATGTACAGTACTCGATTATAATAGTTATTGTTTTTTATCCACTATACCAGTTTGCTTCCCCCCCCCCCCCCTTCAATGTTATAAGTTCACATTATTTTTCCAATCTTCATGATAAGAATCTTATTTTACTATTAATCTACTGTTACAGCTCAGCATTCAAAACAAGACTAATTTTACACTACTTAATTATAATATTTTTGGGAAGGGTGACCAGCCTCTCTCACCTGAAGAGCATTATACGAAAAACCCAACCTTGCAACCACTAGTCTTTGCTGGTATACTTTGGCTCCCTCACACCACTTAGATATATTTTTGCATATATCTGAGGACTTACGAGGTTTAAGTCTCCTTGGTTACTAGTGAAATTTTCCTTACAATCTCATACCTGGCAACTGAGCTTTAAGGGGTTACCGGTATACTTTTCTCAAAAATGCATCGAAAACCACTATCTGCTTCAACCTATGTCCCTGAACTCTCTATCAACCAAAAGGAGAATGGATTAACATAGCAAACTTCAACCTGCAGTTCACTGGGAACAAGTCTTATGAGGTAGGAATTAATTCTTGGTTAATATACACTTCACTAGAATCAGTCAAAAATATAAATAAACACTAGAGTACTGCCACATTATTATATAACATAAAAATATAGTAGTACAGGATAGTATAGTAGAACAGGATAGTGGTAGAGTAAAAGTATCAGTAAAGTGTAATGTATAAGTAGTAAAGTATCCGTGTACTATCATTACTGTTTAGTATTAGTTAAATATAGTACCAGTATTGTCTAATAACAGTTAAGTATAGTACCAGTATATCATAGTATAGAGGTATGGAGCCCTACTACAGTTTTCAACCACTGATTTATGGGAAATTTGTTAAAGAATTAAAACCTCTGCCTAAAGTGAACATATGGCCATCAACTGAGCTAAAAGGAGTCATTTGTCAGGTCTGAATGAATGAACTTTAATAACTCATGCTTTAGAATTTTTTCTTCAAAGAAGAAGGAACCAAAGGTCAAAACAATGCAAGATTGTTCCCTCCAACATATAATAAAACATTTAATCTGTATACACATGGCCCTTTATTCCCGTTATTGTCAAGAGAAATAAATGAACTCATTCCCCTTCATGCCTCAATTTATCCTACCATTTTTAGTTACACTGAGTACAATTAGGGCAAAATCCGAACTAATATTTCAACACTTAACCTTTTCCTCAGCTGGCTAATAATTTTTGTGAAAGGCTGGGTATGGAAGGTTAGAGGTGAACATCAAGGGTAGGGTTGCAGAGTGACAATACATTGAATAAGGAGGCTGCCAGAGATTGAACACCATGGAGAGTGTGATCTCAGGGATAAGGCACTAAACAGGTAAGCAACTGGAGACTGAGCAACATAGTATGACCTCAGGGATAAGGCACTGAATAGGAGGGCTGCCAGAGTTCAGGATGCATGGAAAGCAGCCATCAGGTGACCAAAGCAGACATGCATATTGGAGCATTTATAAATGATACAAAATAAACAGAACAACAGATGTATTTCACCTAAACTTCTCCTTGCTGTTTAATATTCCTAAGTTGAGAATGGCTTGGTATGTTTCTCTGACGAACTCCAATGATAAACAGTCCCTTGCACCTTGTTCTTAGCTATTTATTGTGAAACAGCTGGTTTGTATCAAACTTATACTGAGTTTAGTGATTAGAATTATTTTAAAGATGGCGGCAAGGTGCAAAGAAAAAAAAACCAATCAAAAATAAATAAATAATTTAGGGAGAGGTGTTAGGGAGCTTCCTTAACCAATGAGCTACAAAAGACAAGATGGTGACTAGGTGTAAAATTCATAATAAATCACTTAGGAAAAAGTATTCAGGAGCTTAATCAATGAGAATTTAAATAAGATGTCAAGCATAAAAAAAATACAGTACATCACTTAGCGAGAGGTGTTTGGGCTCTTCCTTAACGAACAAGAATTATATGATAAGAGGATGGCAAGGTGTAAAAGGCAAAATAAATCACTTAGGAAATGGTGTTAGGGACCTTCCTTAATGATAGCAGACAATGATGTTTTTAAGGTAACGTATGTGTGTGTGCGTGAGAGAGAGAGAGAGAGAGAGAGACCTACGTCCTCTCCACAGCACTTCATGACCAGCACCATATCTCAGTACTAATGATGGACAAAATGTCAATCTCCTAACCACCTAATTCGAAAGCGAACATATACACCAACTTAAGTGAACAGACTGATGCTACCTTATTCAGTTTGGTCAAAGTTACAATCTATAAAAATAACTAATAATAATCATCATCATCATTATCATCCATACCTCATTTCCCACCCTAGGGCAGGGTGTGGAGTAGCATGTCCAGACAGCCCAAGTTTGCCCAGTCCAACAGGTTACATTTCCATTCACTCATCACTCAAGCCCCCAGAATCCTGGCTCCAGCTGATACACCAAAAACATTCACCACATTCTGTAGCTTCACATAAACGTATCCGAAAGTCAATCCAGACGCTATCGCGTTAAAATGGGGTGCCAAATCCCTGATCATGTACTTCTCAACATTCATCCAGCCTGCTCGATCTCTTGTCATTCCCCTAGCCTCACCGACTTTTATACCTCTCTTTCTCACACATTCATCCACCTTCTCCTTGGACTACCTCACTCCCTCAAATTTGCTCGGATATACCTTTTTCACCACCAGTTAACCATTCTCTCCACATAACCATACCAACTCGATACACTCTTCGATGCTGGTGTCCACAGACTTCCTCACTCCACATCTTTCACTAATGACATTATTTCGTATCCTAACCACTCTCTGTACTCCACATACATTCCTCAGCAGTCCCATCTCCACCGTTCTCACTCTCGGCTATTCATTTGCATGCCACACCATAGTCTCATCCTCATGTTAAAGTTGGCACTAAACACTCCTTCATGTAAGCCTCGTGCAGCTGCAACACTAAAGCCTCTGTTTCTATCAAGGCCTTCATAGCACCAGCCACTTTCCTTCCTTGTGTCACTACTTTCCACTTTTGCACATTTTCCTCTACTTTCTGTCACTGCACACAGGTATTTGAACTCTCGCCAATTCCAATCCCTCCATTCACTGTAACATCACATTGGGAGTCACCTTCTCAGTAACCATCACTCCATTACTCATGTGTTTACTTCTCTCATCACACCATCCATATATATATTGAACAACCACGGGGACATCACACAACCTTGTCACACGCCCACACCGATTGTGAAGCATTCACTTAGATGCCCAAATACCATTACACATGCTTCACTACCATCATAAAAACTACAGACAGCACATAGCAGCTAATAATAATAATAATACAGTAATAATAAACATGTACAGAAGCATCAATCAAAAGGCATTTTTTTATCATGAAAGGTTTGGGACAGCACAAATTGAAAATCCATGTCATGATACCACTTTCCAAAATAATTCATGTTACTGGTAATGAAATTAATCCAAATATCTGATCAAAATAACTTTCCTAAATAATTCATGTCAAAAATTCTCAAGTCCTAAAACCTGATCTCAAAACCTCTTCCCAAATCATTTGACACATTCTCCAACTCAAAAATCCGATATGAGAAAATTACTTCCCCAAAAAAATTCATGTTGGAGAAATACTCCAGCTAAATAATTTGATCTTACAATCAATTTCCAATACCCCAATTAAAAAATCTAATCAAAACCAATTTGTAGATATTTCAAGTAAATTCAAACTCAAAAATCACTTGCAGAAAATCACCTACTAAAATATTTTACGTATTAGAAACTGAAATCCAAAACTCTCAGGCAACCATTCCCAAAATAATTTCTGTAATACAAATTCTATTTTTAAGAAATGCAACTTCAACATCACTTCCCAAAATTCTAACAAATTCTAAAATCCAAAATCAGAAATTTACAAAAAATTTTACGCAACAGAAATTTCACTATCCAGTCAATGCATATTTGACTTCAACTTGACTGCACTCTATTAAAGATTTTGGCAACTGTTCCTGCCCTCCCTATCCCCCAAAAGAAGGATTGTGGATGGCAAAAAAGGATGAACTTTAAATCAGAATTCAAGAGAGAGAGAGAGAGAGAGAGCAAATTAAAACTTACTTGCTTTGGTACCACAGGAGATGAGAGTGAATGAACTGAGCTGAGCCGAGTTTTGGCTCATCTGCCAAGACGAGATTAACCCAGGCAAGAAGAGAACTTGAGTCGAGTTTTAGCTGAGTCCATCCAGGGAGAGAAAAACTGAGTCAAGAGGAGCTAAGCACTCTCCAACAGTTACCCATTTATTCGTGGGCCCTGTAAAAAGAAAAAAAATTAATTACCAAATATTTATAAGTAGAATCTATTTCATTTATTTCATGAACAAGCAACTCTCTCCTTTTCAGTCTTGCATAGATCTAAACACTCTAGTCAGTCTCTTGCATAACTAAACACTCCTATTCAGTCTCTTGCATGACTAAACACTCCTATTCAGTCTCTTGCATGACTAAACACTCCTATTCAGTCTCTTGCATGACTAAACACTCCTGTTCAGTCTCTTGCATGACTAAACACTCCTAGTCAGTCTCTTGCAGATTTAAACATTCTCCTACTAAGTCTTTCATAAATTTAATGAAACTCTCCTAGTTTAGTCTCTTGCATTAATCTAAGCATACTCCTAGATGGTCTCTTCCATGACAAAACTCTCCTAGTCAGTCTTGTATTAATCTAATCATATGCCTAGTCAGTCCCTTGCATAACAACATTCTCCTAGTCAGTCTCCATCTAAACAATCTAGTCAGTCCAGCAACTGTCATGTAACAGTATTCCATCCAACATCCAATCCTATGTTGCCCCATGAGGAGTGTACAAACCCGGGGCCAGGCAAGTTGGTCCCGACATTTAGATGAAAGTTACCAGCCTCACTAATCCCTGAGTGGATTTACATGAGTAATAAACCCCAACCATCCATTGGATGTAAACCTGCACAGGCTCAATCCAATTGGAGTGCTTTTATTACCCACTAAATCACCAAGCGCCTTAGTTTGGTCATACAGCTAACACCCAGCATCGTAAATGGTTTCCTAGTGTACAGGAAACTATTTGGCTTGTCACTCAGTGTAGAGTCACCCATAGGCAGAAGGAGGAGAAAAGAATGAAGGAAAGAAGAGGAAAGGACAGACACCCAAAGCAGCAATACATCGAGTGAGTGAATGGTGAGCGCCCCCACCTACCAGAGATGTAACAGATTAACACCAGAAAACAATACTAGTCAAAGAAGTGCCATAGAAATAAGCTAAAATATAACATCAATACTAGAAAATTAAGCTTGTCACAAAGAAATGCTACTGAAAGAAGCTAAAATGTTAGATTAACACTAAAATATAATGCTAGTCACAATGATGTGCTACTGAAAAGCTAAAATGTAACATCAACACTAGAACATGCTAGTAAAAAAAAAGTGCCATGGAAATAAGCTAAAATATGTAACAGATTAACACTAGAATGCATTGCTAGTCACAAAGACGTGCTACTTAAAGAAGCTATGTAATACACTAACACTAGAATATAATGCTAGTCACAAAAATTGCAATGGAAGTGAGGTATAATACTGTGATATAAACTCGAAATTCCTAACACCCCCACCTCTTCATGAATAAAAGATGAACACTAGAAAATAATGCTAGCCACAAAGTGCTACAGAACTGGAGAACGTATTAAATAAACAGGAATAAGATGAAAATCTGGAACAAGTAAACTTTATGAAGATAATTTTCATAACCCTTCCTATGCCATTCGTTTACCATATACGGTATATCCATTTCAAATAGAAAATCATGTTAGCCACAAAGAAGTGCTGTGGAAATGGAAATCCACAGGCCAAATAAGCTATATATATACTGTATATATATATATATATATATATATATATATATATATATATATATATATATATATATATATAAAGGCCAGGTTAATTGTACAGCCCTCCATACCTCAAAAATACATCCCCCCATCCCTCACTACAACTCACTCTCCTAGCTATGTCTCTTCCATACAGCCCAACAAGCAATGTACTTCCATACTCTCATTTTCACATACCATCCTCCACTTGGCAAACTTCTAATTAAAACAGTACAATCAAAAAATACACTCCAAGTCAGTATCTTCCAAATGATACAATTGAGACTTTTTATAATGGATTTCCTGAAGTGTACAGTATATTCTTTGTGCTTCTCCAGCTTCGGTGAACTTCATCCTTGGCCATCACTGAAGCCCATTCTTACTCAAAAATCGTTTCACACAAATATAGAGAAGACGAAAGGGGATGCAAGAAACAGCATGGTGGAATTAAGAGGCAAAACAGGCTGTGGCACAAAAGAAGAAAGCATATAATGAATGGATGAGAAATAGGGGCGTGCAAGAAGTTGTGAGATGGAAGAGAGTTATATGTAGAAAGGAGAGAGAGGTGAAAAGATTAACAAGAGTGAGTAAGAAGAGAGTGGATGAGGAATTTGGAAGAAATCTGAGTGTCAAGTGGAAGGAATGTAAGAAAATGTTCTGGAAAGAGGTATGGAAAGTCAGACAGGGTGGCAAAGAAGTTAGTAGTGAAAGATAAAAAAGGTAGATTACTAGTGGAGAAGGGAGAAAAAGTGAGCAGATGGAGAGAACACCTTAAGGAATTGTAGAACACAGAGAATGGAAGTAATGTGAATATAAGTGGTTGGGGAATGGCTGGGAGAAGGAGGGATGTGAGAAGAGAGGAAAAAATCAGTAGGATACAGTTGTGGAAGCAATGAAGAAAGTCAAATTGGGGAAAGCCCCAGGAGTTAATGCAGTGTGTGGTGAAATGCTGAAGCATGGGGGAGAGATAGTAGTAGAATGGATGTGGAAGATGTGCAGATTGGCCTGGCAGGAAGGAAAAGTCCCGGATGATTGGAAGTCAGGTATAATTATTCCCTTATACAAAGAGTAAGGGGAAAAAGAAGTGTGTGGTAATCATAGGGGCATTTGTCTTCTTAGTGTAATAGGAAAAGTATATGGTAAGATATTTATTGAGAGAGTTGGAGAAATAAAGGAGGAATTAGTTGGAGAAGTACAGGGAGGCTTTAGGAAGGGAAGAGGTTGTGTAGATCAGATATTCATTCATAGATCTTAAGGGGAGTGAAAAATAAAAATGGTAGATTACTAGTGGAGAAGGGAGAAAAAGCAGATGGAGAGAACACTTTAAGGAATTGTTGAACATAGAGGATGGAAGTGATGCGAGTAAGTGGCTGAGGAATGGCTGGGAGAAGGAGGGAGGTGAAAAGTCTGGAAGAAATCTGTTGCACAGAAGTTGTGGAAGCAATGAAGAAAGTTAAACTGGGGAATGCCCCAGGAATTGATGGAGTGTGTGGTGATATGTTGAAGCATGGGGGAGAGACAGTAGTAGAATGGATGTGCAGATTGACCTGGGAGGAAGGTAGAGTTCCGGAGGATTGGAAGTCAGGTATAATTATTCCCTTGTACAAAGGAAAAGCGGAAAAAGATGTGTGTGGTAATCATAGGGGCATTTGTCTTCTTAGTATAATAGGAAAAGTGTATGGTAGGATACTTATTGACAGAGTTAGGGAAATAACAGAGGAATTAGTTGGAGAAGAACAGGGAGGTTTTAGGAAGGGAAGAGGTTGTGTAGATCAGATATTCATTCTTAGATCTTTAGTGGAAAAGTTTCTAGAGAAGGGAAAAAGTTGTATGCGGCTTTCATGAATTTGGAGAAAACATATGACTGGGTGGATAGACAAGGATTGTGGAAAGTATTAAGAATATATGGGGTAGATGGGAAGTTGTTCAATGCTGTGAAGAGTATATATTAGGGTGCTAAGGCTGCAGTGCGTGTGGATGGTGAACTGAGTGAATTTTTCTCTTTGAAGATTGGGTTGAAACAGGGATGTGTCATGTCTCCATGGTTGTTCAATCTGTACATGGATGGGGTAATAAAAGAGGTACAATGTAGGGTAGTGGATGTTGGAGTGGCTCTGGTGAAAGAGGGTAGTGTTTGGAAACTCCCTGTACTGTCGTTTGCAGATAATACTATGTTGTTGAGTGAAGACGAAGGGGAGCTGCAAGGCTTGGTGGATGAGTTTGGGAGAGTGAGTAAGAAACGGAATCTAAAGGTGAATGTAGGGAGGAGTAAAGTGATGGTCTTTGAGAGAGGTGAAGTCAGTGAATGTACAGCGAGGTTGGATGGTGAGGAATTGGAAAATGTGAGTACGTTTAAGTATTTGGGTAGTGTGATGAGTAAGGATCGAGGTTTGGAGGGTGAATTGCTTGAAAGGGTACAGCAAGGAAGAAAGGTTGCTGGTCCCTTGAAAGCAGTGATAAGAAACAGGGAAGTGGGCATGGAAGTGAAAAAGTTACTACATGACAGTATTGTGATACCAACTCTAAAGTATGGAAGTGAAGCTTGGATGTTGTTGGAATGGCACTTGTCAAGAGTGAGAGCAGTGGAAATGAGTTATTTAAGAGGAGCCTGTGGAGTCACATGAAGAGACAGGGTGACAAATGAGGATATAAAGGAGCATTGTGGTGTGGATGTGGATGTGATAGGAAGCATTAGGAGGAATACACCGAGGTGGTTTGGCCATGTGGAGAGGATGGAGGGTGAAAGACTGACGAAGAATGTGTATGTGAATGCGGTGGAGGGAGGGGAGGGGGAGGCCAAGGATGAGATGGAGAGGTATATGAGAGGAGTGTGTGAGATGGGAGCAGGGCAGTGAAATGGCGGGGGACAGGGCAACGTGGAGGCGATTTGTTTGTGGCCACCCCAAATGGGACTGAGGCATCTGGCAATAGATGGATAAGATAGATACATCTTTAGTGGAAAAGTGTCTAGAGAAGAGAAAGAAGTATGCAGTCATCATGGATTTGGAGAAAGCACATGCCAGGGTGGATAGACAAGGATTGTGGAAAGTATTAAGAATATATGGAACAGATGGGAAGTCGCTGAATGCATTGAAGAGTATGTATGAGGGTGCTAAGGCTGCAGTGCATGTGAATAGTGAACTGAGTGAGTTTTTCCTGTTTGAAGGTTGGGTTGAAACAATGATGTGTCATGTCTCCATGGTTCAATCTGTATATGGATGGGGTTATAAGAGATACAAGGTAGGGCAGTGGATGTTGGAGTGCCCCTAATGAAAGAGGGCAGTGTTTAGGAACTCCCTGTACTGGTGTTTGCAGATGATACTGTGTTGTTAAGTGCAGACGAAAGGGAGCTGCAAGGCTTGGTGGATGAGTTTGGGAGTGTGTGTAAGAAACAGAATCTAAAGGTGAATGTAGGGAAGAGTAAAGTTATGGTCTTCGAGAGAGGTGAAGTTAGTTAATGTACAGTGAGGCTGGATGATGAGGAATGGAAAATGTGAGTACGTTTAAGTACTTGGGTAGTGTGATGAGTAAGGATGGAAGTTTGGAGCATTAAGTGCTTGAAAGGGTAAAACAAGGAAGAAAGGTTGCTGGTTCCTTGAAGGCAGTGATAAGAAACAGCGAAGTAAGCATGGAAGTGAAAAAGTTATTACACGACAGTATTGTGATACCAACTCTGACATATGGAAGTGAAGCTTGGACGTTGTTGGAGGGACAAGTCAAGAGTGAGAGAAGTGGAAATGAGTTATTTGAAAGGAGCCTGTGAAGTCACTTGGAGAGACAGATTAACAAATGAGGATGTGAAGGAGCGCTGTGGTGTGGATATGGGTGCGATAGGAAGCATTAGAAGAAACACAATGAGGTGGTTTGGCCATGTGGAGAGGATGGAGAGTGGGACTGACGAGGAGAATGCATGTGAGTGAGGTGGAAGGGGAGAGAGGGAGGGGAAGGCCAAGGATGAGATGGAGGGATGGGGTGGAGAGGTATATGAAAGGGGGGGGGGTGAGTTGGGAGCGGGGCAATGAAATGGCGGGGGACAGGGCGACGTGGAGGCGATTTGTTTGTGGCCACCCTGAACAGGATTGAGGCGTCTGGCAATAGATAGATAGATAGATTTTTTTTAGTATGCAAACTGAACTCCTTGTGAGTGAGACAGGCAGCGAAGCGTGGCCCAAATCCGGGGTTACCCTGAGTATGTGACATTGTACCCCCAAGAAGCGATAACGGGTAAAGGTGAGCAGCCATATTCTTGTTGCTTTAGTTAAGCCATATCCTTGTTGATATACCTAGTAAAGCCATAATCTTGTTGGTTTACTTTATCTTAGGTAATATGTCTGAGATAGTTTCCCTGTATAGTACAATACTTAGATCTGAAAGGCATCTCAAGGGTTGCCGATGTAGGGGGGTGCTGCCCATATGTAACTTTTCCCTTAAGTTTATGTATTTACAGTACACAAATTCCTAGTACGCGACGTCCTCTGCCGCCCATATAGGCGCGTACTAGGGGAATGTACTGTATATACTGTCAGGGAGTTATTCCATTACGGTATATTTTTTCAAACTGGTATTGCAAACTGAACAAACTGGAAAATCAAAAAATTAGTTTTATAGTCAGGAACAGAACTTCACATGTATGAAGAACAGAAGTGTAAAACAAAAAACTATAAGAAATGAATTATTTAAACGTGATGAAAAACTAACCCGAGAAATCAAGGAAGGCAAAGACAGTGGAAGGAAGATGTGGAAATACATAAATAAACTGAAAGGAAACTGAGAAAAAGAAGATAATGTAAGGATATATGGAGAAGATGGAAAAGAACTGGATAAACCTGGTATAGGAAAGGAAATAGTACAATTTTGGAGCACAGTATATAGGAAAAATGAAAACTATATAAGGTATGGAATGGTAAAAGAAAAGAGGAATATGAAAAAGAATATGAGGATGTAAAGAAAAATATACAGATAGGCTGAGAGGTGTGTTTTCAGAGTGAACAAAAGGGTGAAGATAAGACCAGAGGTACATATATAAGGAGCTGCAGTGTGATGCAAAGAGAGCACTTTGAAATGATAAAAATGGAAAAGGGAATAATTCACATAAATAATGAAATCGAAAGTGAGGACAGAGTGAGAAAATGTTTGAAAAAGATGAGGTGTGGGAAGGCAGCAGGGATGGATGGATTAAAGCCCGAAATGTTCAAAAGCTTAGGGGAAAGCAAGCAGTTGGTTGAAGAAATAAGAAGTTTAAGAGGGACAACAGCAACAGGAATTATACCAAAAGGATGGAAACAATCACGAACAACTATGATACCAAAAGTAGCAAAACCAAAAGTACAAGAACTAAGACCAATTGCACTGACAAAACAAGGATATAAACTAATGATGGGTGCAGTGAGACTGTATTTAGATCATATCAAAAAGAATGAGCTAGAAAATGATGTACAAGGAGGGTTCACAGAAAAAGCAAGAATGGAAAATAATATATTTATACTGAGACTCTGTGTGGAAAAGTCTTTGAAATGAAAAAGCCATTATTTGTGGTAGCAATTGACTATAAAAATGCTTACGATAATATAAAGAGAGAGGAATTGATAAATATACTAATGAAAAACAAAATAAACCCAAAAATCATTGAACTGTTGGCTGAAATATATAACGAAGATAAAACAATAATTGAAATAGGGGAAGAAAGAGTAGAAATGGAAGTGTCAATTGGGATACGTCAGGGCTGCACAATGTCTACGACATTATTCAAACTAATAAAATTTGAAATAATTAAAAAGTTAGAGGAAGTGGACAAAGGGTTTCAGGACGATTACTTTAAGATATCATCTCTTTTCTTTGCGGATGATAGAATGCTGTTGGCCAGTAGTCAAGAGGATGCAGATAAGGTGATCAATGAAGCAATTAGAGTGAGTAGAAAATATGGATTAGAAATGAACAACACGAAGTGTCAAATAGTAATTTATAATTTGAAAGAAAAAGCAGATAATATTAGAGGTATAAAACTTGGAGACAAAATTAAATATCTAGGTCTAATGATAAATGATAGTACCAGTAAGAATTGTTTTAAAGAACAAAAGAAAGTAATGTTGGACAAGGCACGAAAATTAGCAAAATATGACATATCCAGTGATAAAGCAAAGCTGCTCAAGATTATTAATAGGGAAAACTTTCTGGAAAAGTATAGCAATACCATCAATATTATACAGAGTCAGTGTGATGGATATGACCAAACAAGAAATAGACCAACTACAAAGAGTGGAAAATAGTGTTTATAGAATTATTTTGGGAGCACCCAGCTACACTCAAACAGCAGCTCTGAGGGGAGAGATTGGTGCAGCATCCATGAAGGCTAGAATACTAGAAAGGCAATGGAAATTTTTAAGCTACAGCATGAAAGACGAAAGAAATGATCTGTTAAGACGGATAGTACAGCAGAGGTCACAAGAGAGGAAAAGAAAATTAGATGGATGAAGGAGGTGGACAGAGTTAAGGAAAATAGGAGTGAAAGATGGAGCAATGAAAAATAGTACAGATGAAGAAATAAGAAGTGAAGGAATGGGACAGGATAGAATGGAAAAAGATTATGAATGAGAAAGAAAGCTTAAGTATTTACAGAGAATGGAGAACAGAATTAGGAAACCAAGAAAGAGCATATGACAATAGACAGAGCTCTGTGTTATTATTTAAATGCAGAACTAACAACTATAAATGATAGGAAAAGGTTTAGAGGAGAGGAGACAAAATGTGACCTATGTGAGAGTATTAAGGAAGATTTGACTCACTTTATTATGTGGTGCCCAGCATACAATGAGGAAAGGGGAAAGTGCATTAGATTACAGCAGACGTACGAAGAAAGTGTGAAAAATGTTGTTGGAAAGTTCTTATTTGAAAAATACAGATGAAACAAAGGAAAATTATTTATTCTTTTCGGAAGATAAGGGAAAAGAAAATGGGATATAAACAAGATTAAAGAAAAAGGAAACCCAGACAGCGACAATAACATCAGGAAGTGCCGTTAAAAAGGCTATACAGTGGGGCACCAATTTTCGCGCCTAATTGGGTCCAAAAATAATGCGCGAAAGTAGAATTAGCGAAAATTGGGGCATTGTCTTTATGGCAAAAAGGCTAATTGGTTCCCGGTTATCCTAAAGTAACATCAGATTTTCATTTTCACTTGCAATACAGTACATCAAATCACTATTGTACATAGCATTGTGAGATACAAACAATAAAAACTGTACAGTACACATTATATGAGGAGAAACATACCACAGAGACCAGGTTGAGGTGTTTAATGGATGTTGGGGGTAAGTATCCGAGGCGCGTGGCGGGCTTACTTAGCCACGCCAGACGTATTGGCGCCACCTCTTGCTGCCTCGCTACCACCATGCTGTTTCCTCATACTACGCACTGTCGATTCTGGGATGTTAAATATACGGCAGATTTCACTGTTTTTTGCGCCCTTGTCCATGTGCTCAACTATCTTCCTTTTCATTTCATTATTATACTGCCGTTTCCTCACTCCAACACATTACTCTCTTTTAGCCTTGGCCTTTCCTCCCGACTTTGAATGTCCCGGCCACTTTTTATCACCACCACTGCCTCCCGGCCCTCCCCCCACACCACCAGGCTCTCCCCCCACACCACCAGGCCCTTTCCCCACACTACCAGGTATAGTAGAGGCCATTGAACCGTGAGAATCCAACACAATGGAGCTAGCACGCTCGTACACAATGACGGGAATGGGTGGACAGAGTGTTGACATGACGTCATTCAAGATGGCGGTGGGTTGCGGGCAGGGATGTTCTGCCCAGAGACCCAATATATCGTACCGTAGCATGAAAATTATCGTATATTACCCTAAAATTATCGTACAGGTAAATTTTCAATTAAAACAAGTTACCAGACGAGATGGTGTGTAAAGAAAGTATGATGAAATGGTAAATGTAGACGGGGCATCATGAGCTTGACTGAGTCAATCCAGGAGAATCACAATTAGGTGAATACAAACTAGTAATTAAGACGGTACATTACTTTTGCCTTTCTTACACTCACGTTTCCCGGTAAGAAATTAAGAATATCCTACAAAGCTTTATGTATACCAGCATGTCAACTGTACTTACGACTTTACTGAAGTCCTATACAAAGTTGCAGAGTGGGTAGTGGGTACAGCAGCACTACAGCTTGGCCAGGGCATTGAACCAGACCACTACCAAGCACCAAGTAAAGTTTGAACTTCTAAGTCCTTGACATTTATGGGGTCGGCCGGGCTTGGCCCTGACCTCCCATGGGACTGGGAGGGGAAAGGAATTTCGTGAGTGACTCAGGGGAAGCGTGGGTTACTGGGGTGTGGGCACAATGAACCGTATGGCGGGAATAGTGAGTGTTGTTAACCTGCAGTATATACAGTATATATATATAAAAAAAAAAAAAAAAATCTAGGGAAGCTGAAATAGACAAAAATTATCGTATATTTTGAATGTGATATCGTACATCGTACAAACATCCCAAATTATAGTACAAATACGATAATTATCGTACGTAGAACATCCCTGGTTGCGGGCGGGCGGTGCAGGAAATTCAAAGTTCAAAATATTGTCCCAAACCCAAAATTTGTGCGCGAAAATCGATTTTTTTTCAAGCGAAAGTGGACGTTAGGGAATATTTGGTGCATGCCGTGAAAGTGGATTCCGCGAATCCTGCTGTAGCGAAAGTTGGTGCACTACTGTACTCCCGAACATTACCCGAACCTGAACCTAGCCTGCCAAAACGGGTCGTAGGTGCTTCAACTTTGGGTGCATTCAAAGCTAGACTAGATAGATACTGGGCAAGGCAGGAGATAGTTTTTGATTTTGTGGCAGACTTGAGCTTATGCCGGCCAGACACCGAATAATTCGCATACAGTACGTGGATTGTTTATGGAGATCTGGACATAGAGACCTCTGATCTGCATCCAGGATCTATCTGATGAGGCGAGCTGACTGTGGCCACCCTTTATGGATTAAGGTATCAGGCATTAGATAGACTATATATCCTCCTGGCTCTGTGTTACTCTAAGGTTAAAATCTCATTAGATTTTGGCCTGGTTGTGGGACATTACTGTACATAAAAAAAAAAAAAAAAATAGCTAAGAAAAACAGTTTGGGAAAAATGAATTTTTACCCATTTTTTTCAATATTTTAGATAATTCTGGTATCTTCACTGCAAAAGCTTTCTTTTTACTCTTGAAGATAACCTAACCTAACCTTCAAGTAAAATAAAAATCTGACTAAAAGGCCAGAATTTGACAGAAATGTCTTTGAATTAAAAAAAATAAAGTTTTTTGCTGAAAACTATAAAAAAAATCCATGACTGCCTCGTACTGAAGGGATAAATTACGTTAATTAGTACATCCTCTTTGGCTGTCTTCGTTACTCTGGAGTTATCAATAACAAAATAGCAATGACAACTTGGCAAAACATATTTCTATAAGAAAAAAGGCATTTATAGAAAAAGTAAATCTGTGTTCAACCTAAAAAAAAAAAAAAAAAAAAAAAAAAAAAAAGCTACAAATCAAAACGCCCATCCTATAAAAAAAAAACATCTATCTATCTATAGCCCGACGCCCTAATCCCGCAAAGGGTGGCCGCATACAAAACGCCTCCAAGTCGCTCTGTCACCCACCATTTGACTACCCTCCCCCCAACTCACCCCCCCTCCCTCATATACCTCTCAACTCCATCCCTCCACCCCATCCTCGGTCTACCCCTCCCTCCACCTCACCTACATACACCCTCTTAGTCAGTCTTTCATTCTCCATTCTCTTCACATGTCCAAACCACCTCAGTGTATTTCTCCTAATCTTCTCAACCACATCCACATTCATCCCACAGCGTTCCTTCACTTCTTCATTCGTCAACCTGTCCCTCCACGTCACTCCACATGCTCCTCTCAAGTAACTCATTTCCACTGCTCTCACTCTTGACTTGTTCCCCTCTTGCAAGGTCCATGCCTCGCTTCCATACGTCAGGGTAGGGATCACAATACTATCATGCAGTGACTTCTTAACTTCCATACTCACCTCCCTATTTCTCATTACTGCTTTCAGTGTACCAACAACCTTCCTTCCCTGCTGTACCCTTTCACACACTTCATCCCCCAAAGTTCCATCCTTACTCATCACACTACCCAAGTACTTGAATGCACTCACATTCTCCATATCCTCACCATCCAACCTCACTGCACACTCTGTGACTTCATTCCTCTCAAACACCATAACTTTACTTTTGTATACATTAACTTTCAGATTCCTCCTCCTACACACTGTCCCAAATTCATTCACCAAACCTTGCAACTCCCATTCATCTTCACTCAACAGTACTGTATCATCAACAAACAACAACACTGGAAGCTTCCAAATCTCACCCTCATTCATTAGAGCCACCCCCACATCCACTGCCCTACCCTGCACCTCCTTTACAACCCCATCCATGTATATATTAAACAGCCATGGAGACATCACACAACCCTGTTTCAGTCCCACATTGAGATCAAAGAACTCACTCAGCTCACCATCCACTCGCACCGTAACTCTAGCTCCCTCTCCATACTCTTCACAGCACTCAACAATTTTCCCTCCACTCCATATATTCTTAATACCTTCCACATACCTTACCTATCTATTCTGTCATAAGCTTTCTCCAAGTCCATGAAGGCAGCATACACTTTCCTTCCCTTCTCTAGATACTTCTCCATTAAACATCTTAGAACAAATATCTGATCTACACACCCTTTTCCCTTCCTAAATCCCCCTTGTTCTTCTCCAACTAGCTCCTCTGTCATATGCCTAACCCTATCAATGAGTATTCTACCATATATTTTACCAGTCACACTAAGTAGGCAAATACCCCTATGGTTACCACATACTTCTCTCTCTCCTTTTCCTCTGTATAAAGGAACAATTATACCTGATTTCCAGTCCTCTGGAACCCTTCCCTCTTCCCAAGCCAATCTACACAACTTCCATATCCACTCCACAACAATCTGACCCCCATACCTAGGCATTTCACCACACACTCCATCAATTCCTGGGGCCTTTCCCAACTTAATATTCTTCATCGCTTCCACTACTTCCGCCCTACTGATCTCTTCCTCCCTCCTCTCATCTCTTCTTCTCCCAGCCATTCCCCAACCACTTATACTCGCACTGCTCTCACTCTCCACATTCAACAGATCCTCAAAGTGCTCCTTCCATCTCCTCAGTTTCTCTCTCTTCTCCACCAACAATCTATTATTCCTATCTTTCACTCCCCTACTATTTCCCCTTTCACACTGCCTTACTTTCTTTACCTCCTTCCAAAACAATTTCTTACTCTCCCTCCATTTCACACTCAGATTCCTCCCAAACTCCTCATCCACTTTCTTTTTACTCTCCTTCACCAGTCTCTTAACCTCCCTTCTCCTGCTCACATATACCTCTCTTCTCTCTCTCATCTTCTCCCCTACCTCTACTCGCTAACCATTCACTATATGCCTTCTTCTTTTGTTCCACAGCTCGTTTCACCTCATCATTCCACCATGCTGTCCCTTGCACACCCTTGCATCTCCTCCTCACTCCACAAACCGCCTCACACGCTGCGCCTATCTCTTCCGTGAATATCTTACATACGTCTTCCACCCCTTCCATCTGCTCTAGCTCATACCTTCCCAGTCTTTCTTCCACTAAGCTCTTATACTCTGTCATTTTCTCACTATCTTGCAATTTCTCCACTCTTCTCACAGGAGTTGCTTCCTCCTGTCTTCCCCTTCGTCTCCTCAGCCACTTTCTTTGCAGCTCTACCTTGGCCATCACTAAGTGATGGTCCGAGACTCCATTCCCCCACCCTCTTCACACTCTTCCATCCAACACTTGTCTTCTCATTCGCTCATCCACACACACATAGTCTATCATTGCCTTTCGTTCAACAAGTTCACCATCCATCCTCCTCATTACTCTCCATGTATACCGGTGGATCATCTTATGCCGAAAGTAGGTGTTGGCTATTGCCAACCCCTTACAAGCACAGATGTCCACCAAAGCACTTCCATTCCCATCTACGTCTGCTGGCACACCCCACTGACCAACCACTCCATCCACTCGTACATTCCCAACTTTGCCATTCATGTCTCCAATCAACAGCACTCTCTCGCTCCTCTCAAACTTGTCCATACACGCTTCTACACTCGCCCAAAACTCATCTTTCACTCTTGCCACTCGATCCTCTGTCGGGGCATACACACATACATGCAAATAAAAAAAAATCCTTAAAGTCATTTCCACAGAAGATGCAAATTCATGATGTCCAACCTATAAAAAGGATAGATTATTAAAGTCTATTAAAGTCCTGGCTAAATACAAACTTAAAACTATAAAAAAATATACAACTCAGCAAAGGGCTAGAATAAAATCACTTACCTGGGCATAAACGGTGAATATGGCTTCCTTGCATCTCTTCCTTAGCGATTTACTCTGCACTATAACTATACTCGTTGGGATATGCTAAGAATACTAAAACTATAAAACTACTAGTTAAAATGATACAAAACTGCACAAAAATATTAAGGATAAATACTGTACACAACAACCGCTCAAGTGCTACGGGCCCTACGCAAACCCAGCCAACGATTTCAGCACGATCTTTTGGCTTCTAAGCTTAGATACATTCTCACACTACAGAGGTTAAATACATATAAAACTAATCTCTAGACTAACATGGTGCTCTTCAAAATTCAAAAATAGCCGTTTAAGGGGAAGAAAATTGAGGAAAATCGAAGTTCGAATTCAGTGATAAGTACCTATAGCAATCGCCATGGGCCTATTTGAAAATGACGTACAAGCCGCATAATTCGCAAAGAAAATACCTTAAAATGATCCCCCATCTATTTAGTTCTAGCCTGAATATCATCAGAAAGTTCTATGTTATTGTTCTTACCTAACTGTATCTTTACAGGAATGAGTCAAGCTCGTATTGTCCCGTGTCTTAGACCATATTTATCGTACATATCCTTAAATTTGTGAATTGTTTTGGCACACACTATTTCATTCGGTAGTGCATTCCATTGATCAATTGCTCTGTTTGGGAAACTGAATTTCCTTACGTCTTTATCACCTCTCTTCTTATGCAGTTTTTTGCAGTGACCTCTTGCTGATGCTTCTCCATATGTTAAGTAATCATTTATGTCTATTTTCTCCTTTCCTGATATGCACTTATATAGCATTATCATGTCACCTCTTTTCCTTCTCTCCTGTAGTGTTGGTAGATTCAGTTTATTTAGTCTTTCTTCATAGCTTAGGTCCCTTAAGCTTGGTATCCATCTTGTAGCGGCCCTTTGAACTTTTTCAATCTTGTCTATATGCTTTTTGAGATGAGGACTCCAGACTACTGATGCATATTCCAGGGTTGGTCTAATGAATGATGTTATTATCCTTTTTAGCATGTCTTCATTTATGTATGTGAATGCTATTCTCATATTTGCAAGCAGTGTATACATGTTCCGTACCTTCTCGCTGATGTGGTCAGCCGGAGATAGTCTGTTATTGATAATCACACCTAGGTCTTTCTCTCTTTCTGATGTGTATAGGGTTTTATTTCCTAACTTATAATCCCAATCAGGTCTTTTTCCACTTTTACCAAACTTGATTACATGACACTTGTCCACATTGAATTCCATTTGCCATGTACTACTCCATTCATGAAGTTTATTTAATTCTTCTTGTAGCTGCCTACAAGAGTCTGTGCTAGTAATTCTCCTTTGTATTTTTGCATCATCTGCAAACATATTCAGATAGCTCTCAATTCCAGTGTTACTGTTTATATCATTTATGTACACTAAAAACATGATTGGTGCCAGCACCGAACCCTGTGGTACTCCACTAGTCACTTCTTTCCATGATGAGTAGTTTCCTCTTAGTACTGTCCTCATTTCTCTTTTTATGAGAAAGTCTTGCATCCAACAAAACAGTTTGCCTCGAATTCCTCCTTGATGGTACAGCTTCCATAAAAGTCTTTGGTGTGGTACTGTGTCAAAAGCTTTCTTGAAATCTAAATAGATACTGTCCACCCATCCTTCCCTTTCCTGTATTGTGTTTGTTACTCTGTCATAGTAGCTCAACAGATTAGTAACACATGATTTTCCTTTTCTGAAACCAAACTGTCTTTCTGTTATCATACTGTGTTTTTCTAGATGATTTACCCAAGCTTTTCTTATAAGTTTTTCTAATACCTTGCTTACAACACTAGTCAGTGATACTGTGCTTCACCTGCATATAATAAATCTAGGGGAAAAAAAAAAAAAATACCTTACAGGGCGAGCCACGACGCACCTTCACTACCCCCTGAAGTAAAGAAGGACCTGCTGCCGCGGCAGTGCCGCCTGCCGCACGCTGCCGGCAGCGTCAGTGCGTCACGCAGGCTTCCAGCACCATCAACCTGCCAGACGTATTGAATAAAACAATATATTCTTGCCTTATGCTACTTTTTTCTGCGTCCCAATTATCAGTTAAATAATTATTGGTCATTATTAGCACCAACAAGACATACAGCAAAGAATAACGACATGAGCTTCTCACTGAAACTGCCAGACATACGATTCAAATTTGTAACCCCCCCCCCGCCATATTCTTGGTTTCTTGTACTTTTTCTGCTAATCAATGAAATGATTATTTGCCATTTAATGGCACCAGATTGACAAAGATTAGGATAACAAGGATAAATATGAATTTTTCTCACTACAATTGCCAGATGTACGATTCAAAATTGAAAACCCAGCCATATTCTTTTATGCTACCTTTTCTGCTCTCATGATTAGTTAAATAATTATTGTCCTTAAAGAACACCGACATGACGTATAAATGAGGATAACGATGATAAATAACAACGATAAAGAGTTATTCCTGCATCATCGAACATCCACACCGCTTATCAATAGTTGCTGAAGTAACACTTATTTTTATGCCACACTACTTTTAACTACCTTCTCATTATAGGATAAAATATTTTAATTCATTTAGTAGCACCACACTAAGTCATAACTAAGAATAACGACGATAAATGACAAACGAAATTCTTCCCTGCATTTTCAAGCGACCGTAAGTACTGCTTGAAAAATATTTTTATTCTAGGCTAATTATCCTGTTATTTATTTAGACGATAAATTATTTAGTGATCATTTATTAGCACCAGGATGACAAAAATATAGGATAAAACAGCATTTCTTTTTTAACATTATCCAACGTGCATGTCGATCTACCTACCTATATACTGTACCTATCAATATCTATTTATCTACCTACCTATCGACTGACCAACCTACCTATCAATCTACCTACCTACCCATCTCAATTAGTCTATCTACCTATCTATCTATATATCTATTCACCTACCCACCTATCTATCTATCTGCCCACCTACCAACTACCTATCAATCTACCTACCAGCCTGCCTCTCTCTACCTCTATTTATCTATATATATCTATCTACCTACCTACCTACCTACGAGTACATACCTATCTACCTACCTACTTCTCTATCTCAGTGTATCTATCTACCGACCTACTTACAACCTGTTTATTTATCTACCTATCTACCCCCAAAAATCCATAACCTCTTTTAAGCTAGACTGGAGGGTTGACTAGTAACCAAGGAGACTCATGGCCAAGTGGTTAGATTGGAGGGCTGCTTTGACTAGTAACCAAGGAGACTCATGGCCAAGTGGTTAGATTGGAAGGCTGCTTTGACTAGTAACCAAGGAGACTCATGGCCAAGTGGTTAGATTGGAGGGTTGCTTTGACTAGTAACCAAGGAGACTCATGGCCAAATGGTTACATTGGAGGGTTGCTTTGACTAGTAACCAAGGAGACTCATGGCCAAATGGTTACATTGGAGGGTTGCTTTGACTAGTAACCAAGGAGACTCATGGCCAAGTGTTAGATTGGTGGGTATTTGACTGGTAACAACAAAGACGCACGGTTGTGTAGTTAGACTGGATGGCTGATTTGACTAGTAACCAGGGAGACTCATACCTCATACCTATTAAATTTCATGTTACCATATTCTGGTATGAATCTATAGACCTAATTAAAATAAAAATAGACTAGAAGCCAAGGAGATTCATTCCTATCTCAAACCTGATGCTGGTATATTAGGTGGCATATGAGGCTTGGTAACTGTTCTGTAGTGATTTACTTTCGTTTATTCTGCATATTACACCTCATTATTCTCTCTCTCTCTCTCTCTCTCTCTCTCTCTCATCAACCATTCTAAACTGCCCCCCCCCCCTATAAAACTGCATAATAATTACCAGAGAATGTCAAGGTGTAAAATTCAAACTAAATCGCTCGAGAACATTTGTACGTGATCCTGTCATTTAAAATACGGTAATTACAGGTTCAAATTTCAAGCACGCTGAGGCTCATTCTCCCGAACACCTTTCTTTAAGCGATTTATTTTTGGATACGGCTGGCTAACTTCCTTTTGCACGTTATTTATGCAGAGTATGGTGATATCGAAATGATTTAAGTAACACAAACGAGGACAGCAAAGTGTAATTAGCGAAATAAATCGCTTAGGACGATGTGTTAGCAAAAATCCCTGAAACAACAAGAGGAACCAAAAATATTCGAAAGCTTTTTTGAGACAGTCTAATATGCTTCGAATATTCCCGTCAAAACCCCTAAACCATCAAAACGATCCCCTCATAAATTCCACTTTCCCCCAAACGATCTGTTTCGAATTTTCGTGCCAAAACACTTGAAGCAACGAAACGAGCCATTGTGATTAAAATTTTCTCGCCAACAAGGTCATGATTGATGGCGGGTTTGGTTGGGGGTCAGTGAAAACCCACTAGTGTGTGCTCACGAATCGGCCAGACGACTCACTTCCAGTAATCTGCATTAGAGGCACTCTGCATTCTCACTCCACTCCCTCACTCACCACCTAAAGCAGCAGTATCAAGTCAACTCTTGTACCATGGCTTGTACCCAAGAGAATATCAAGCAGATCGAGGTAGCAGCAAACAGAGGCATAGAGCGTAGGGTTGTGGGACAGGTACGGTGGTACCACGTCAGGAAGGGGTACGGCTTCCTGACTCATCGAGACACAGGGGGCGACGTTCTTATCCACCGATCGTCCATCGTGGACCGCAGCCCCGCCCACCCTGTGCCCTCAGTTGCTGCTGGCGAGGTGGTGGAGTTCGTGGTGGAGGAGGGTACCAAGGGTCCTGCAGCTGCCTCGGTCCTGCAGCTCCAGGCCAGGTGGTGCGAGGCTCTCCCTACGCCCTCCCCTGTCGTCGGTGCCGGCGTCAGTCTCCATCTGCTACTCCTGCCTCCTCTGCCTCAACCACTGTCGCCATTTGCGTTGAGGTGTCAAGGCTTTCTCAGGGATAGATATAGCAGTTCTCGCCCAGCGCCTGCCCGCCATCTTCCAGGCCAATGGGCTCCCTACCATATTAATCCCCGAATCTTTCTCTTCGCCTGTGGTGCAGAGGAGGCCTGGGAAGCGAGGTCCTTGACATCAATATCGGTCAGGGTCTCCTGCAACCCCCACCACCTTGGTCCCAAGGGTGCTGCGGCTACAGCCCTCCACTCCACCTACGAGGCTCCGGCTGGTGGGCCGCTCCATCTCCCGCTGGTCTGCCCCTTCGCCACCTCCCGTGGTGCCCATGGAGACGGGATGCGGCTCCTTCTTCGCTGCCTGCGGCAGACGACCCTGCAGACCCTGTTTCTCCTGTGAAGCCTGGCGAGGTGGAGTCTGTTACAGCTGAGGGAAAGGCCTCGGCGAGTCGGAAGCCTTCACCCCGGGTCGTCGTCTCACCTGGTCGAACTTTGCCTCACTCGACAGTTCAGGGCTGGATGAACTACTTGCAGTCATATGAAGATGCTTCTCCAGAGATAGGCAGTGCGAAGGAGTACAGCAGGGGGGAGCTCCCATAGGTCACGCTTTCCTTCAGCAAGCAGCGCCGGGGCTCCTTTCAAGCTGTTATGGACGTCGAGGAGGTGAAGATCCTTGGCAGCATCCTCCAGCATCAGTCAGATTCTGACTCGGACTCCACCTCCAGTGCATTGTAGCCCTTCGTCTTTCAACGTGTGATTTCGTTACGTCCACCCAATGCCTGTCCTCCTCCCTCGTTCCCCTTTGTGCCCTAGTGTCTTCTCTTGCCCAATGACTATTTAACTGTTTATTTGTAACTAGTTTGTCTTGTTTGACCTAATACCCTTCGTGGTGGGTGATGGCCATTAAGTCACATTAAAAAAAAGGTGCAAACCCAGCATTTGAAGTGAAAAGTTATTAGAAGACTTATTTACCTTCATTTCTTAATTTAAGTTAGACTAGGGTGTCAGCATATTTGTTTTTTAAAATCAATTTTTATACTAAATATTTTAATTGGCCAAGAGAAGGATGGAGTGGAGAGAGAGATATGAAAGAGGGGTGTGTGACCTGAGGACAAAGCGGGGGACAGGGCGGTGAAATGGTGATTTGTCTGTCGCCACCCCTTACGGGAATGGGGCGTCTAGTAATATATAGTCTTAAGATTAGTGTGGTTTATGGGTTAAACTACAATACTGATATAGGTTTCAGTATCTGTTATTAGTTGCTGATCCGCAAACATTATTAATTACAATAAATGCTGCAACACTAACACTTGTGTACATGTTCCTTAGCTTTTTAAAAGCATAACCTTCAAAGAAGTATACCTTAATAGGTTTTTACCCACAGAATATTTAGCCAGGTTTGGTCAAATTACGTGTATAAACATCAGTCTGATACATAATTAATATTACCTTTGCATATTACAGACTGGGGTCAGGAGCTTTACATGCAGACAAGACAGCAGGCACAGGAGCGTACTCAAGTTTTCGTTTTGTCTCTGGCTGTTAACGTTACTATATATGTAAAACTGGTCTGGGAATTTGTAATTCTTTACTTGAATTTTCTTTACTTCAATACCTGTAAATTTCCAATCACTTGTAAACCCTGATCTTTAAATCTTCTGTTTTTTTAATTATTTTGAAATCGGTAAATACAAACTAAACCCTTATGGTAAACTATTGTAACTTTTCTTTTCTGAGTTGTATTTAAATGAAATTAGAACACGGTGCATCCTCAAATTTTATATTTTGGACCTGTATCTTGGTATCCATGATACCATACATCGTTTAATCCCTTAAATCTCAAATGCTCCCCAAAGATGATGAATTGATTCAGCTTTCAATGTTTTTTTTTTTCCCTCCAAACTCTTAACTGGTGGTTGAACTGAACACTATTACGTGGGTGCTCATACTCGATAAAATATACTGCAGTTTATTAGGTCAGTGTAGCTACTATTCCTTCAGTCTTAAAACTACTGTTTGAATCATTCAAAAACTTAGTGGGGTCTAAAATTGGGTGAGCCATGATCCTTGCTAACTAATAAATTGCAAATGTGTACTTTTAGGACAAAAGGGGATTACAGACGGCACTAGGGAAATTATGAACAATGTCAGAGGAAATCAGGAACATGCACTGCGGACACTGAATTAAAAGATAAGCACGAATCCTAGCCATACATTTAATACGTACCCCCCACTTTTGCTTCTCCTCGTTCCTTTTATAGATGTTATCACACTTCCCGTACCCTATTTTACTGTACCTTTTCTAACCTATGGTCTTTGCTACCTGGCGCTATTCCTATTAAATACATACTAAATGAATAGGGCCTGGATATACAAACGCTTGGATACAAAATGGTGGACGACCAGTGTTAATCATTCAACTAGGGCTGCTACTACTGCTGCCATCACCATCACCACCTCTACTGCTACTACTACAGCACTTACTCGTACAATATTAGCTGCCTACACACTTAAATGTGCTGACCAGGTACCCTGATCTCAATCTCTTAAACTCATGGGAAGTATAGGATATAACTGAGTAAAAGTAAGTTATAATTTTATCGAATCAGTGAATTTTAAAGTATGGTGTAATGAGTATCTCGATCATGTACTAAAATTTTTTACTAAAGTGCTTGTTAAATTTAATACTCACTTTCATCTAGGGCAGAGTAATTAGGGTATTGGAGCTTTAGGTATGGGATGGAATTGCTTAAATGTGGGTGTTTGTGCATATGAGGTGGAGTTAGGATGCCACTGTAGTTAATTCTGTTTGTCTTTCTCTCTCTCTCTGGACCCTACCTCATCACTGGGAAAGATAAGCCAAATGGTTTTGTACACCAGGAAACCGTTTACTATGCTGGGCGGTAACCATATAACCAAACCATGGCACCTAGTGGTTTAGTGCGTAATTAAGGCGCTCCGACCGGATTCAGCCAATGTCGGTTTATATCCAAGAGATGGTTGGGGTTTACTGCTCAAGTACTATCACTCTGGGACGAGTGAGGCTGGTCACTCCGATCTTAAATGTCAGTACCAACTTGCCTAGCCTCGGGCTCCCATGTTCCTCGTGGGGCGACATAGGATTGGATGATGGATGGATGGATGGTTTAGCTTCCAGTACATTTGAGAATATCAGCTGTGCCAAGGCCTACCGCATTACAAAAATTCTTGGTGGAAACATGGTGTCATTTTTATATTAGATTCGATTACATCTCAATATCCTCTTTTACAATGAAAAAAACCAGGTGGCTCCCTTGCCTGGTCAAACAAACATTCCTCAATTGCCTCCATATCCCCAAATGAAGGATGGCAGACTTCAGAGGAAGGGTTCATATTCATAGGAGCCTGGGGTTGCAAATACTATGTTAATTAATGTTTGGTGATAGGTGGGGACACTCACCATCCACTCACTCGATGTACTGCTGCTCTCGGAATCTCGGGTGTCTGCCAATTCCTCTCCTCCATCCTTCTTTCCATCCATCCTCCTCTGTCTTTCTTTGCTTCCTTCTATCCTCGTCCTTCTGCCTACGGGTGACCTTACACACTCTCTTCTGTCTTTCTTTCCTTCCTTCTTTCCTCTTCCTTCTGCTTATGGGTGAATGACAAACCAAATGGATTCCTTGTGTTACTACGTTGGGTGGTAACCATATAATCAAATTTTGGCGCCTGGTGGTTTAGTGGGTAATCACGGCGCTCTAACCGGATTAAGCCAGTGAAGGTTTGTATCTAAGGGGTGGTTGGGGTTCACTGCTCACGTGATGCCACTCAGGGATGAGTGAGGCTGGTCACTCTCATCTTAAATATCAGGACCAACTTGCCTAGCCCCGGGCTCCTATGCTCCTCATGGGGCAACGTAGGACTGGATGATGAATGAAAAAAAAAATGAATAATTAATGTTAATTATGTCATGGGCTTGAACTGTGAGTGTGGCCCATTCAACTGAAGAGAGGTATTTTCTTCATTTTTTTTTTTCTGACTCTACACCCTACCTCACCCGCACATCCAGGAGTAGGAAAAGAGGTATGGGTGCTAATGATGATGATCATATTGATGCAGAGTATGCCGATACAGTATTAAGACGATATGAACAGCAGTCATGAAAAATGTTATCATGTAGTATGCAAACAGTAAATCACTATATGACCTTAATTCTAACACATACAGAAACACTAAACATGTGGTATCCTACAGTACGGGCCTTTGCTAAACTAGTGAAGAACCTTAGCTATGCCTGAAAATTCTTAGTGTACTAAACTGACATACATTATGGGCCCTTGCTAGAGTGACATACCTTGCAGTTCTTGGGGTGTGGCTGACTGATCAAGCCTGCATCTACACAGCATATGAAAAAGAAAAATCTGGTTTACCTTTAACATTACAGCGAGATGAATGGATGCAGATGATTTTAGTTCTGACAGATTTCTTGCAATTCCGTCTATCACCAGCAACAACCCAAGTTAGCCCACTGCAGAATAAAGGTTTCTCCTATCCCCTTCCACTCTGATGTACTGGCTGTCAGCATGTTCCATCAAATCCCAGCAAATCTTGAGGTCAGAACAAGATGGCAAAATGAGATTTGAGATCCACTCCTCCATCTGCCGACAAAAATCATTATCGGTATCAGTATCATCAATTCTATTCTCACTATTATACATAGAGTAGTTATGATCCACAAAAAGGAAAATACAGAAGTCATTATTATCTATATTTTTCTTACCCAAGCCTTGCAATTTCCACTCAATCACTCGCGGTAAATGCTGCGGGGTGTAAACGTCACTCCCCTTCTCACTCCATCCACGAAGGTTCCCTCATGCAGGTGTCAAGGCAACGACTCTTCCCCCATTCAGTATCTCTCGACAAAAATGACTGACATAGTTCAGCCAAGATTTGCTGCCTTCTTCTTGCTGCCGTCCTTCCCGGGTTGATGCTTTCAGATAACAGCCTGTGAAAAGTATCAGTCTAAGGGAAATGTGCCATGCGCCCACATATCTAGAGTTACTGTTTACATATTATGCAAGTAAAAAAAATAAATAAATAAAGTGTAAAACTTTAACATTATGGCACTATTTACTGGGAATGATATGGTTAGATGGTGAACCTTCCTAGACTATTGGCAAGAATATTATTTTTCATTAACCCGTCACATCCCGAGGTTTTCCGCACCTATGACATCCCCCAGTCCCGAGCCTTTTTGGGATTTTTTTTTTTTTTGGCTAAAACTTCCGCTTAGGTCGAGAAACGAAGGAAAATCACAAAGAAAGCGGTTCCTGCGATCTAGAAGTGGTACATACAGGTGAAGTCCCCCCAGCCAGGTGTGGTGTTCTGTAATGGACATGATAGG
Source organism: Coenobita brevimanus (assembly GCF_032717465.1). Lineage (NCBI taxonomy): Eukaryota > Metazoa > Arthropoda > Malacostraca > Decapoda > Coenobitidae > Coenobita > Coenobita brevimanus. The sequence continues at coordinate 26,080,435 of NC_137039.1, read as the reverse complement.
CGCTTAAGTTTTCTATGGTAAGGAGTAATGGGAGAAACAACACACAACACCTCTATATTTATTGAATTTGAACTAATAAACAATAACAGTAACAATATAATGGATTTCAGACACATATATATGAAAAATAAGCATTGTACCATCGAGCGAGCATAGCGAGTTTGGTCCGAGTCGTAACATGCTATATGCTAAGTGTCTGGTATGAGTCAACCTATCATTTTTTCTACTTGTATACTTCTGTTTCAATGACATTTTACCAATTACAAGTGTTTGTAAGTGTTTTCAGATGTTTTCATTCATTATGATGACATGCAGCATAAGTATAGCGCACATTAGCTTAGTAAGCGCACTCGCTATGACTCATATTTCAACATACCAAATTGTTTTATCACTTTCCAATTATTTTCCCCTTTACATAGAACCTTTCCTCCACCACTGTAAAGGTTTTCAATTATTTTCATTCATTATGAGGGCATTTAGCGATATGCTAGCGCATATTCACGTAGCAACCACGATCTCAAACACTCGTGTTTCATCATCTACTTTATTTATTCACTCCAATTATAATTTCCCACTTACATTACACACGTTTACACCCCTATAATGCACTGTACATACTTACTGCCATTATTTATTCAAGTGAGCGTGAGAATATCGCATGAAAATACCCTCGCAAGGAATGTTTCGACCAACATAATACTCACACACTTATATACTAATTCTTCACATATATTACACACTTTACCACTTGCTGACTTTTATTTTCACTAATACGTGCCTTATTCATTCAACTGAGCGTCAGGAAATCGCATCTCTATACACACGCTATGAATATTTGACTTAGAATATATTTCAGCACTTACAATAATTTGAACTTATACCCGTAAGAATTTCCCATAATAATAATTATATAATTACGGGCCGTATTTATTGCACTGAGCGACAGAATATCGCATCATTAAACCCTCGCTATGTATGTTTCCACTTAGGGCATATTTATATACTTACATACAATTTTTGCACTTATGTTATACCCGTATGCACTTTATACTAATATTTGGAGATCAACATGACTGATAATTTCACTGAGCGTCTGTCTGTCGCATTTACCTCATAATTTCTGCGTCCTTTCACATTCACACCATATTAGAATTGCATCAACGTGTGATATTCACTGAAACATGGGTGAATACAGAGACCCACGTCAAACTGCACGCACTCATAGCGGGTGTCCTTCCTCTGTGTCGTGAGTCTCACCTGGGAATTACTGCACACGTGACACCTGTGTTGGGGCCTAGGTCTGTTTGGCTGGGGAGGGATAGGAGTGGGGAAATGGCGGCCGGATATTCTCAGGGGAGTTTGTGCAATAGGGGCAGTGCGGGTGCGATGTTGGGGCCTTTCAACAGCATACCTTGCAAAGATTTCTCTTGTGAGCTCCCTCACAAACCCTTCAAATGTTTCCTGAACTCCTGTTGTCATGGCGTGAAGGTGGTGGCAATTCAGAGCAGTGATATCTAGCAAGTGAAAGAACAGTTTTTTATACCACTTCATCGTGGTCCTGGCACACTCTACCGTCGATATCATGGAGTCTGACTGGTCCACGAGGCGCATGTTTATATTGTAATCCATGACACACTCAGGTTTCCAAACACGACGCCTGTTCTCGCTACGGTAATCTACGGAATTAGTACGGTGCATCAAGGGGCGGTGAACCGTGGACAAGAGGCTTACTTCTCTGTTGTGGTTCCACACAGTTGCAAGGATGTTGTTGACTTTGAAGAAGACAACCTCATTCCTTGCAAGTTTCCGCCCTACCTTGGCCATGTGACGCCGGTTCACCTTTACGGTTCCACAGACTCCCGTTTCATGCGTGTGAAGATAACGAACGAGAAGAGGGCTAGTGTACCAATTGTCCAGGTAGATAACGAGCGAAAAGAGGGCTAGTGTACCAATTGTCCAGGTAGAGAACGTGACCACGATGAAGGTAGTCTTCTATCATCGTCTTTACCACTGCTCCCGACAGTCCAATACTTCGATCTTCTATTATGACTGTCTGTGCACCGGTGTACAAGACTATGTCTTGCACGTATCCAGTCCTACACTCGCACATAACAAAGATCTTGAACCCAAAACGGTGCCTTTTGCTGGGTATATACTGTCTGAATGAAATATTGCCTCTCCACAACACGAGACTCGTCTATGACGAGGTCTCTATAGGGATAGAATGAGGAACGAAAGGTTTGCCTGAGGTGATCAAAGACCAACCTAATTCGCCTCACTTTATCAGTGTTGTTTGCATTTGCAGGGTCATGAGCATCATAGAAATGGAGGCGACTTAGAATTTGTTGAAACCGATTACGGCTCATCACTTGACCAAATATTGGGGTAAACATAACAGGGTCCCTAGTCCAGTAAGCAGGAATTCTGTTCTTTCGTATAATACCCATCAAAAGGACCAGGGCAAAAAATAAGAACATTTCTGTAAGGAAGACAGGGTAATCATAGATGATAGAATGCCTACTCCTTGTTCCCAATCTTTCACTCTCTAGGCGCTGGGCGCCTGCAAACAGGTTTGTTTGGTATACAATCTGATCAACAAATGCCTCACTTAAAAACAGGTGGAAAAAATCCAACCTGGTGGAATTACGATGAATTCCTGGAGCAATGCAGCCAGATCGCCCCTGCTCAGTGAAGGGGTGAATGAGGGGAGAAAAATCACTCCCATCCTCCCAATTGCACGACACAAATCCCTCGTCCCCATCATCCCCATCACCGCCTTCGTCTGGGTGGGGAGGAGATCCTGGTTGGGGAGGTGGGGGAGAAGGAGTGCGGAGGGCTTCCCCACTGTCACTCCTCTTCCCTCTGCCTTTACCCTTTCCCTTTCCCTTACCCTTACGGCCTTGAGGAACATTAGGGGGCTGTGGGGATGAAATAGAGGAATATTGGGGAGCAGAAGACGTGCTGGGGAGTGGTTCCTCCCCACCTTCCCCCTCCATGACAACACCACGTGCTTTCTCACGCACCCTAGCTCGACCACGTGTTAGGGGATATTGGGGAGCATAAGACGTGTTGAGGAGTGGTTCCTCCCCACCTTCCCCCTCCATGACAACACCACGTGCTCTCTCACGCACCCTAGCTCGACCACGTGTTAGGGGATATTGGGGAGCATAAGACGTGCTTTGGAGTGGTTCCTCCCCACCTTCCCCCTCCCTCACAACCCCACGTGATAAGGAACGCACCCGCACTGGCCCACGTGATCCACTACGCCGCCTCACACTACGTAGGGAGAGCAATGACTCACTCACGTCACTCTCACTTTCCCTCATCCTCCCTGGACTTTCCCTTTCACTCCCCACTCCCTCCACTTGACTTCCTAACTCCCCAAACAAAATGCTAGGCCCATACCTGTTCATACGACGTGGTGTGCGCTCTGGGCCACGATGAGTTATCACCTCACGTCCATACCACGTGGCAGCACGTCCCACGGCTCCGTCATCGTCCTCATCCTCGTCCTCGCCCTCGAATTCTGGTTCCAAATCACGTTGGGGATAGGGACAGGATGTTGCACGTGCCTTCTTTGCCTGCTGCCCCTCTCTAGCAGCACGGTAAGTCACGTACTGCCGCTTCCTGGGAGACGGAACTTCCTCGTCACTGCTGGTGGTTTCTTCCTCCTCTGGCTGCACATAATCCTTGTCCATATCCACGTCGTCCAGTGGGGAATCACTGTCGCCGGTAAAGGTGTCCAGGGCGACTTGAATTTCGCTGTCTGAGACCTCTCTTAGCCATGTCTGAGCAGGACCGTTGCTACCAGGTGAGTGGACGAGTGGTGGGCTAGCGCGGGTCGCGCGGGGTCGCCGAGTGTCCCCGCCTGGTGGCAGGTAGGGGAAGGTCATGCGAGGGTACGTACCGCAAATCAAGCGCGAATTTTGAAAATTGTCGAAATTATGCACATTGCAATTGCACGACGTACTGGTACATCGCCGGGACTGGCAAATGCAAATCGTTGCAACGTACCCATCCGTCAATGGGACGGGGCGGGTTAAGCACACATTTTGGTGCACAGTGTTTCTTGGTTTTAATGAAATAAAATCAATACACACCTTTTCCTAAAACTAATTTAGTTACTACTTTCATTATTGGATATTCACCTACTTTTCCACTTGCTAATCCCGTTATGCTTTGTTGGGTACAGCACACCCTCATTTTACGACTGTGATACATTTTTGAAAACCAATCGTTTAATGAATTTTGTGTTGTAATCATGTAAGCAAAAAAAAAAAGAAAAAAAAAAAATACTGGTAATGAGAAATCAGGCATCACAGTGACTATTTTAAGGAGGAAAAAAATTAAATTCTTATTGACCTCATAAGCAAATGACTGTACACTAAAGTGATTGTATAATGCGGGTGTGCTGTATTTCTTATACTAACTGGTAAATACAGGGTATACAGTTTTATGTTTTCTACAGGTTCCTCTCATCAATAGCAACAACCTTTTCCTTTACCATTTCCCTAGTTTGATAATGTTAGATTAATGCTTAAAACTGCCAAATACATTGTCCCATTTTTCTTCCATGCATTCTGACTGGGTCAGATGAGGATAAATTAATGCTCTGGGGAGTCTGAGGAGCAAAGGCGTCCACTCAGGTTAAGTCAGATGCGGTTAGATTTGGATAAAACATGGTTTTTCTGATTTTTTATGCAATACATTTGATATTAACCATCATCTTCCAGTGAAAATGCTTCTTTTGTCTGCATGGGTTTCCCGGTTCAATAGAGGGAGGAAGTAGGCAGGAAAAACAGGGAAACGAGGCAATTCCGAAAGATATAAGTCAAATCAAATGAACCACAAAAAATGACCAGAAAACCCTTCTTTTATCTACAAAACTGAGTCTGGCTAAATGTAAAAATTAATTCCTTGGGGAACGAAAATTCTACAATAATGGGGTCCCGAAGTTATGGAGAAGGGGTCAGCAACCTTTGATGGGCTAGGGGCCGGAACTACTCTGTTACTCAGCTGCCGAATGTTTTGAACCTGTTAAAGACTACACCCCATGATCCCATCCTCCAATAATTATAATAATAATAATAATAATAATAATAATTATATATATATATCCATCATCCAATCCTACATTGCCCCATGAGAAGCGTAGGAGCCCGGGGCTAGGCAGCTGGTCCCGACATTTAAGATGAGTGACCAGCCTTACTCATCCCCGAGTGGCATTACATGAGCAATCAACCCCACCCACCCCTTGGATATAAACCTTCACCGGCTCAATCCGATTGGAGAGCAATAATTACCCACTAAACCACCAGGCGCCAAAATTTGGTTATATGGTTACCATCCAGCGTAGTAAATGGTTTCCTGGTGCACAGGAAAGCATTTGGCTTGTCACTCAGTGTAGAGTCACCCACAGGCTGAAGGAAGTGGAAAGAATGAAGGAAAGAAAGACAGAAGAGGCAGTGTAAAGTCACCCGTAGGCAGAAGGACAAGGAAAGAATGAAGGAAAGAGACAGAAGAGAATGGAAGGAATGAAGGATGGAGAGGAAAGGGCAGACACCCGAGAGCAGCACTACATCGAGTGAGTGGATGGTGAGCGTCCCCACCTACCACACACACACACACACACACACACACACACACACATATATATATATATATAATACACACCACATCTCTATATATACAGTACATACGGACACACGCTAATAAGAATAACATTCAAAGCATATTTTCTAAAATTATACTGAATACATTTTTTTAAATTAATGCACAAACAAACAAAAAATTCATTGAAACAATATCATCATGTGCAAAAGAAATATTCAAAATATTTCCTAAAAATAATATATACTGAATACATTTTTTTTTAATTAATGCATCATAAACAAAAGAAATAATGAATGAGTTTGGGAGAGTGTGTAAGAAACGTACTCTAAAGGTGAATGCAGGGAAGAGTAAAGTTATGGTCTTTGAGAGAACTGGTCACTGAATGTACAGTGAGGCTGGATGAGGAGGAAATGGAAAATGTGAGTGCGTTTAAGTACTTGGGTAGTGTAATGAGTAAGGATGGAAGTTTAGAGGGTGACGTGCTTGAAAGGGTACAACAGGGAAGAAAGGTTGCTGGTTCACTGAAAGCAGTGATAAGCAACTGGGATGTGAGCATGGACGTAAAAAAGTCACTGCATGACAGTACAGTATTGTGACACCAACTCCAACGTATGGAAGTGAAGCTTGGACCTTGTCGGCAGAAAAAAAGTCAAGAGTGAGAGCAGTGGAAATGAGTTATCTGAAAGGAGCATGTGGAGTTACATGGAGAGACAAACTGACAAATCAGGAAGTGAAGGAGTGCTGTGGTGTGGATGTGGATGTGACAGAAAGCGTTAGGAGAAATACACTGAGGTGGTTTGGCCATGTGAAAAGGATGGAGAACGAGGGACTAAAGAGGAGAGTGTAAGCGAGTGAGGTGGAGAGGAGGAAAGGAAGGGGGAGGCCGAGGATGAGATGGAGTGGAAAGGTATATGAGAGAGGGGAGTGTGAGCTGGGAGCAAGGCAGTGAAGTGGCACTGGACAGGGCGACATGAAGGTGACTTGTTTGTGGCCACCCCTTACAGGACTGGGGCGTCTGGCAATACATAGACGTGTAATACGAATATTTATTCACAGTACTTACTAAGTACTTTGATATTTCAGAGCAGTCATACTGCCAAACCTACAGGCCATGAGAGTCAAATGTGATATTTGATGCTATTTCTCACATGAAAGTTTCATAGTACATTATTAGGCTTCAGGTAGGAGGAGGTGAAATGGAGCATTCCATTCATGTGTGAATCACTTTTTCGAACAAACTAACTCTAACTAGTGTTTGCCAAAGTAATTAACAACCAGTAAGATTTACTGTTTTTTCACTTTCTGAGTATGTGAAAAACATGAATATTTTTGAGAACTTGTGGAGCATTCTGGTAGGCTGGTCAGATTAGGTTTACGGGCCGGGTCAGGGTCGTAGGTTGCCCACCCCTGTTATGGAGGACGATAACATTACAGTATGTAGCATACAGCAGAAAAAAAAACAAAAAAAAGTAGAAAGAGAAACTCCTTACCCTTCTCAACAAGAAGAAATGCACACACACTGCCATGGCCTACAGAAGTGGTGATAAAATCCTTCACTACACTCCATGGCCCATCTTGGTGAACGGTTCTAAGTATCACACAGAGGTCTTCGTGCGAAAGTCATTGCTGGTGAAGTGTGATGTGGCTTTTGAATCAGCACTTACTCAGAACATTCTGCCAAAAAGGTAAAACAGAATTAGGTCTTTGTGAAAGGCTAAGAGAATATGGGTATTGTATAGCCTAGTATTCCTAGCTCCCACCAGCCTTTGGCCCACAACGGGCATTTTCATTTCTTACCCCACATTTATCTACTGCCTAATTTTTTTCATCTTACCAGTGCAAGATGCAAATGCAAATGCGACATCCATCCAGAAACCAAACCTCCACACTTTTCCCCGGGCCTCGCTGTTGCAGGGCACTGTCAGCCGCAAGGGAACATTGATTCATTGCGTGGGATGGCCCTGTAAGGGCTGTTGCTTGGCTGTGATTGATTGGTCTCCTTGGCCAGACAGACTGCGGTTGATCAGCAACAGCTAGTCCCCCAGTTCACAATCCCATTAAACAAAACGTCCCTCAGTCCCTTCCCTATCCTTCCACTGAGTCTCCCTTTTTTTTTTTTTTATAGGGGTGAGGAGGAACTGACAAGGAGACGACCCAACAAACATTCCTTCGGATTACCACAGGCAACAGTCAGTTTACACATGTACGTCCTTATTTCAGTCCTAGGTGTTAACACACTGATGTAAATAAACGTTGCTCAAAGATAGTGGTCGACCCGGGAATGGAACTCGTGACCTCTCACTTGTGGGATAGGTGTGCTGCTGATTTTTTTTTCTTGGTTAGTAAAACGAGAGTCTGTAAATATAGCCTAACAACAGTCTGGGTTACTAGGCCATTGAAGTCTGAGTTGCAATGTCATGTCCTTCCCCTCTTATCGCTACACTCCTGGGATTTACGTCTCTCCGGGGATTTACGTCCATAACCCTGACATTACAATCATTGTTGCTATATATATATATATATATATATATATATATATATATATATATATATATATATATATATATATATATTGTTACGGAACAGAGAAAGATAATGTACACTTTGAGTGAGAATACTAATAATCACTACTGTCCCGTAAAGGTCCAGGTTCAAAATAAAAGTGTTAGGTAAAATTACAAGTTAAAGTTTAATGCTCAAACTAACAACAAAACATTCAGGACTCATAAGGATAATGTAATGGCAAAAAACAGGTTAAATATATGGTTAACTGCAATAGCCTCTATTAACACGAAATTAGCATGAGTAAATTTATCTAAGTCTGCCCTGTTAAAATGAGATACCAGATAATACTCAGTGAATGCCAGATATATTATTACAGATACAAAATATTATTAATGATGGCTGACCATAAGAACATTACATAAATTACAAAAACCCTACTAGGCATAAGAATCAACACCTTACGCTACACAGTACAAGAAAAAATGCAATAACAGTTATACTCAAATTACACAGCTGCTAGATGGTTGGAGACTTCCTGAGCACTCACAATAATAACTGTACAGGGGAAGACAGAGATGTGAACAAAATGAGGAGTAGATCTAAGTGGCAACAATGCAGAGACTGAGCTCACCATACAGGGGCCAGCAGAGCCCGATACAACTTGTAAGAAGGACGCGCAAACGAAGCCATGGGGACAAAGAGCTGACAATCCCGCTCCGAACAACAGAAAGAACGACCCACCCTACCATAACGGTAGAAGGGGGGGAGTGAGGTAGAACACGCTCGTGATCAAACATGCAGCACACTGCGCGTCAAAATCACACAAAGGATGATGAAATCATAGGCTATGTAACAATATATATATATATATATATATATATATATATATATATATATATATATATATATATATATATATATATATATATATATAATGGTGTGTGTGTGTGTGTGTGTGTGTGTGTGTGTATTCTTGTGTGTGCGTATGCGTGTGCTTATGTGTGTGCGTGTGTGTATTCTTTGTGTTTCTGTATGTATGTGTGCATGTATATATGTATGGCTGTGTGTATGTGTGTATGTTTGTATGTGTGTGGGGAGGGGTTAAATACGTTGCAAGACGTCAAGTATATGACAGCAAGGCCAGCTTATGTTGTTGTTGTTGAAAACTTTGGATTAATTATTCAGTGCACTCTAACCCTTACCTACAGCACCCACTTTCACAGGGTATACTTCCATGACCCCTCCACACCCCAGCCACAGGTCCAGCTCATCCCAATCATTTTTTTTTTTTTTTTTTGTCCAACACGTCCATTTCTTTACTTTCCCACACACTTTCATTCTCGGCGATGTTTCAAAATAAACTTTAACTGCACTTCTAACACTAATCCTACAATATCCATCATCACAGGTTATACTTTCCTGCCCCAGCTTTACTACCGACTAACATTCTAGCACATCCTGCCCTTTGGTCAGCTCACCATACCAATTTCTTTACTTCCTCTTTCAACAATTTCATGGGGCGACGCAGGTCATCGGTTGACGAACGCAACGCACTTCGTCATCTGTTTGTATCTATTTGTGTAACTCTCCATTTAACTACTTACATGGTTCGGTGATAGCACTCTCGTCCCTCGATTCCTGGGTTCTGAGTCTAGATATCGGAAATAAGGCAGTGACGGACATTAAAAGTGAATGTTGGTAGTATTTATTTAGACCTACAAACATTAGCACCCTGTCAAATTATACTGATGGTTTAGAACAGACGGATAATACAAGATATCTACTTTCACACGCACTGCTCTCTTTTACACGCATAAGGAAGGGTTAATTTTCGCTCTACCACTCTTCTTATCAGACAAGGTTCGGTCTTGGAGTGGACCTTATTGGGACTGACTGATACAGATGCAGTTATTTAAATCAAAACGTTACTTTCTAGATGTAGTTCATAAGTACTCTCTCTCTCTCTCTCTCTCTCTCTCTCTCTCTCACCGTGTCACCTTATTCCAGACACACACACACACACACACACACACACACACACACACACACACACACACACACACACCTTTTATCCTCTTCTCTCTAGGGGTGGCCTTGTCAGTGTGTCTCTTAGTAGCGATTTTTGAAAACTAGGAGCTTCTCTTCCGAAAACTTTAGCGACATCAGTGAAACCACATTTCATCACATCACACCACGCCACACAAAACACCATACCACCATCTCACAGCCCACCACACAAAATCACCTTCCCTTACAACACCACCATACTACCCTCCCACACCCTCAGTCTCAGCACAGCACACAAAATCACCCTCCCTCACACCACACCATACCACCATGTCACACCACATCTCCCTCTCACACCTCACCACATAAAATCACCCTCCCTCACACCACACCGCACCACCCTCCCCCACCACACCTCCCTCTCACACCACACCACACAAAATCACCCTCCTTCACACCACACCACACTACCCTACCTCACCACACCTCCCTGTCACACCACACCACACTACCCTACCTCACCACACCTCCCTGTCACACCACACCACACAAAGGCATCCTCTCTTATACCAATACCATACCACGCCACCCTCACACACCACACCTCCCTCTCACACCACACCACACAAAATCCTCCTTCCTCACACCACACCACACTACCCTACCCACCACACCTCCATCTTACACCACACTACACAAAATCATCCTCCCCCACACCACACCATGCCACCCTATCACACCACACCTCCCTCCCACACCACACCACAGAAAATCATCCTCCCTCACACCACACCGTACCACCCTCCCATACCAAACCACGCGAAATCACCGTCCTTCACACCACACCACACCATTCTTTCACACCACATCACTCAAAAGCATCCTTCCACACAGCTTCCCACCGTCCCACACCACCCTCTCACACCACACCACACAAAGTCACCCTCCCTCACACCACACCACATCGAATGGTCTTGAAGTATTTTTGTTCTTGTTGGTCTTGTTAGCGCCAGCCAGTTTTATTTAACTTAAAAATAGTTTTCCGTCCTCTAAAGTGTTAACCCATTCACAATAGTGATCTTTGATATTGTACACTTGCTGCCTACAGACGATTTTATTAGCAGTCTTGGGAGTGGACGGGTTAGAGACAGCCTTCATCAGCACCGTCACCAAAATAAGGCCTTCCCAGTTTGAACAAAACGGCGTCTGATGGTGGCGAGAAGAAAGTAATTATACACGGAAGGGTGTTATTTGTATCGTTCTTATCCCACTGCCAGACGATTTTATTCAGTATGGGAATGGCTGTCCGTCTCACGTATAAACAAATCTCCTGCAGCACTTTCAGGATATGACGAACGAACACATTTCCATCCGGCTCCCACTCGTGAACTTCAATCATCTCGGGTGTGGCTTCCCGTCTCCTTAGGGATACAAGAGGTCTTTTAGAGTGTAAGAAATTTTAACTGTATTTACTCCTGCTCCCGCCAGACGATTTTATTCAACTTAAGCGTGACTTCCCGCTTCATACGATTTTTCAAGACGTCTGCAAAATCCTTAAATGACGTGAGATTTTCCAGTTATATGATTGGTGCTGCCATTAGGCGATTTTAACTCCTTCCGTCTGGTGATTTTTTTTTTTTTTTTTTTACTTTGCCACCACATCCAGACGATTTCGTTCATTCGCATATAGACTTATCGAACTAGAGGGATTTGATATGTCCCTCTTCAAGTCTCTGCCAAGTTGACTGAAGTGGGGAACATGTGGAAATCGTCTGCCACCAGATGTCTCTCTCTGTTAACAGCTTCTCCGCTCAGAGTATGTGTTAAATTACCGTGATTTGTTGATGTGAGAACCTGTGTGGCAAATTACCATCATACACTACTGAAGTAATAAAAAAGCTTCATAACAAAAATATAACAGAGATAATACATTGCTCTCGATGTTTTATTTCCCCGAAAACTAAGCCCGAATATTGAAAACCTGGCACATATATATTTATTTTTGTCGTTTTTAATGATGCTGCTACAAAGTTGAGATAAATCTTGCCTCCTGAAATGTTCGATTTATACTGTAGTTTTAGTCAAGCACTTGTTTTGTTTGTGTCAGTCTCTGTTTTGGCAGAAATTTAGTGATGATCAGAGGTGGGCACCGCAAACGAAAATTCACTTCTGCAACGCAAATCCACAGACTAAAAAAATTTGCCTTTTGCAACCGCAAAAATTCTTAAAATTAGCAGTTCTGCAAATGCAAAAACGCAAACGCACACCATTTTTATCCCTTTCATTACCCTGGCATCAGCTTCATGGTATTCTGTATATTAGTAGAGGCTTATTACCCGTCCCCACCTCGGAGGAGCTAGGGGACAGGTACTGTTTTCACTTGGTTTGTCTGTCTGTCTGTTTATTTGTCTGCCTATGAACAACTTTATGCGAAAACTACTGGTGCGATTTTGACTAAAATTACAGGGATGATGAGCTATGACCTGATCACCTGATTAAATTTCGGACTAAATTAGGCCAAGGCCCAGGCTGTAGGGCCAAATATGAAAAAAAAGATAAATAAAAAAAAAAAAAAAAATAAATAAAAGTTTTTTCGCCATAACTCCTTTCAAATTTGTCACATCAACATGAAACCAAAACCTATAAGTGCATCTTTCAAATCTGCGTCCTATAACATGCCTCATTACGTCAAAGGGGTCATCCCCCAGTTAACGGTAGGGGGGTCAATGTCTGGGTCGGGCGTAAAGCTTCAAATGGGCATAAAATCGTCAATTTTCATCCGATTTACTCCAAATCTGATATGTGACATGTTTTACTAGATATCCTGTTGTGCTTATAAGTCATCACTAAAATGACTGTCGGGGACGGGTTTACTGTGCCTTGACACCGCTTCTTGTATTAAGTTTAGGATGATATTTGTCATAATCAAGAGGTTAAAAATCATCTCTAGTTACTCATCCACTACAATTATGTCTTTATTTATTCTATGCTCACTAATAATAGGCGACTTTATGAAGTTTGGAAATTGTCTAAAGTAATGAATGGGATACATAAAAGTATAGTTAAAGTCTATCTATCTATCTATCTATTGCCAGACGCCTCAATCCCGTTTGGGGTGGCCACAAACAAATCGCCTCCAAGTCGCCCTGTCCCCCGCCATCTCACTGCCCTGCTCCCAACTCACACCCCCCTCTCTCATATACCTCTCCACCCCATCCCTCCATCTCATCCTCGGCCTCTCCCTCCCTCTTCCCCCCTCCACCTCACTCACATACTCTCTCTTCGTCAGTCTTTCACCCTCCATCCTCTCCACATGGCCAAACCACCTCAGTGTGTTCCTCATAACGCTTCCTATCACATCCACATCCACACCACAACGCTCCTTTATATCCTCATTCGTCAGCCTGTCTCTCCATGTGACTCCACAGGCTCCTCTGAAATAACTCATTTCCACTGCTTTCACTCTTGACTTGTGTCCTTCCAACAACGTCCAAGCTTCACTTCCGTACGTTAGAGTTGGTATCACAATACTGTCATGTAGTAACTTTTTCACTTCCGTGCTCACTTCCCTGTTTCTTATCACTGCTTTCAAAGAACCAGCAACCTTTCTTCCCTGCTGTACCCTTTCACGCACTTCACCCTCCAAACCTCCATCCTTACTCATCACACTACCCAAGTACTTAAACGTACTCACGTAGTTATAGTGAAACTAAAAATATATTTCAATTATTTGTTATGAATGGGATATATAAAAGTATAGTTATGGTAAAATTCAAAGTATGGTTCAGTTATTATTATTGGTATATCAGACTGTTTTACTACAAAACAAGTGTAAATCGGTCACTACTGTATATAAATGAATTAAATTATTACACTTCACAGCTCACACTTGACACACTAGTCCACCTCTATTCCTCGGATCTAACCTCCTCGGTCCTAACTCCTTGGTCACAGTCAGACTCCTCCAACAACTCAGACAACTCCAACATACAGTATATCTATCCATCTATATTGATACCGCATGGGGGAAAGTGGCTGTCTGGTAAGGAAAATGGTAAAATCGTGTTCAGTTTCATTTCGTATGTTTCTTTTTTAATCTGTTATTTATCTACTTGACGATTTTTGTTGAGATTGAAATACTGGCACTGGCAATGCTATAAGTCTGACAAATTTGAAATTTAGACTAAAGGTCATATTCTAGGTGGACTGGGAGGCTGCGTAGCACATCTTTGCACTTTTCATCTTGTTACTGACTTGTATGCAAAACAAGTCTTTCTAGTATCAATGTAGTTTACATCAGTAGCATACACTGTAACATCAAAGACTCTGGAAAATAAATTTATCTTGAATTAGGCTTCATATTTTTCCTTATTTATTGGGAGAAAAATATCTTTTCTGGCTTTTATTAGATTCTTATTTCTTACCCTCTCCCCAGAATGCACATACAGTATATCATTAAGATAATGTATTAAGGAACCCTCGAATGTAAAGCAGAATATGACTTGCTACGACGATGTTATGCTTTATTATTTAACCACTTTACAGGACTGGTGGGCCAAAAAAGGAGTGGCTCCAAACTCTCTAAACGTTTCTCCAAGTCCCTTTTTAAACAGTCGGCGGAAACCTTTGCCTACGCCAACGCACTGCACTATCTACAGTATATAACAGGATGGAATGTTGGGTAAACAGCACTCTCCTCTACACCGCTGCATCAACCACTTATTTACAGTATATCTTGTCCAGGACTACTGTAGGATTTCACCGCCATGAAGGTGAGCTAATTTGTCTTCATTTATTGGAACCAGAAACATTACTTCAAGGATACTTTTTAGGGACAGAAACATTACTCCGAAAGAAAGTTTTTAGAGTCGGAAACATCTCTCCCAAGGATATTTTTAGAGCTAGAAATATAACTTCGAGGATATATTTTAGTAGAAAAAAATGCTACAATGCCCTATTTCATGTTTTTAAGTATACAACACACACACACACACACACACACACACACACACACACACACACACACACACACACATCTCGCTGGCTCAGTGGTAACATTTTCACCTGCCATCTGGTAGATGGGGGTTCACGCCTCGCTCGGGTTGCGAAAAGTTTCACTGACGAAGCAGGTAGTTACTGACCCCCTTCAGCAAGGGGATGGGTGTGTGCATGTGTGAAAGTCACAAACCTTGCCCTTAGATCGGACTAAATGAGCTCTCAGCTCTCTATCGGGGGTGTAAAAGCTGACGATCATGCCGCCATTACTTGATCCTGACCGACCCGGTGAACACACACACACACACACACACACACACACATATATATATATATATATATATATATATATATATATATATATAAATAGAGAGAGAGAGAGAGAGAGAGAGAGAGAGAGAGAGAGAGAGAGAGAGAGAGAGAGATACAGATATACAGATATAGATATAGATAGATACAGATAGATATATAGATATATAGATAGATAGATACATATATAGATAGATAGATAGATAGATAGACAGATACACACACACACACACACACACACACACACTAGGAAGGGAGGTCAACAAGAAAGACACAACCAGTGAACTAACAGTACACTTAGGAGGAAAATGAGTGAAATGGCACGTACAGTAGTCAACCACAAGAGTATTATGGAAGAGTTAAAAAATGATACAGGGACAATTAGGCAAGTAAGCAGTCTGATAGACCAGAGCAGTGATATTGAGGAGAAGATAACACAGGTGAATGAAGCTGTGCAAAGCTACAAAAATGATGTAGAAACCACGTATGCTGAAATGGTGAAAGTAAAGAAGACATAGAAACAAGGGTGGAGGAAAAAAGCATTAAAAAGGAAGTGAAAAGAATAATCCAAAACAATCCAAAGTTAGTCAGAGATTCAGTAGATATAAACAAATCAATAGTAATCACTGGTATAGAAGAGGAAGAAGTTAAAAACAAGATCACAAGAGACAAAAAGGAGATGGCAAATGTAATGAGCTTACTGAAAGAAGTATCAGAGGAAATCTGTAGAAACCACGTATGCTGAAATGGTGAAAGTAAAGAAAGACTTAGAAACAAGGGTGGAAGAAAAAAAGCATTAAAAAGGAAGTGAAAAGAATAATCCAAAACAATCCAAAGTTAGTCAGAGATTCAGTAGATATAAACAAATCTATAGTAATCACTGGTATAGAAGAGGAAGAAGTAAAAAACAAGCTCTCAAGAGACAAAAAGGAGATGGCAAATGTAATGAGTTTATTGAAAGAAGTATCAGAGGAAATCTGTAGTAAAGACATAGAGGAACACAAAAGGTTAGGGAAATACGAGAAAAGCAAGTCAAGACCTCTAAAGGTGACTTTCCAGAGTGTAAACACTGTGGAGGAGATACTAAAAAATGCAAAAAAATCTTATGGAAAAAGAGGAATTGAAAAATGTATGGATAAAAAGATGCCTAACACAAGAGGAACTGGAATTACTGAAAGAGAAGAGGGAGGAAGCAAAAACAAAAAATGAGGGAAGATCAGAGGAGGAGAAGAACACATTTTTTTTTTTTTTTTTTACAAAGTAATAGGATTGCAGGTACGACAGTGGTACACAAACAGGAGGGAATAAAAAGGAGGAAGGTAGTAGAACCATGTCATGACAAGTATATAAACAAGATGATAAAGTTGATGTACTCAAATGTGGATGGAATGGTGTCTAAATTAATAGAGATGAATGATTATGTCATAGAAAATGAACCACATATAATATGCCTAACTGAAACAAAATTAACACCAAGGATATCAAATGACATACTAAACTTAGAGGAATATGATATATGGAGAAGAGATAGAAACTTAAAAAAAGGAGGAGGAATTATAATATTAACTAAGAAAAATCTACAAGTCAATGAAATAAAACTAGATATACCCTCACAAGTAGAGCTGATTGCGGTAGAGATCAACACATCTGAAGGGAAAGTAATTGTAGCCAATATGTACATGCCACCCAGATCAAACACATGGGAAAGAGACGAATATGAGGACCTGGCAGAGAGTACAATTCAGAGTTTAAGAGCATTACTACATAAAATGGAAGAGAAATCGGAAAGAATTATACTAACTGGAGATTTTAATACAAGTATAAATTGGAATACTCTAGATATAATTAGCCAAGAAAGCTGTTGGGACCAAAATCTCCTGGATCTCGTGCAAGAGTTTTTCCTAACGCAACATGTGAGGGAAACCAACAGAAAAAGAGGACTCGATGTACCTTCAATGCTAGATCTCCTATATACTAGGCAAGAAAATGATATTGACAGTTTAATATATCACCCTCCATTCGGCAAAAGCGATCATGCAATACTAAATTGCAACTTCAGGATAGCTTATGACATAGTTAACAGCAATGAAAGTTACAAAAAGAGTCTAAACTATAAAAAGGGAAATTATCATGACCTAAAGAATTATTTCTTAGAAGTTGATTGGGAAAATGAGCTTACAGGACAAGATTTAAATGCTGTATATAAAAAATTCTGTGAATTTTATGAAATAGGAGTCCAGAAGTACATCCCACAGCACAAAGAAGCAGATAAGAAAATACAGAAATGGTTCAATACAGAATGTAAAAAATCAAAAGAAAGAAGAGATTTGTTGTGGAATAGATACAGAAGACACAATAGTGAAAGGGCATACAATAATTACAAACAGGCAAGAAACGATTATACAAGAATAAGGAGGGAAGCCCCAAAACAGTTTGAGGAGGATATCATAAATAAAAGTAGTGATCAACCGAAGCTATTTTACAGCTACATCAGAAGCAAAACCAAAATAAAAGATAAAATACAATCCATTACGGACGAGGGAATCACCTATACACAAGAGAAAGATATTTGTGAAGCACTAAATAAGAATTTCCAATCAGTTTTTACAGAAGAAAAAAAATTTGAGAGGGACTATGTGGAACATGCATGCCCACACATACTACCAGATATACAAATATCAGAAAAAGTAATACAGGAGGAGTTAAGTAAATTAGACAGAGGAAAAGCAAGTGGTCCTGATGAAATTTCATGTTGGGTGCTACGAGAATGTGCAAAGGAGTTAAGTAAACCATTATTTTTAATTTTCAAGAAATCCTTAAGTCAAGGTAAACTACCTGATATCTGGAAGAAAGCAAATATTGTCCCCTTAAGAAAGGGAATAGACAAAATCCACTCAACTACCGACCAGTATCACTGACCAGTGTTGTAAGCAAGGTATTAGAATAGCTTATAAGAAAAGCTTGGGTAAATCATCAGGAAGAACACAATATGATAACAGAAAGACAGTTTGGTTTCAGAAAAGGAAAATCATGAGTTACTTATCTGTTGAGCTACTATGACAGAGTAACAAACACAATACAGGAAAGGGAAGGATGGGTGGACAGTATCTATTTAGATTTCAAGAAAGCTTTTGACACAGTACCACACCAAAGACTTTTATGGAAACCGTACCATCAAGGAGGAATTCAAGGCAAACTGTTTTGTTGGATGCAAGATTTTCTTATAAAAAGAGAAATGAGAACAGTACTAAGGGGAAACTACTCATCATGGAAAGAAGTGACTAGTGGAGTGCCACAGGGCTCAGTGCCGGCACCAATCATGTTTTTAGTGTATATAAATGATATAGACAGTAACACTGGAAATGAAAGCTATCTAAATATGTTTGCAGATGATGCAAAAATACAAAGGAAAATTACTAACACAGACTCTTGTAAAGAGCTACAAGAAGAATTAATTAAACTTCATGAATGGAGTAATACATGGCAATGGAATTCAATGTGGACAAGTGTCATGTAATCAAGTTTGGTAAAAGTGGAAAAAGACCTGATTGGGATTATACGTTAGGAAATAAAACCCTATACACATCAGAAAGAGAGAAGGACCTAGGTGTGATTATCAATAACAGACTATCTCCGGCTGACCACATCAGTGAGAAGATACGGAACATGTATACACTGCTTGCAAATATGAGAAAAGCATTCACAAACATAAATGAAGACATGCTAAGAAGGATAATAACATCATTCATCAGGCCAACCCTGGAGTATGCATCAGTAGTCTGGAGTCCTCATCTCAAAAAACACATAGACAAGATTGAAAAAGTTCAAAGGGCCGCTACAAGATGGATACCAAGCTTAAGGGATCTAAGCTACGAAGAAAAACTAAATAAACTGAATCTACCATCACTACAGGAGAGAAGGAAAAGAGGTGACATGATAATGCTATATAAATGCATATCAGGGAAGGAGAAAACAGACATAATTGATTACTTAACATATGGAGAAGCATCAGCAAGAGGACACTGCAAAAAAATGCATAAGAAGAGAGGTGATAAAGACGTAAAGAAATTCAGTTTCCCAAACAGAGCAATTGATCATTGGAATGCATTACCGAATGAAATAGTGTGTGCCAAAACAATTCACAAATTTAAGGATATGTACGATAAATATGGTTTAAGACACGGGACAGTACGAGCTTGACTCATTCCTGTAAAGATACAATTAGGTAAGAACACACACACACACACACACACACACACACACACACACACACACACACACACACACACACACACACACCGCTCGCTGGTGCAGTGGTAACGTTCCCGCTTGCCAACTGGTGGACGGGAGTTCGCGCCTCGCTCAGGTTGCGAAAAGTTTCACTGACGAAGTGGATGGTTACTGTCCCCCTTGAGCAAGGGGACGGGTGTGTGCGTGTGTGAAGGTCACAGCCTTGCCCTTAGATCGGACTATATGAGCTCTCAGCTCCCTTCCGGGAGGGTAAAAGCTGACCATCACGACCATCAAGTGATCCTGACCGACCCGGTGAATTACACACACACACACACACACACACACACACACACACACACATATATATATATATATATATATATATATATATATAAGGGTCATTGGTAGACATCAGGAAGGGCATCCGGTCACAAAACGCTACACGCTCCAATCCAAAAGTCCTCTACCCAGGGACAACGCCTTAGCCCTTCAGGGATACCTGGCGTAAAACGAAATTATTTTTTTTATACACACACACATATATATATATATATATATATATATATATATATATATATATATATATATATATATATATATATATATCATCGGCCACTGCGCATCCACTGTTGAACAAAGGCCTCCCCCAACCATCTCCACGAATTCCTTGACTGAGTCAATCTCTGCTACGCTTTGTCTGAAAACCTCTCTGTCCCATCTCTCCACATCCTGCCTAGACTTTTCAGCTATGCTTACAACCTCTCGGAGTCCGGTCAGCCTCTTGCTCTTAAGGTTATACCTTATTCTTGCTACATGACCTGCCCACCTCAATTTCTGTTCTTTTATAACTTCTATAATGTCTTTGACTTTAGGGTGCTCTCTCACCCAAGTTGAACTTTTCCTGTCTCTTAAAGATATTCTAAACACTGACTTTTCCATTGGTCTTTGGGAACGGATTAGTTGATTTTCCATCGATTTTGTCAGTTTGCAGGTCTCACAACCGTACATGCGTAAAATACTTTCGTAAAATACTTTTCGTTTCTTACATACTGGCAAGCTACTCTTCATGAAGTCTCTATGTTTACTGAAAGCTTTCCATCCAACTGTAATGTGTCTTTTTATTTCACTGTGATGGTCTTTTAGTATTTGTTTCAAGTAATTGTACTCCTCGACATCTTCAAGAATTATTCGCTTATTCTGATGACGCTCTTTGGCGTATTAATATTAAACGTTATTTTAAGTTTACTCTGGTTCATCTTTAGCCCTATTTTCAGACTCTCTCTATTCAGGTCATTTAACATTTCTTGCAGTTTCTCAGCTGTTTAAAATTAGGACAATGTCATCTGCAAAACTTATATGCTCTAGGTTTCCTCCGTCTATTTTAACTCTTTGTTCTCTGAGTCTAGCTTTCTGAATATACTTTCCAGGCATGCTGTAAATAATTTTGGTGAAACACTATCTCCTTGACGCACGCCCCTCTCAATCTTAATTTATCCAGAGTCTTAATGTAATTTAACTGTAGCAGTTCCCTCTTTATATATGTTTTCGATCAGTTTTACAATGTTCTCATTCACTTTTTGTTCCCGCAATGAATTTATAATTACTATGTGCTCCACTGTTGAAAACTTTTTCGTAATCAACAAAACCTAAGCACAGTTTTTTTTATATAATTTTCTGTAGTTTTCTCAATTAGCTGATTCACTGTGTAGAATGTAGATGATCGATCAGTAGTCCAATACCCGCTTCGGAATCCTGCTTGCTCATGAGGTTGGTTTTCTTCTAAATCTGTTGTTATTCTGTTCGTAAGAACTTTAGGGAAGAGTTTGTAAATAACTGGCACAGTAATAAGCTAATGGATCGATAGTTACTAATATCTTTTGAGTCGCCTTTCTTGTAAAGCAAAATAACTATTGCATTACACCATGTTTTGGATTTTTTTTTTTTTCATCTTTATACACTGAGTAAATAAGTCGGCGAATCTGTTTTGTACTCCCGCATCCGACAGTAAATCTGCTACTCTTCCATCAACTTGAAACATCATTTGAACTGTCCTTTATACCACTGTAATAAACACTTATTTGTAGCTACAAATGTCATAAAAGGATTATGCACACACACACACACACACACACACACACACACACACACACACACACACACACACACACACACACACACACACAAGGAACATGCATGCCCACACATAATACCAGATATACGATTATCGGAACAAGAGGTACAGGAAGAGTTGAGCAAATTAGACAAAGGAAAAGCAAATGAGGAAGTGAAGGAGTGTTGTGGTGTGGATGTGGATGTGACAGGAAGCGTCAGGAGAAACACATTAAGGTGGTTTGGCCATGTGGAAAGGATGGAGAGTGACAGACTGACAAGGAGAGTGTATGTGAATGAGGTGGAGGGGGGGAGAGGGAGGGAGAGGCCAAGGATGAGATGGAGGGATGGAGTGGAGAGGTATATGAGACAGTGGGATGTGAGCTGGAAGCAGGACAGTGAAATGGCGGGAGACAGAGCGACATGGAGGCAATTTGTTTGTGGCCACCCATTATGGGATTAAGATAGATAGATAGATAGACAGAGAGAAAAGCAAATGGTCCTGACGAAATTTCAGGTTGGGTGCTACGTAAATATGCAGAAGAGTTAAGCAGATTAATATATTTAATATACACTGAATCCTCATGTCAAGCTAAACTTCCAGATATTTGGAAGAAAGTAAACATTGTTCTCCTATTTAAGAAAATAAACAGACAGCATCCACTCAACTATAGACCAGTATCCATGACCACTGTTGTAAGCAAGGTACTAGAAAAACTAATAAGAAAAATCTGGGTAAACCATCTGGAAAAATACAATAACAGAAAGACAGTTCGGGTTTAGAAAAGGAAAATCATGTGTTACAAATCTATTAAGCTACTATGACAGTTGCAGAAACACAACAGAAAAGAGAGGGATGAGTGGACAGTATCTATTTACATTTGAGAAAGCATTTGACACAGCACCGCACCAAAGACTTCTATGGAAACTGTACCATTAAGGAAGAATCCGAGGCGACCTGTATTGTTGGGTGCGGGATTTTCTCGGAAATAGGGAAATGAGAACAGTACTAAGGGGTAGCCTAATTGCTCATCATGGAGGAAAGTGACTGGCGGAGTTCCACAGGGCTCAGTGTGACACCAATTGTGTTTTTAGTATTTATAAACGATACAGACAGGAACAATGGAAATGGAAGCTATCTAAATATGTTTGCTGATGATGCAAAAATACAAAGGAGAATTACATACACAGACTCTTGCAGAGAGCTGCAAGAAGAATTAAATAAGCTACATAAATGGAGCAATAGATGGCAAATGGAATTCAAAGTGGACAAATGTCATGTAATTAAGTTTGGTATAAGTGGAAAAAGACCAGACTGAGATTATAAGCTAGGAAGTTCAACCCTACACATCAGAAAAGGAGAAGGACCTAGGAGAGATTGTCAATAACAGACTATCTCCGGCTGACCACAAAAAATAAGGTACAAAACACACACACAATTCTTGTTGATATGAGAGTAACATTCACATATACAAATGAAGACATGCTGAGAAAGTTAATAACATCATTCATCAGACCAACGCTGGAATATGCATCAGTGGTCTGGAATCCTCATCTCAAAAAACACATAGATAAGACTGAAAAAGTACAAAGGGATGCTACAAGATGGGTACCAAACTTAAAGGATCAAAGCTAAGATGAAATATTAGAAAAGCTGAACCTACCAACATTACAAGAGAGAAGGAAAAGAGAAGACATGATTACGGTGTATAAACGCATCTCAGGGAAAGAGAAAATAGACATCGGTGAGTATATAACCTATGAGGGGGCATCAGCAAGAGGACACTGCAAAAATATGCATAAAAAGAGAGGTGATAAAGACGTAAGGAAATTAATTGGAATGCACTACCAAATGAAATAGTATGTGCCAAAACTACTCATAAGTTTACGAATATGTATGGTAAAAATGGTTTGATACACAAGACAGTACGAGCTTGACCCATTCCTGCAAAGATACAATTAGGTAAGAACACACACACACACACACACACACACACACACACACACACACACACACACACACACACACACACACACACACACACACACACACACACGCACAGACCGAGGACAAGCAAACTGTGCCCACGTCATTTCTCCCTCATAAGCTTGGTCCAAGTAACCCATTTCAACCAGTGCCTTCCCTCCCCAGGCTGCTCTCCTCCTGATGGTACTGGGGGTGACATCTGTGTTATCGGCAGACAGGGTAAGTGCTACTGGGGTATTACAGTATTCGCTATCGGGTTATACTGTACGATATTGAGTATTGTGGCGTTAGGGTATTGGGGTATTGGGTATTAGGGCATTGGATATTAGGACACTTGGGTATTAGGGCATTGGATATCAGGACATTGGGGTATTAGGGTGCTAGGGTATTAGGAAGTCTGGGTATTGGGCTACTGGGTGGGGTATCAGGATACTGAGCGCTACTAGGGTATTGGGACTGGGTATTAGGGTATTAGTGTTAGGATATTGGGGTATTAGGATATTGGGTTACTGTGTGAGGTATAGATGTACTGATCGTTATTAGCGTATTGGGCGTTTGCAGTATTAGGGTACTGGGATATTAATGTATTGCGATGTTCAGGTAGTGGATGTTAAGAGTATTACAATATTGGGGTACTGGAGTATTAGGAAATTCTAGTACCAGGATATTCGGTTTTAAAATATTGGGGTACTGGTTAAAGACTAGAGGATATTAAGGTACTGGGACGCTGGGATATAGGTATTAGGATACAAGGATATCAGTATTGAAGTATAGGATAATTGACTTCACGTACTGGGGTATTGAAGCATTAGGTATTAGGGTATCAAAGTATACAGGGTACTGTATTAAGGTACTGGGTATTGGGTATTAGGCATTAGGAGATTGTTTATCGGGTACTAGATATTAGGCTATTGGGGTAGTAGTGATTGTGGACTGGATATTTGGACATTAAGGTACCCAATATTGTGAACTGGTTTATAGGGGCATACAGGTACTGGGTATTGGGATATTGAAGTGCTGGGTAATACAGCGTTGGGTATCGGGCATTAGGATATTGGGGTGCTACTAGGGTACTGGTGAACTGGGTGTTAGGGCACTGGGATATTAGGGTATTGGATACTGGGGTACTGGGATATTAGGGTATTGGATATTGGGGTACTGGGCATTAGGGTATTGGATATTGGGGTACTGGGATATTAGGGCATTGGATATTGGGGTACTGGGATATTAGGATATTGGATATTGGGGTACTGGGATATTAGGGTATTGGATACTGGGGTACTGGGATATTAGGGTACTGGATATTGGGGTACTGGGATATTAGAGTATTGGGTATTGGGGTACTGGGATATTAGGGTATTGGGTACTGGGGTACTGGGATATTAGGGTATTGGGGTACTGGGATATTAGGGTATTGGGTATTGGGGTACTGGGATATTAAGATATTGGGTATTGGGGTACTGGGATATTAGGGTATTGGGTATTGGGGTACTGGGATATTAGGGTATTGGATATTGGGGTACTAGGCATTAGGGTATTGGTTGCTGCTCCCTGGATACTGGATATTGTAGTACTGGGATATTAGGATTTACAGGTATTGAGCACTGGGGTATTGGAGCACGGTATCTGAGTATTGGGGAATGGGTTATATTGTTGTTGGGTACTGAATATTTGGTTGACAGAAAATTAGGGATCAGGGTATTGGGGTACTAGAGTATTGGGGCATTAGGATTTTGGGGTATAAGGGTATTAGGGAAATGGAATACTGGGGTGTGAGGTACTGGGTATTCGAATACAGGGATATTAGTACTGTATTATGTTACGGTGTGGGTACTGGGGCATTCGGGTATTGGGGAAGGGGAAGAGAGGAGAGTGGGGAGGAGAGGGGAGTGATATGTAGTGAAGGGGAAGGGGAGAGAAAGTATGAGGGAGGTGGAGTGGGGAGAAAGGTGGAGAGTAGGGAAAGAGAATGGGGGAGGGGGAATAGAGCAAGGAGAGGGGAGCGAGGGACTGGAAAGTAAGGAGAGTGGAGAGAGAGAGGGGGGGACTGGGAAGAGAGAAGAGGAGTAGGTGCTTGGGAGAGGGAGGGGAGAGCAGACGAACCGAAGGGAGTAATATCTGTCCACATCTTTAACACAGCTCTTTCATCTTACTGCTTTTAAATCTATTATTGCATGCACGTATTCACCACTGCCTCTTTATTTATTTTTTCTTTTACCCAATAATTTATCAGATATTGTATGCATTTTTTCACCAACACATTTTCATATTCTTTATTCACTCTACATCCATTTATCATCCACGTCTGCACCACACCTCTTTCACCTTCTCTTTTTATCTATTAATTCATTTTTCTTTTCTTTTTTTATCCACTTTTCACCACTCCTGTTTTATCCAATTTTCGTTCACCTTCTCATCCATCGTTTCATCCACTTTGTGCACCGCTGCTCTTTCATTCACTGTCATCCACATTTTCATCTGTTACCGGTATTTCAACCATTCTTTCACCACTGCTCTTTAATCTATTCTTACCCACTTTGCATCTGTTATTCCATCCATTTTTTTATTTTTTTCAGCAATTATTTAATCCCTTTTCAATCACTTTTTCATCAACTTATTCATGGATTTCTATGCATCTTTTCAGGAATATCTTCATCATTCTCCTATATTATCATTTCCCCCTCCCCCCCAGATTCAGACTCCCTCAGCAGATGTCAATCGGGAATCAGAACTGGACGAAGAATGCCGCAACATGAAGCCTCTAGAAAAATGCACTAAGGACCAGGGGCCGAAACAACCACAGCACTTGCAGGCCGTTTACCTGGGCAGTGAAAGAGGACCTGGTTGGTGGCTATACCCGTCTGGTGAGTACTTGGGTCATGGGGTACAAGGGTGTTCGGGTATTGGGGTGATGGGGCATAGTGGAGTACTAGGGTGTTCGAGTATTAGGATGATGAATTACTAAGGTGTTCGAGTATTAGGGTAAAGGAGTACTAGCATGGTGGCGTACTAGGATGTTGGAGCACTAGGATGTTCGAGTATTAGGATGATGAATTACTAAGGTGTTCGAGTATTAGGGTAAAGGAGTACTAGCATGGTGGCGTACTAGGTGTTGGAGCATTAGGATGTTCGAGTATTAGTGATGGTGTACTAGGGTGGTGGAGTATTAGCGTGTTCGAGAATTAGTTTCTTTTATGCAAGGAGGAAGGAACCAAAGCTAGACTGTTCCCTCCAAGAAAAAAATAAAACAAGATAATAGGGTGTTGGAGTACTGGGGTGATGGAGTACTATGGAGTTGAAGTACTAGGATGGTGTAGAGCTAGGGTGTTGGTGTACTAGGGAACTGGAGTACTAGGGTGGTTCTGTACTACAGTGGTTGAGTACTACAGTAAGTGTGGTAAGGGTGGTGGAATAATAAGGTGGTGGAGTACTAGCGTGGTGGAATACTATGAGAGTGGGTAGAGCACGTGGTCACCGAGCGGGGAATTAACCCCTTCAATCTGGAGACATACTTTTTGTTCTATTCTTGCCCTCTAAACAACTCCGTTCAGGTCGGGATATACTCACAAGCTTGGCATACTAACACCGTCGCTATGATGATATATTTTTAGACGGGAGAGTATCTTTACCTTACTGTACAAGCAGCCCGGCCAGTCAGTAGTTTTTCCCAAGACCAATAAGTCTTATTGGCCTTGGTTTTTCCCACGCAAAGGGGTTCATTGTAGCGGACCCTCATAAGGGAGTTCACTAAGCTCTCTAAGGCTTTTCACAGGCAACACACCTCACTCTAATGAAGCCCTGTATGGCGATCCACTGTAGTACTCTGTGGGTTTTTAAACGCTTGGTTGTTGCTGTGGCTTAAACCCGGTCTGTCTGACCGGGTAGACCCGTCGAACACAATTGAGTAACTGCTTGTATGGGGCCGTCCTATACAGTACATATGAGTACTCTGTGTAAGGAACCAACGCCTCCTTGTGACAGACAGCGCCTCGCCAGGGTCGGACCAGGATCCTTCACCACAGAAAGGTGCAGGCAAATATGATGAGATTTGGCTCCCCAGTAGACTGCGCAACCAGGCGATTAACGAAGCCCCATACGAGCACACAAGCAGACCTACTTTATTTTGGTTTAGCTATCTCCACATGATTTTTTCAGGTCAGGCTAAACCCTTCGAAATGGAGAGATCAGATCCGGAGTGTTTATCCTTTTACTACCAGGGTACTCATCTAAGCTAAGGGGGAAAAAAAAAAGTCCGATACTAATAAGGTTCAATTACAAAAAGTTGTCATCGTAGTGAACTGGTTAAGGAACTCGTAAGGTGAGGTCATCATCGTTATCATTCTTAATTCGAGTCAGTTCTCAGTATCGTAACTGCCGTTGGTAGGAACATGCTGAAGGAAACACACGAACTTATGAATGTATGTCAAAATAACAAGTGTGATCATCATCATCATCCTGATTATATTCTTTGTATTAAGGAATGGGTAGGTAGCATTAAGACGCGAAAAAACTGACAAGCCCTTCTACTTAGCTGCGACATATTATTACTATCTTTTGAATCTTCTGGATCAACTCACTTTTTCCTTACATGAATCTTCCACGCATGGGACTTCTTCACACTGAGACTTTGACTGGACATAATCTGGAGCAAAATTTTCAAATCTCGTAGTCCTAAATCCACATTGAAAGAACACCTCAATTCACAGGGCCATGCTCTGGGTAAGCCGTTCTCACTGTCATCAACAGTGTCCGTCTAGCAGTGAAAGACGGCTGGTCCAGATCAGGCCAGTGAAAAATTTTGTTCTTCCAGTATTTAGTTCTACCTACATGACCTGACATTTAGCGTTAAAGTATATACGATTTCGACCTTTTCTTGAATCTTCCATTTCATCTGACTGACTGTCTATTTGTCTGTCTATGGCCAGATGCCATAATCCTGTAAGGGGATGTAACATTTCTGTTGGATTCTCTACAGGATATTGATTCCACTGTCTCAGGGAATTATTCGATTACCTCTGAGTCCTCCATATGTATGATATTAATTCCACTCTCCCATTACCGAACCCTCCATATAGTACTGATTCAACTTTCCTGTCTTTGAACTCCCCTAAATTATAATAGTGATTCGATCTTTATCTGTGTAGGCCTATCCTCCATATGATAATGATGATAATGATTTGACTATTTCATGCAGCTGGCAGTTGGCTGAAGCAGGCAAAACACGACACCCGAACTATCACCGACACCACGGACAACTGGGCACAATGGATCTGGCATGACTGCGGGTACAACTATGTGTGTCTCGAGTCTGGCAGGTACCCTAACTACTACCTGTACAAAACCAGAACCTTCGGTCACAAGATCGCATATGCAGCGGCTCCGGCATTAGAAGACTGGGCTAAATTCAGAATAGTAGAGCAACGGATTGATGACAGGGGTCTCTTCATGAATCTGGTGAGAAAGAGGTACGAAGCAAGGACAAACAGAAGAGGTCTTCCTGTTTACATCTACATCCCGCCAAGGTGTGAAGGTTACCAGCAAGTTGTGAACCACGCAAACAAGAGTCCCGTGCCTATAAACCATAGCTACATGTTACATCGAGGTGTGACCCTTTCTGAGACAGTATCCAGGATGATAGGGATTGGAATTGAAGTTGGGATTGAAATAGTCAAGGAAGTTGTCCAAGGTGTACTTTCTGGCTCGTTTAGCATATCCTGGAACCATGAGAAAACAACGGCGTTCAACGAGAATCAGGTACAAGAACTGTCCATCACCATTCCGCCGGGCAAGCGTCTGGTCAAGTGGCAGAAAGTGGCCACTTATGGGCCCTACATGTGGCGCTCTGGGGTTGACTTTATTACCTGCCTGACGGACATTCAGCCTCAAGGTAGAGGGATTGACCCTCGAATTCAGCAGGACAACCCATGAGAGGGATTAAGTATCTTAGATCATTCCTTTCAGCTGATTTTTTTTTTTTTACCTCAAATTTAGTTGTGCAATTCGCGAGGGGATCAACTATTTTAGAATTTATCTTTAGTCTCAATTTTTAAAACCCTGGGTTTAGTAGTACAACTCCTGAGTGGAGCTGATACTCAAGCATTTCTAGGTGGTGTTATTTGTAATACTTCGTTTTTACAACGAACTCAGTAGAATATAGGTAGCTCTTGAAGGATATGAAATATTTTAGAATATTCTGGACTACCTGATATGACTTCCAGAGGTCTGTTTTTCTTTTCACACTAATATATGCACAAATCATATTGCCTGCTTCGGTACAACTTGTTATGCCTTTGTAGGAATTGGGAAGCTCATACAGTATGGTGCACTGGCACAGCAGGGAAGTTGTCCAAGGTGTACTTTCTGGCTCTGAGACTAGCAGCATCACAATAAAAATCCCTCTAACACCTCTGTATCCTTTGCCAGATACCATAATCCCGGAGGCATTTTTTTTCTTCGGGTACACTTACTAAACCGGTCATATTGGCTACGTGTGCCTCGAGAGAAGAATCGGCAATGTCACACCTTGGTCATTCTTCCAAACAAAATGAGGTATTAGGGCACCTTCACACGACGCCACCGTCTTTGCATTAATTTAAATGTAACGCTTCAGATATGGCCGCACGACCACATCTGGTGGCGAGCCAGATTTGTGGTAGCGAGGCAAGGCGTTCTTGTGAGCAGCCAAGTTGGTGGCGCAACCACATGTTTACACGGAAACTTACACGAGAAGCGACTTTCAGTGCGGCCAGCAACTGTTGACTCTTCCACCTCCCTGATGAGAATGAGCTCTGTTGGTGGCGTGACTAGTGGCTGGAAAAATATGGTGACACCACCAAGAATATTTGGTGGCGTCACCATGGTGGCATCGTGTGAAGGGGCCCTTATGGTTGGTTAACGTTAGGTTAGGGCTAAGGTTTAATGTCAAAACACGGCTTTTCTGATGATTTTATGGTCTGATTACCCAATTTCTTTTATCTACTAAGCAAAGGTGCGATGTTACCGAATCACTTCTCGCTGAACTTGCTCCGACGTTGCCAATATGAATGAGTGACTAAGTGTACAGAAAATAATAATAATAATAATAATCCTGGAGAAGGTAGCTACAGGCAGGGAACCAGGTACTTTTCCGATTTTATCTGAGGATTAAACTCTGAAATCTGGTAACAATTTTTAAAATTATAATTTTGCTACTGTCAGACAATTTTTATACTGGAAGAGGTTTGACACACCCTTCACTGACCCATTTGTACCAGCAGGCTCCCCTAAGCTGAATAAAATTATCTGATAGCAGGAACAATAAACTAAAAATGGCGTTCTCGGGTTGAAGGGGTTACGGCCAATCTGCTTTATTCTGATCTTAACCTAGAGAACTTTATGAACGAAATAATTTCCGGGTAGAACTCAAATTTGAGAGTAACCGTAGTGAAGGGAGTAATCTGTAAATACTAACTGATCTCAATAAAGTTCATAGCTTACTGTATGTTTATTAGTATCCCTCACCTTTTGAAAACAGTGTATTGTGTCTCACTCTAACCCTGCCTTACACTGCCATTGCTCCATCTAAAAATCTGAGTTGACACAAGAGATTAACTCTAGAACAAAGCCTTAGTACCGAGGAGGCGCTATGAAAAAATACAGAACCATAGCATTGTTTTATTCGTCACTGAGCTGCATGAAATACGATGCAATAGAACAAAAATTTTCGCCAAGTTTAATGAACCTGTTCTACATCTTAAGAGTAGCTACAGGGTAAATACAGAGTTTCCAGAGGGCAAGGCGAAAGATTTACTGTTTCATTAACCTTTATACACAGCTTTACATCCGAGATCGTGAGATCCATCTGTAGGAAGTGGTCAGTTCGAGTGAAGGGGAACTGGGAGACAGGCTACGACCCTGGCTCCAGAAAAATGGAGGTCCGATGTCTGGCTCTTTCTCCCTCTTAGTCTGGCGATAGGGTTGTGTGGTTTGTGCCCAGAGTGGGTCCAACGGTAAAGTTAGAAGGGACCAGAGACAGCTGTGACAACAAGTTTATGTTATCAAGCCTGGGATTTCTTTTCCAGCGGTAGGAATGCACTCTCTACTTGTGGGAGGGGATGTGTGTGTGTGGGGGGGAGGGCCTTGTTCCAGCTTCAGCATCATACTGGGGAAGCCTGCCGGGTTCTAGGGAGTGTGTGGTCTGGAACTCTTTCTGCGTTGCCAAGCCGCCTCTATCAAGCTCGCAGGTGCTGCATCTAGCAAGCACACTGAAACTCCTTCTGCATTGCCAAGCCGCCTCTAGCAAGCAGGAGTAGACTGTAGCACCAGTCGAGCAGGGCAGTACTCCCAAGATGGATGGAAAGCAGATGACAGGGAGAGCTGGAGCTCCCGTTTCATCAGCCCTAGGGACTAGGTCCCGACCATCCCCCTTTGCTGACCTTTTTCAGTGTCTCTGTAACAAAGAGAGTAGGCCAGCATGCTCTCCAATACAAGTCTCTCTAACTATCAACAGCAAACTACATGCACAGTACACACTACACTTCCTCTTCCAAAATTAAAAAAATAAAATCATGGCAGCTCAACACGTGGCCTCGGAGTCCCCAGGGGGGAGGGACCATAAATGCCCCCATCTTCCACCCCTCTCCCGGTGACGACTCGAGCTACCTGGAACCACTGTCTGACTTTCTTCTTCTTCATTTCTGCAACATTCGAGGCCTTTCCTCTAACTTTCGCTCTGTTGAGCACCGCCTCTCCTTCTCTAAACCTTACCTTCTTTTTCTAACTGAGACTCAGCTGTCTGAGGCAACTGACAGCAAACCCATTTCTGTATCCTCCTACTTTCTCTATACTCATTTCAAAGACAAAGGTGGCTGTTGTGTATATATACGAAACAACTTATCTTGCTCTCGTGTTCCTGAACTCGATTCTTCTGAATTCTCTACACTCAGGCTTCAGCTTTCCTGTCATTCTCTGACTAAATGTATCTGTGCTGTTTACTTATCTCCTAATTCTACTATCAAAAATTCTTTGACTATCTTATTTCTACGATGGAACACATTCTATCCATTTCTCCTTTCTCTGAAATCTCCATTCTAGGAGATTTCAATGTTCACCACCACCTTTGGCTCTCCTCTCCTTTCACTGATCCACCTGGTGAACAAGCCTACACCTTTTCTATCCTTAATGGCCTGGAGCAGCTTGTACAGCACCCTACCCATATCCTTGACCGCCTTGGAGAGAGCTCCAACATACTTGACCTCTTCCTTACAACCAATCCTTCTGCTTACACTGTTAATCTTTTGTCTCCGTTGGGCTCCTCCGATCACACCCTTATCACCTTAACCTGTCCTATCACTCCGGAACGGCCTGTGGACCCTCCAAAGAAACGTTGTGTGTGGCACTTTGGAGCTGTGGATTGGGAGGCCCTCATGCAGTACTTCTTTTATTTTCCCTGGAATGATTATTGCTTCCATGGCCGGGAGCCATCTGAGTATGCCTTATGCATTACGGAGGTTATTCTCTCGGGCATGGAAGCATACATTCCTTTCTCATAAACTTTGACTAATGCAAGAAAGCCTTGGTTTAATCACGCTTGTTCTAATGCTGCCCACAACAAGGAGAGAGCCTATAAAAGGTACCTGAGCCAACCCACCCCTGAATCACATCTTTTATATGTTTCTGCCCGGACTCGTACGAAGTCTGTTCTTCGCTCTGCTAAAAATAATTTCATCTGTACTAAATGCTCTCAACTTCCAACTCGAATTCTTCCCGCTCCTTCTGGCACCTTGCCAAAAACCTTTCTAACAACTTTGCCTCATCATCCTTCCCTCCCCTTTTCTACTCTGATGGCTCTGTAGCTATTTCTTCTACTGATAAAGCAGATCTCTTCGCTCAGACTTTCTCCTCCAATTCCAGCTTAGACGATTCCAGTGTTGTTCCTCCATCACTTCCCCCCTCTGACTTCCTGATGGCAGACATTAAAATTTCTTCAGCTGATGTATTTTCTGCCATCACAGGCCTCAAGACTAATAAGGCACATGAGCCTGATGGAGTCCTTCTCGTTGTTCTCAAGAAATGTACTTCTGTGCTTACACCCTGCCTAGGCAAACTCTTTCGCCTTTGTCTATCAACTTGTACCTTTCCTTCTTGCTGGAAGTTTGCTCTCATTCAGCCAGTCCCAAAGAAGAGTAACCATTCCCAACCCTCTAACTATCGTCCAACTGCTTTAACATCCTGTATCTCAAAAGTTTTCGAATCAATTCTTAATAGAAAAATTTAAAAGCATCTTTCCTATCACAACCTTCTTTCTGATCGTCAGTATGGGTTCCGTCAGGGATGCTCCACTGGTGATCTTCTCACCTACCTTTCAGACTCCTGGCCATCCTCCTTTTGGGACTTTGGCGAAAGTTTTGCTATTGCATTTGACATCTCAAAGGCTTTCGATTGAGTCTGGCATAAATCTTTAATTTTCGAACTGCCCTCTTACGGTTTGTATCCTTCTATCTGTGCCTTCATCTCTAGCTTCCTTTCTGTTCGTTCTATAGTCGCTGTTGTAGACGGCCATCGTTCTTCTCCTATATCTATCAACAGTGGTGTTCCTCAGGGCTCTGTCCTATCACCAACTCTCCTCCTTTTATTCATCAATGACCTTTTAAGCTGTACATCTAACCTTATCCACTCATATGCTGATGACTCCACCCTTCACCTTTCCATTCGGTTCCCGTAACATCCATCTCAGCAGTTACTTCAACAAACAAGGGTTGAGGCTATGGCACACCTAATGTCTGACTTGGCTCGTATCTCTGACTGGGGTAAAAATAATCTGGTTGTTTTTAATGCATCAAAGACTCAGTTTTTACACCTATCAACCCGACAAAATCTTCCACAGGTATACCCACTAATGTTTAATAATATTCAGCTTAATCCTGCATCATCTTTGAACATGCTTGGGGTTTCATTTACTCAGGACTTATCTTGGAAAGATCACATTACATCTCTTGTAAAATCTGCTTCCAAGAGATTAGGTGTGCTAAGCCGACTCCGTTCCTTCTTTACCCCTGCACAATTGTTGACTCTATACAGGGGTTTTATCCACCCCTGTGTGGAGTACAACTCTCATGTGTGGGGAGGTTCTCCACATTCAGCTCTTCTCAATAGGGTGAAGTCAAAGGTTTTTCGTCTCATTAACTCTCCTCCTCTTACTGACTCCCTTCAACCTCTGTCTCTTCATCGCACTGTTGCATCTTTATCTCTTTTCTATCGCTACTTCAATGGTCACTGCTGTTCTGAACTGTCTGCATGCATTCCTCCACCTCTATGACGGGCGCACAGCACCCATCTAGCAGCAAACTCTCATCCCTTTTCTGTCCAACCCTCTAATGCAAGAGTTAACCATAACTACCAGTCCTTCATTTATGCAACAGGTCAACTCTGGAACTGTCTCCCTCTGTCTGTGTTTCCTGCTTCCTATGATCTCCAGTCTTTCAAATGCAGAGTGTCCAGGCATCTCGAAATGATCGGATCTTGAATTTGGCTCTCTCTTACTTTGTTTTTCTCTTGGAAGGAACAATAATTGCGGGCTCATGGCCTTTGGTTCCTTCTTCTTCACATAAAAAAAAAAAGCTTGGGAGTGTCGCATCTACCAAGCACACAGGAACACTGGAACTCCTGCACTGCCAAGCCGCATCTACCAAGCCAGGTTGTGCTGCCTCTAGCAAACACTAAGTTGATGAGCCCTCATCACTGCCGGTACTGATGACTGGATTGGCAATATAGGCAGTGTGGCGGTTTCGGGCTAGAGGTATTTCTGGCTGCGGGGTATGCCAGCTTCCTGTGTCCTTCTTGGGAGGACACTCATATCCCCGTGATTCGGGGATGGCTTCTTGGAGTGCACGTATTTACTCCTGCTCCCTTTTGAGCCGGAGCTGCTGGACCACTCGACCTGTTGCATTGAGGCCCTGGGTATTTTACCACCCCCATTGTCTTGTAAGCCACGTCCTCATGGCAGAAGGCCGAATATTTGTTTGTGGCTGGTGAAGGTGGTTGGTTTGAGCTTGTGGAGGAGGCAGTATCAGGAGCGGGATCACTCATCGGGTTCTCTGGTGGGATCTTCAACTATGACCAACGAGCTGGGGTGGGGAAAGCTGGTTAACAACCAGAGCAAGTGTTGGGGCTTCTGAATTCTTCTTTGTTGCCTGTCCTGCGAGACCCAGAGGGCATATCAGAAGAGCATGCTGACCTGGTTTGGCTGTGGTTGAAGTGAGAAGATGGCAGCGATGGTAGTGGCTGTAGTCATGTCAGGGAGTCAGATGGTGACCTTTGACCCCGGGATTGACTTCTCATTTGTGGAAGCAAATGCAAATGTAATGCTACGAGGGGGGGAGGTACTGGCATAGCAGGATAGGTGTAAGTATGTGTCTGTGAAGGACTGGATTTCACGGGGTTGTGGTGTTGTGCGGGGTGGGAGAGTGGCAGTGGGGGTTGTGGGGATGCCGTGGGTGGGGTTGCAGGGTGTGCTGGTGTTGTGGGACTGTATCTATCTGGAGGTCGCGATTGCCAGCCCAATCTGGTGAAGACTGGAATGTGGCTCCGTCGGTTGATCAAGCAGGAGGAGGATGTGGAGCTGGAGGTTGAGCTGGGGGTGTGAGGAGTGGGATATGGGATTGAGGAAGGCTGTGGGGGTGGTGAGGAGGCAGATGGGGTGGAACTTGGGATGAGGGAGGGGGTAGAATCCATGGATGGAAGCAAAGAGTGGGATGGAGTGGTGGTGAGTTGAGACGGGGATAAGGTGGTGTTGGGGGGGCTAGGTGAGGGGTGGGGTGAGGGGGTGGTTTTGGGGGAGGGATGGGGTGAAGGGGTGGTCTTGGGGGAGGGATGGAATGAGGGTGGTGGTTTGGGGGGAGGGATGGGGCGAAGGGAGTGGTTTTGGGGGGAGAGATGGGGTGAGGGGGGTGGTTTTTGGGGAGGGATGGGGCAAGGGGGTGGTTGGGAGTGAGCTTGGGGTTGGGGATCTGGTCCTGGTTGGTGTGGCTGGGGTTTTGTGGAATAGAAGAGCTGGTTGGGGGTGAGGTAGAGGTGGGCAGCAACCTTAGTGGCAGGGGGTTCGTAGGGCTTGATGTTGGCAGAGCAGGTGGGGTGGGCGGGGAGACAGGGAGTGAGGAGGTGGTGGTGGTTCCAGGCAGGAAGGGTCAGGGTGAAAAGTTGAGGGGGGTGGGATTCAGGATTGGTTGGTGACAGTGTTGGGTGACATAGGGGTTTCTCCTTTCACTAGGCTTGGTGTTGGTCTGGGCATTCAGGAGTGGGTTGTATAGTTTTACATGCCAATTGCAGTAGACCCTGGCTTTGCCGTGAAAGTCAATGAAGACCTGGTAACAAATTGGCATGCATGTAATTTCAAAAGGGCCCAAGAATTTGGTTTGCAACTTGTGGTCGAGGGACAACCTAGCAGCCACGACTCTCTGGCCTACTTGATAAGGGTTGTCTGGTGGAGCCCCATCCTTCGGTAGCTCCTGGCAGGATTGCATGTGGCAGAGCCAGTTCTTGCGGTGCGAGAGTGGATCTAGGGTGGTGGAGCTGGTAAGCAGCAGGGCTACATGCCGAAATGGGAGTAGTAGCGGGGGCTCTCCAAAGACGCGCTCGTGAAGCGTGATACCGTTCAATCGAGAGCAGGTGTTCATCCCCCACTGTATGAATTTCACTTGGGAGGGCCAGGGAGACTAGCCGTGTCCGGAGTTGGTTAGTGAGGCTCCTGTGGCTTCTCTCGCAGATGGCGTTTCCCTGGGGATGGTAGGGAAAGGAGTGGGAGAGGTGGTACCTGAACAACTGGGACAGTTGTTCCCAAACTTGGCCTGAGAATTTTGGAGCGTTATCTGAATGGAGGGCCTGTGGAAGGCCGAAGTAGGGAAATACATCGATGATGAGGGCCTCCGCAACTGCATAGCGGAGTAGGATTTGGCGGGGCAGGCAACTAGAAATTTGGAATAGGCGTCAACAAAGATAATTTCAAATTGGACCACAGTTTTCGATGGAAGAGGGCCCATGACGTCCACGGCCAGCAGCTGCCAGGGTTGGTGGCTGTTAAGAGCCCAGTGGGTCCTGGGGTTCGAGAGATGTCCTTCCCCAGGGACCAGGCCCGACAAGCTTCTATAACTCATCTGGTGGCAGCTGAAGGATGTGATGTCCAAAAGATGTCTCTAAAAGTTTGTCACAACTTTTGCTGCCCGAGGTGGATCTCATTCACGTGGTGAAAGTGGATCAGGAGGTCACCCATTTCTTCCGGGTCCACTATGACATGACCACGAGGAGTACTGTATAGAGATGGTCTCCTACCCTCTCCAGCCTGGTAAGGATAAGGTGGGGCATCCAAGCTGGTTTATGGCTAGTCTCCCACTGTCGCATTAGGATGTTCTGTGGTGCACTGAATCTCGTTTTCTGCATTACGAGGAGCAAATTAAAAGAAAGCCTCGACATGGTGTTGGTGATAGTGTGGAGTTTGCCGGAGCGATATGAGATGTCAAAATTGAACTCCTCCAAGGTTTCCATTCACCATACTATGAGGGCATCAGTGGTCTGGGATCGTTGCAGCCACTGTGAAGTTGGAGAGTGAGGTGCCCAGCAGGTATGATCGGAAATGCTTCAGTGCCCAGACCACACAGAGGCACTTGTGTTTCATGGCAGCGTAGTTAACTTCCGATGGTGTCAAGTGTCCTATTGGTGCATGTTATGACGTGTTCCTTGCCCTCCTAGACTTGTGCGAGGGCGGCACCAATCTCAGCTAAGGAGATATCAGTGTATAGTCGGAAAGGTTGGGTACAATCCAGGAAGGCGACTGTTGGTGATGTGGTGAGGTAGTGCTTGAGTGCCTCGAAAGCTTCCAGACTCTGAGAAGATCACTGGAAGGCCTCTCCTTTCTTCGTCATGTCGTGTTGGGGCTTTGTGATGCAGACGAAATTTTGGACAAATCTCCTGTAGTACGAGGCAGGGCAAGGAAGGCACGGACTCATCTGACATCTGTAGGTGGGGTGATTTCTGCGATGGCTCACAGCTTTTCCAGATCTGGGGCAAGCCCTTTGTGTGACATGACTTGGCCGAGGACAGTGACAGACTCTCGGGCCAGGTCACACTTAGACGATTTGAGTTTAAGCCCTGCTGTCCATATGTGGTGCAGCACCTGGCTTAAGCAGTCGTGGTGTTCCTTCCAGGTGCGACTGAATATGATCATGTCGTCCAGGTAAGCGAGGCACATCTCCCAGATGAGCCCTCACAGGACTGACTCAATGAGACGGGAGAAGGTGGGTGACCCATTACACAGGCCAAAGAGAAAGACACTAAATTCGTATGGTAAGCTGCCGCTTGTGAAGAATGCAGTTTTGCTACGGTGTTCTGACTGGATGGGTACCTATCAGTAGCCTGACTGCAGGTCTAAGGTGGAGAACCAACGTGCACCACATAGAAAGCGTCGATAAGAGGAAGTGGGGTGGCATCTTTTGTGGTCACATCGTTATGCTGGTGGCAGTCGATGCAGACCCTGTAGATCCACCTTTCTTCTTTACTGGGACTACAGGGGAAAATCAGGGGCTGCTGGAGGGTGCTATTATCCCCGCCTCAAGCACTTCTTGGACCTGGTGGTCTTCCTCTTGGTGTTGCGCCATTTTTTTTTGGCGCAATGGCTGGTGTATGGGGGGTCCTGTAGTGCGAATGGGGTGGTGTAAGACCTCGGTCCGGCCCAGATCTCTCGGATGAGAGGCAAAGATCTCCTGGTCTTGGAGGAGTAGTTGTTCCAAGTCCTGTTGGTACTGTGGGGGAAGGTGAGAGGGAATGTAGGGCAAGAAGGGGGTGCTCAAGTCGGGTATGCCTGTTGTGCCCGGTGGTTCTGGAAGAGTGTCGAATGTCTCCAGTTCTCCTATGACTAGTCCTCTGAGGAGAGTGAAGGGTTCATCGGAGACATGCGCGACTCTGACAGCATTGAGGTGAGGGGGAACAATGGCTGGGGAAATCAAACAGTTAGTGGCAAATGGTTGGTCCATCTGAGGGGAAAGAAGCAGTGGTTGCTGGATCGAGGTATTCAGCGGTACCCAGGCCTGGTGGTAAGGGGGTATGGTGATTTTTTTTCTTTTTTTTTTGTGATGGCCTGTACCACCGACTGCAGGCCAGCTGTGTGCAAGTGGCCCCTGAATCAGAGCCACCTTTGCAGGCAGTCTATGGTGGCTCCCAGTTTTTGTTGTAGGTCCAGCCCAGGGTAGCCATCGTACACTGTACACTTGAACACTATGAACGGGTGGTTAGCGTGGGTGGATGGTTCCAGGGTAGTAACTACAAGAGAGTGGGTTTCGCCCCTCAGACCCAACAGTTATCCCCCATCCCCATGAAGTCAGTGGATGAGGGTTGGACGGGTTTGAAGACTGCCTGATTCTTATGGTAATACCATGTGTACACGCAGTAACGTGTGGCGCCTATGTCCACCAAGAGCTGGACAGGGACTCCTTGGAGCTTGATCTTTGTGAAGAATGGCATTTTGAGCTGGTTGCTGCTTGCCCCCACCAGGGCCAAAGCTGACGGGGGATGGTCTAAAAATGCAGCCTAGCTTCGGAAGTGTCCATCTCTTCCAGGGGCGCCTCCTCGTCGTCAAGGAGAGCAGTTGGCTCCACTTCGCACTCGAGTTCTACCTGTGTGTTTTCTGTATGTGTGCTATTGTTGGCTACATGACGTGGGAAGGTGTGGGGTAGTGGGGGTGGGCCCCATCTATTTGGCTGGTTTCATTGGGCCTTAATTTGTTCCTGCATGTCGTGTAGTGCACAAGATGCATTGCACGCCCTGAACTCCCAAGGGTTGATCAAGGTTAAGTTGTCTTACCGCACCAGTTTGTCCTGTGGAGATGGGGAGATACAAGGACAGAAGGGGTGGTTTGTACCTTGCCACTCTTCGGTCTTACGATCTGGCTGGGTCGGGACGCGGTGCACGGCCCCAATTGGTTTCTTCCTCCCTGTGTGTGCTGCCAACATCCGTCAGATTGTTACTACGTCTCTATTGAACCCTTGGGTGCCGTGGATGGTGAAATGTTCCCACACAGCATTGGGTAGGACAGTATCAGGTGAGCGAAAATGTGCTGGTTACACTATTCCTCTGTAAGCTGGGCATACGTGGACATTATGAGTTTCGGCAAATCCTCTAGGGCAGCGTCCAGGTCATCCAAGTCTCTCTCGAACTTTATGTCGTTAGGTTGCCACAGTGCAATGATTGCATCCTGAGTGATGGACGTCTGTGTCCTGAGTGATGGTTGGACAGAGTTGATAACTATTTGTCTGAACTCTGCTCATGTTAGGGACGAGTTAACTTTCCCAGCTACCAAGGTAACCGACTTCCCTAAGTAGGGTAGTAATACCATGATCTTTTGCGTGTCCTCCTCAAAGACCAAATCTAACACCAGCTTCATCATTGCCATATAAGTAGTGATAAGTAGTGAAGGGGAATTGGGGAAGGGAACTGGAGGGAGCTGTCCTGGACATGACACTTACACTCACTGCCAGGGTATTCTTTGGAAAAGGAAGGGGGCCAGGGTTTAACTCTACGTCTGTACAAGTGTTGCATTGTGGTGAATCAGTAGCGATAAGGCTAAGGAGAAGATAGGCTACAACCCTGGCTCCAGAAAAATGGAGGCCCGATGTCTGGCTCGTTCTCCCTCTTAGTATTGCGATAGGGTTGTGTGGTTTGTGCCCAGAGTGGGTCTAGTGGTGAAGTTAGAAGGGACCCGAGACATTCGGGACAAAAAGTTTGTTACCAAGCCCGGGTTTCCTTTTCCAGGGCTAGGAAGGCATTCTCTACCTGTGGAAGGGGATGCGTGTGTATGTGTGGGGGGCTTGCTCCAGCTTCAGCATCACGCTGGGGAAGCCCACCGGGCTCCGGGGCGTGTGTGGTCTGGAACTCCTTCTGCATTGCCAAGCCACCTCTAGCATGCTCTGGGGTGCTGCAAGTAGCAAGCACACTTGAACTCCTTCTGCATTGCCAAGTCGCCTCTAGCAAGCTCGGGGATGCTGCATCTAGCAAGCACACAGAAACACTTGAACTCCTTCTGCGTTGCCAAGCCGCCTCTAGTAAGCTCTAGGGTGCCACACTTAGCAAGCACACTGGACCACTGGAGAGCAATCCAGGACCCACCAACAAATACATATGTCCAACATGCTCAAAACCTATTACGTCGTGCCGACGGACAAAGGGTTCAGTTCAATGCAATTCCTGCAAGAACTGGACCCATTACACCTGCACAACACTTGCATCCAGAAAACATTACACAAACACCTGGACCTGCTCCTTATGCTCCTTCCCCTCACCCACCAACCCCCCTACCAATCCTACTCCTACTTCCTTCACACCTCCACAGCCAAACCCACCGACCCTTCCCACACCATCCAGTCCCCCAACTCCTCCCATTCCAACCCATCCTATTCCACCTCAACCCTTACCTCCATCACAACCTCCTCCTACCCCTTCCCCTCCACCCACACCACCTCCCCCCCGTGCTGCAGGAGACAACATTCATCGCACACACAACATAAACATCCTTCAATTAAACATAGATGGCATAAACACCAAAAAAAAAACAAGAACTCACACAATTCATCAAACAACTGAACATACACACTGCCATCTGACAAGAAACAAAACTACACAGAGCACAGAAAACACCGACATTTCATAACTTCACCACCATTCAACAAGACCGGGCAGACGGCGGTGGCGGTGGACTCATCACCCTGGTACACAAATCCATCAACTTTGCAGATACCAGTGCACACACAAGGTCACTTCTCCCCCCACATGACACCACAACAGAAATACAATCAATTAAAATATGCACTGGTAACAAATCACATATAACAATCGCTAACACATATATTCCCTCCCAGTCGTCCCCCACAATACCACACAATTACTCTCCACAGATACACCACATCACTAACATACCCAACATCATCCTGGGTGGTGATTTCAACGCCAAGTCGTCGGCCTGGCATGTAAACAACAATGACACAGACAGAGGGCTGGTACTACAATCCCAGACAGATCATCTTTTCATACTGAACAATCTAGACCAGCATACCCATTTCCCACACCAAGCCCTCTTCCTCCCATGATCTCCAGACAACACCTTCTGCTCCCCAAACCTCGCCCCCATTACATCAAGGAGTGGTCAAAACCCTAGGTTCTGATCACCTCCCAATCATCATCACTACCAAAATCAGAATCACCCCAGCTGGTCACAAACACACATACACTAATTATAAGACAGCCAACTGGGAGGACTTTGTAACTGAAAAAGAACAACATTTTGAAACACTAAACAGTACACCCATCACAAACATCAACACCGCTGTGCACACTTTCAATACAATTATACAAAACGCAGACAAAAGACACATCCCTAGAGGTAACAGAAAGAGACACAACCCCAACTTCACACCAGAAATTCAAGGCCTCATCAGACAACGGGACACACTGCGACACTCCCCAACACCCCACACACAAGACACCGTACAACAAATACAAGAACTCAACACTCAAATAAACAATAAAATATCAGAAGAGCAAACACTAAACTGGAAAAATTACCTCCAAACACTTGACCACAAAACAAACATCAGCAAACTCTACAAAACACTAAACAGCATCACACTTTCCAACAGCAACACCACACAATCACACGCTGCCATCACAACAACAGACACCATACCCTCAAACAAACAACAAGCAAACACTCTCATCAATCACTTTTCACAAGTCAACCATCTAAACCCCCATCCCGTCATCCGACGTAAGAGACAGTTACTCACAGACCCAGACTACGCACCTTTCATTTACAACCAGACGAAGCACATCATTAACAATCTCAGGCACTCATCTGCCTGTGGACCAGACAACATAAGCAACATTCACCTTAAACACCTTGGACCACAAGGCATACAAGCACTCACCAACATATCAAACTAGAGCTACTCACACAACATAATACCCAACATCTGGAAGCATGGCATTATCATCACTATCCCTAAACCCAACACAGACCCCACGTTACCCTCCTCACACCACCCCATCACACTCCTCTGCACCCCGTCTAAAGTCACTGAACGACTGGTTTTACAACTAGTCACACCTCATATTCCCCTAGCCCAGTCACAACATGGCTTTAGGCCACTACACTCCACAAACACCCTTCTTACAGACCTTACACAGGAGAGTTTTCGATAGCATGAATTCAGCTAGGCCACCACACAGAACACTCCTAATCACACTAGACATCAGCAAAGCTTTTGATGCCATCCCCTGCCACAACCTCACAAACAAAATACTCAACACAAACACGCACAATAACACAAAAAGATGGCTGGCAAACTACTTAGCCAGCAGATGTGCACACGTAACATTTGCCGGTCAGTCTTCTAACATCAGAAACTTCACAAACGGAGTCCCCCAAGGATCTGTTTTGTCCCCTACACTCTTTAACCTATACAAGCACGACACACCCACACCCCACACACCACAGATACACATAACTTCCTATGCAGATGATATAACACTTACATGTACGCACCAAAACGCAAACACAGCTGCACACATCATTCAACCTTACCTCAACACACTACACGAATGGTTCACCACAAACAGGCTCAAAATAGCCCCAGCCAAATCTACAGTGACCCTTCTCACAAACTGGACAGCAGAACACAATCACATCTCACACCTAACCATAAACAACACGCCCCTATCACACACACACACACACACACACACACACACACACACACACACACACACACACACACACACACACACACACACACACACACAAAATCCTTGGTGTAACATACAATACATTAATGTCATTTAAACATCACAAATATTAAAAATAAAATAACACCAAGGCTCAATGCCTTGAGGTCACTTGCCCATACAACATTCGGACACAACAAAGAAACTACCACCACGGTATACAAACAATACATACGTTCAGTGATGAATTATGCATGCCTGCCTGGGCTCCTAACCACATCAAAACACACTACAACACAACAGACCATACAGAACAAGGTCCTAAAAATAATCACAGGCTGCACAGCTACTACACCCACAGACCACCTACATCAAGAAACCAAAGTCCTCAAAGTCAAGGATCACCTAGACATGAGGGGCAC
Source organism: Coenobita brevimanus (assembly GCF_032717465.1). Taxonomy (NCBI): domain Eukaryota; kingdom Metazoa; phylum Arthropoda; class Malacostraca; order Decapoda; family Coenobitidae; genus Coenobita; species Coenobita brevimanus. The sequence continues at coordinate 26,035,516 of NC_137039.1, read as the reverse complement.
CCAGTTTCTTGCTGCAGCCTCCACAAACCCACAACATCCACTACATGGCAGCACATCCACCCACACCAAGGAACATCAAAACAACACCCAGCACACCTCAGACCAGCTTCCAGAAGCATATCCACACTCAGATCACTCGCCGCTCCATTCAGTCACTTAAAGACAACACACAGCTGCATGCACGGCCTCCTGACATCCACCCATCTGAATCCTATCTCCCTCGTGAGGACAGGGTCCACCTGGCCAGGCTGAGATGTGGGCACCATCCAGCCCTCTTAAGCTACCAGAAGAGGCTGGATGACTCCGTTGCTGATGCCTGTCTAGGATGCAACACAGCACCCCATACTATTAAGCACATTATGGAAGACTGCATTGCACACAATCACCTACGCCAACAACACAACATACACTCTTTGAGAGCTCTGTGGGAAAGCCCGGTCTCGGCCATGGCCTTCCTAAGGGACTCGGGGCTGTTCGGCCAGACTGGCTAGGGAACAACTACTACTACTGGAACTCCTGCGTTGCCAAGCCGCATCTAGCAAGCCCAGATGTGCTGCCTCTAGCGAGCACTAAGTTGACGAGCTCTCGTCGCTGCTGGTACTGGTGGCTCGATTGGCGATGGGGGCGGTGTGGCGGTTTCAGACTAGAGGGCCTTCTGGCCGCGGAGCGCATTGGCTCCCTGTGTCCTTCTCCGGCTGATCCTCGTCTCACCACGATTAGGGGGTGGCTTCTCAGAGTGCAAGTATTTTCTCCTGCTCCTTTTTGGGCCGGAACTGACGTAGATCTTTCAACCTGTCGTGTTGGGACCCCGGGTATTTTAGAATTATATGAGCTAATACTGTAAGTGCAAGAAAATGGAACAATGGAATGGTGAATGGTTCCTTTTGCCTCATCTCTAAACAATGTTAGTATATTGTGAGATCTTGCTCAGCCAACACTTGCTTAGCACTCACGCTCCCACGACTCACTCTCAGTTGAATGATGATATCTGGTGTTTGTGAAAATATATGAGGAAACACGATCATGAGAGAATTAATGGTGACAATAATACTACTGTACTCTTAGAGTTCTGCACTCACTCTCAGTTATATAAAAATAATTTGGGATAAATACTTGGAAAGACTCATTAGGCTGGGGGGTGGTGAAGGTGTAATCGCATGCATACTAGGCTTGCAACCGTGGCGGCCACGGTAATCTCTACCCCATTCTGTTCGTACCTAGAACTGAGATGGAAAATTGGGGCCAGATACTCGAAGCTTCATATAATTTGTGTAAGCAAAGGCCCTGTAACTGTCTTACACTACGGAACTTTCCAGGCAGCTACAATCCTCGTTACATGTCATATTCAAAATTTATTTATTTTCAAGTATCGCCGGCATATTGTAAGCTTCACGTAGTGTCGGCTGAAGTCACCCAGTCAATCACAGCGTAGATTTATACTGAGTAGAGAGGATTCTGCCAAACTTCAAAACGCGAAATGTACTGTAGGCAACTCAGGTTAACGTCATAAACTAACACGCTTATCGGGGTTATGGCGGAGGGAGACTACTACTGTTGCTTTAACTGAGCAATACACAGTTCTGCGAAGATACAATGGCGTCAGTGATGAAATAAAGGATAAACATACCATGATAATACTTTCATAAAGCATCAATTTACACGCTAAATATCTTTCATGGCCGATTCCGACAAATAATACTCTCAGACACATTTAGGCCTACGAGTATATTACAGAATCAGCAATTAACCCAAGTAGTGTATAGTTTTCAGTAACCTCATCTGTTAGTACTATTAATTGTACTCTTTCTGGCTCCCGAATATTTTAGTCAGTTTAAGGGAGATTTTCTGAGCTGGAGGAGTTAGATACTGCCTTCATTAACCTATTCAGTCTGAGAATAGTATTAAAAAAGAAAAGAAAAAAAGATACAGTTCTCCGAAGGCAGTAGGAAGAAGACATCACCGGCTGTCATGGAACTGCGAGGTAATGTGGAGTTACACAGAAAAACGAAAGTCAGAAATATCACCCTCTGTCACAGAATGACTGTTTAGTGGATCTTGGCTCTAGCTTAAGTTCACTGGTGTCTGGTGATGAGCTAAGAGAAACTTTCTTAGACTTTGCCCTTTATACAGTAGGTATTTTTTGAGGAACTTGGCACCACCCTACATTCATTGGCAAAGAACGATGAGAAGCTTTACTAAATTTTGTCCATAAATTAAGGTATATTTGAAGGATCTTGGCACGAACAAGTTAATTAGTGATGAACTCTCAGTACATTCATATTTCACCCATTTGTTTTCGACAAGTATGCCCATCACATTGGTCCACACTTAACATCCAAAATACGATTAACATATACCAACAATGATCCCCAACAATCATTATTACTGATTTTCCTCTAAATTTGACTTCCTGTAGGCACGTCTCCACCACTCCCCCCCCCCCATACCCCTTAAGCATTCCACATTCCAAGTTGCCAGCCTGAACTCTGGCTGATTCAGTTTCATCAGGCTTGTTATGTACAATTTCTGAATTCTTAGTCATATTCAGCAAAGTAAAGGAGGAAAGAGACCACAGGCCCGGCCTGCTTACACAGCCCCAAGTCCAGGCAGGGGAACAAGAGCCTACAGCAAACCAATGATGATCAATTTTTTGGTCGCATATTCTTGCTGGTGCCAACCCCTGTGACATAGTAGGGCTTATGGCGTGTTTGATGTAAAGTGTTTTCAGTGTTATGCATAAAACAGTTAGAGAAAAGTGTTTATGAGACTATGCGGGCCCACTGTCCATGTCAGTGACACACTGGAAAAAGGTCAGCAAAGAAAGATGGCCAGTGTGAACCTCGAGACTAGGGTAACAAAAGCTCCAGCTCTCCCTATCCCCAGCTCCCCATCCCCCTTGAGAGTATCATCCTGATTGGCTGGCGCAACAGCCAAAGCAAATTTAATACACCTGCAAACAAACCTGCTGCTGATGTCCCTAAGAATTCACTGGACTAAGTCTGCATCATATAAGTGAGCTGATCAAATGGCTCAGCTTAATTCCATTAATGTAAGGCAGTAACATGGAATTCACTGGACTAAGTCTGCATCCTATAAGTGAGCTGATCAAATGGCTCAGCTTAATTCCATTAATGTAAGGCAGTAACATGGCCTTCACTCATGTACATGACATGAGGCTTTGAATATCCAGCCCCATGGCTCATACAACAAGTCAGCTACGTGCAGATAGTAAAGCCTGTATGATGGGGCTGAACATCTGGAGGTTGAATAATGAATGAACTAATGTACTGTCCCGCTAATTTCATTGGGCATTCTTTTGGCAGCTTCTAATTCGTATTATCATTTTTTCTTACTTCCAGATCCAACCAACACCAATGAAATTGTTGGAAATTGTTTGGAACTGACGATGACATGAAAAATATGACAATGTATGAGTGGTTAATCAGTTTTTGAAGTGGAACAAGATGTCAAGTCCCATGGGTGGAGTTATGACAGAGGTAAAAATTCAAGTTAAAGAGAGAAAGGGATTAGGATGGTAGTGAATGGTAAAAGGCGAAATATGTTTGAAGCATGCAGGTAGTGCTGTGTTGTTTTCTAATACTGAACCAGAGCTTGGCAGACTGTTGCAATTGCTTTGTTGATGTCTATATCATCATGCTTTGAAAGTAAATGCTGATGAGAATAAAGTGATCGTTGTTGAGCGATGACTCTCCATGTGATGTGGTGGTGAATGGAGAGACTGAATTGGTGAGAAAGTTTTAAATACCTTAGTGCAGTAACAGAACGGAGAGATTAATATGCAGAGGAAGTGGAAAATACAGTAGCACTGGAAACGAAAGTGGCTGGTGCTCTGAAGACCATGATAAAAAAAAAAAAAGAAAAAAAAAGAAAGAAAAAAAAAAAGGGGGTCTGAATGTAAAGGCTGCAAGAGAATTGCATGGTATTTTAGTAGCCTACCTATAGCAACTTTGGTAGGCTACGTGTTCCCTTCATGTCATCAAATGGGTTGGGCGGTGGGTTAGTGCCCCTACCTGTAATACAGCTACAGTCGACCTCAGCTATTAGTTGGGGTTACGTACTGGATCCCCCCCGCAAAATGGGTGAAATCCGCAAATAATCCACACCATCCACAAAAATCACTGGTATCACTGTTTTAACAATTCCCATTCCCTACAGACCCACTATGAGACCTATAAATGCATTTTATGGCACATCAATACTTCCTAAAACGAGAGTACAGGATGATACACAAGCCTTTCTGGGCACAGTGAACTGTACTCAATCACGCGAAGATGACAATGAGAGTTTGCTGTGCAGGACATGATGGATGATGAATGATGAATATTCTGTACTGCATGGCACGATGAGCTCTAGCTGAGCTCTGAAGAATCACTGAAGGAGGGAGGGTCATCAGGGTCATCAGAGGCAGCTGGGGTTGAAGGTGGAGGCAACTCCATTTCTGCAGTTACACTGTCTTTAACAGCATCGCGAATGTTCGTCTTATTTTTCTTGATGTAACGTACCGTGCTCTCGTTCAGACCAAAATATCGGCCAACAGCCGCGAACAACTGCCCCTCATGCACCATGTTCAGCAGTTTCACATAATCTTCCAGTGACATCACTTTTCTCTGCTGCTTCGGCTCCCTGGCAGCAAATACACCCTGAGCAACATGCTTAGGACCCATTTTTCACAAGGATAAAGAATGGAACTGATTAGCAGAGCCGCAATAACACAACAAAAGCGGATGCACAACCCATGAGATGAACTGAGTGAGAATGAGTGTGGTGGCATGTCTCGGTCCCCTTTTTAAACGGCCAACAGGACAGGGAGAAAGAAGACATTGGCAGATAATATGGGATGCTAACTGAGAGCGAAACACAAGCAAGCTCTCACTGCAAGAAAAGAGCGGGATATTTGTGTTGTGAAATACCGAGGGCTGTAGAGTGCTGACGCCCTGTGCTGAACAGCAGATACCTGTACCGGGTAACTGCACGGTTTATCTCTATAGGACAGTATTTCTCTGGGAAAACATGCATAAAAATCACTTATGAACCAGCTGATGCTGTAGGAAAAGCAGAAAATATCTTCCTGTGAATTTTTGAAATAATTTTCCCTGAAAAATGCATGAATAGGTGAACCACCATATAGCAGGGGTTGACTGTAGCTCAAAAGACAAACGGCCACTCCTTACCCTTACAGGATTATGGTGTCTGGCGATGGTTTGTGCATATGGAGAGAATGGACAATGAGCGATTGGTGAAAAAGATAACTAGATCTGATGTGAGAGGTGTAAGGCTGAGAGGAAGACCACGAATAGGATGGATGGAGAGTGTGAAGAGAGCGCTGGATGCGAGAGGGATGTCTGTTGAGCAAGGAAGAGTGGCTGTGCGTGACAGAAATAAATGGAGAGAAGTTGTGAATGAATAAGTGATGACGCAGCCCTGAGGGGATATTCTCCCGCATTTGGTCTGGTCAGCTAGTCAGGTCAGGTGCGGGTAAGGGAATGGGTCTGTTATGATGTGGCAGAGGTAAACCAGTTCTGCTGTCGGGCCCTGCTGCGGATGTCACTGAGTGCTTTGCGCAGTTGACCCTTGTGCGGTGTGGTGCGGTGAGGATCTGTCCGTTCTCCCCTTTGGGGCTAAGATGTGAATGAATGTGTTTGAATGGATGAGTAAATGGAGAGTGTGTCGTCCTGTCTCGGCTACCTCCCTTTCCTTGGGGGAGCAGCCTAGGTATATAGATAGATAGATAGGCTATTGACAGACAGGTACATCAACTTTAGTGTGGCAAGAGAATGAGAAATCAAGAGTGAGACCAGTGGTGGTGGGCTGAGGAATGTTTGTGGAGTTACAGAGAGACTAAAATAAGAAATAATGCGATTTGTGAAAGATGTGAAGCAAGGAAGTGTACTGACAAGAGATTATAAGGAAGTGTGCTTTGATGGAATGGTCATTATGGCCATACAAAGAGAAGGGATGTAAACAGGAGTAAACAAAGTACAGTATACCCTCGATGTAATGAACTAATTGGTACCAGACTCCTGATATTAAAGCAGAACACCATGCTGTTCAGTAATTTCCCAAGCGTCATGGCTATTACTGAACAAAGATCATTAAATACAGAACATCGTTCGGCCGTAAAGTCGTACACAATAATATACAGCTAGGTCTTAATGGCTCTTTTGCTCAATAAATGCTCTATTTACTAACTTATGTGTTTAGTCTTACCTTTCAGGAAGTAATTGCACTGCAAATAAAGACTGCAAGTAAACCTTGGATAAAAATCTACATTCGTTCGTCATCAGCTGGGAGTGAGACAGGCTTTTCTCACTACCCTCCATGACAGTATGCTTCTCCTATAAAGATAATATTTTCCTCTTGGTCTTGGTTGTTGGGGGAGAAGCACATGAAGGTCGTGATGCCATGACTTCAGGCAGTAGTGGTAATGTTATGCTGGATGTTTTTAGACCGACTTTTCGCTCTAAAGACACCCGCGACTGAGCGGGGTCCTCTTTCTAGACCGGAAGTAGAACACTTACAAACGAACAGGGCATAAAAACTCGGCAGTATACCTTAACACATCTATTGTCTCAGTTCAATCTCCTTTCAACACACATACAGAGATATACTGAATATGGATGGGGTAAAGTGACAGGGTGACTAAAGCTAGTATAACATATCCATGGGCAAGGTATTGATGCCTGAGTCAGTGTACAATTTCACTTCAATACACATACTGTATATAACATGTCACGTGGGCACGGTATTGATGTCAGAGCCAGTGCATAATTTCCTTTCAATATACACATCAAGATACACTGAATACGAATAGAGTGAAGTGACAAGTTAATTAATACTAGCATATCACATGGGCACAGTATTTATGCCTGAGTCAATGTACGAGAGAATGTCACTTAGCCGCGGCGACACTGATCACGCACTATGTCTTTTGGACTGTACTCTGGCCGCACACTAGTACATTACCCTGGTTCCGGAGGGCTTAGGCATAAACACAGTACTTTGGATAAACTAGAGTAGGAACCTTGGTGTATTGTTTCTGTCTCACTGCTCGCGTCACTTATAGTCACTTGCACTGTCTAAGTCTTTAGCACGACCCTGGGAGTTGGAGGTGTCGTCACTGGGCTACTGAGGCCTGGGTTTAACTGAGGTGATGCCCGGGGAGTGGGAGGGGGCCCTTCTGGAAAGCTCTCCTGTAGAAGGCATGGGACAGCTCTCAGGGGTGTTGCGACCCGGGCGCGTGTCTGGTCTGGGGTGCAGGGAGGCCCTTTCCTATGAGGGCCTTGACCTGGTAAGGGGCCCTCGGGACTGGGGCCAAACAGTGTCAGGAGTCGGGCCTGCCGCTTCTTACTCCTGGCGGAGGGCTGACGGAGAGTGGGGCTGGAGCAGTCCTGCCTTGGGGTCCGCAGGCTGGCCCTGGGAGGCCTGGTGCTGCGGTCGCCTCTAGCTTGGGGCGCTGTCAGAGGTTGACTGAGGCACCTCTCCCGTCGGGCGTCCGTCAGGATCTGGCGTCGTCCAGGGGCCCAGGGGCAGACCGTAGGGCGTGAACCTGGCCTTCAGCGACAGGACCTCGCCACCACTCCTGGAACGGCAGCACCTCCGGGGAACCACACCTGAAGGGAGAGAGAGAAGGGCGTCCCTCGCTGCCGAGGGGTAGTGAGCCGGCCGTGCAAGGGACCTTCCCCTCTGCGAGAACCCTCGAGACTGTGGATGAAGGGTGCACAGTGGCTGTCCCTTCCCCGATGTGTACAGTGGCCATCGTCGCAGCTCCACAGCCTCTTGGGGTTGCAGCAGAAGGACATACAGTGGCTGTTCCTTCCCCAGTACGTACAGTGGCCGTTACCGCAGTGCTGCTCCCAAAGGAGGAAGAGGCAGATGAGGGATGTGCAGTGGCCGTTGCCGCGGGTCTGCATGCCTAACGGAAAGTAGCTGAGGGACGTACAGTGGCCATTCCCTCCCTGGTATGTACAGTGGCCGTTACTGCAGCGTTGCCTGGGACTGTATCTGGGGCAGTCCCACCCTGATCCTGATGAGGGCTGGTCCGGCTGGGAAGTAGTGTCGCGTTCCTGCGACGTCGTGGTTGGGCAGGTTGAGCGAAAGACGGACATAAGGCCGGGGCGCACCTGGGCCCGTCTTGCTCTGGGCCAGCGTCGCATCCACCCGGCCCACTGTGGTGTCCTCCTGGGGTGGGGGTGGGGCTGCCACTCCATAGTGGGGTGGTGGGTCTGGCGGCGGGAGCATGCATTTCGGGTAAGGTAAAGTAGTACATAGTTGCTGAACTTGTGGAGTAATGTAAGGAGGTTCTCTCATGATGCTGGCCATCCAGAGACTCACGCGGCATTCTGTCATTTCTGCGGATGCGGAGCGCGTGCACGCGGTGTAGGGACGCCACACCAGTCAGTGTTTCCTGCACGTCCATTCTTTTACCAAATAACAATTTGTTAAATGAACATCATGTTCGGTCAGCTCAAGGTGGTCGTTAAAACCGAAATTCATTAAAAGTGGATTCGATATACTGAGGGTTTACTGTATATGTGAAGGTGGGAGAAGGTATGGTAGGCCAAGAAAGTGGAAAGATAGGGTAAAATAAGTGTGTGAGAAAATGAGGAATGAAGGTTGATGGGGTTAGGGAACTGATGGGTCTGAGTTGGTTGGATGAATTATGTAAACAAGAGCACATGACAAGGTTTTTAACATAATGGACAACAGATTGGCCTGACAAGTAATATGAATCACACCTATAAAGAAAAAATGAAGATGATCATGCCTACAAGGAGGAATTAGGTTTGCCAGGGCCTGAGTGAATGAGTACGTAACCCATTTCACTGAGCATGTGGCTGATAATTAATTTGTTTTCCTCTTTCTTTGCTTTCCAAATGGGAAAAAAAGATACAGATGATGATAACAGTGATGATGAAAAATACAAGGTACTGTACAATACACAGGAAAAGAAGTAGAGAAAACTTTGAAAAAAAATATATATATATTTACAAGAATCTCTATTTACAATTTCATTTACAAAGGCTCCAGTATGCTTGCATGCACCAGCCTTGGTCACCTAATGGTGGCTTTCCATGCTGCCCAATCTCTGGCAGCCTCCTTATTCAGTCCCTTATCCCTGAGATCACACTCTATGGTCTTTTTCGATCTGCCTCTCACAACCCTACCCACAACGTTAACACTTCCCACTTTCTGCACCGAACTGTCATCCCCCATCCTCACCACATGTCCATACTATCTCAATCTACCTCTCCTCATCACAACACCAATACATTCCAGTCCCATCCTTCCTCTTAACTCTTTCATCACAAACCTAGCTCCCCCAGGCCTCATATTCAAGGACGCACTGCTCAACCTCCTACTCACTGTCATTTCTGAACGTGTGAGCCTGCAAGTATCCTCTTCCTTTACTGCCAAGGTCTCACTACCATAGAGCATTACACTACTAACACATGCCGCATATAAAGATCTCTTAGCACTGAGGGAGAGCCCTCTCAAAATCGGGAGAGGCAACAGCTCCCTGAACTTCTTCCAATCACTCCTCACTCTAGTCCCAAAGTGGCTCCACACCCACCTTCAGCACATAACAAGTCTCATAAGTAGCAAAACTCTTCCACGCACTCAAGAGACTCATCAGCAAAACCAATCTTTTTACACCTGACAATGTCCACATGCTCTCTCTGACACATTGCAAACATATCAGCATTATCTCATAGTCAACCTCTAATACCACTATATCTCTTATGCACCCACTTATCAAAAGCACCGCACAAGATGGCAGTACTTCCCACACCCTTGTGGCAAACTGCATATGGCCACCCTCCTCTTCCTTTGACAGTACTGCTACCAACCCTAGATACTGTACCATCAAATTTGTTTTATCTACATTTACTTTCAAGCCCTTGTGCCCTATACCATCACTCCACTTCATAAATCTTTCCTCCACCACTTTTTCAGTCTCTGCAATCAACAACAAATCATAGGCATAAAACACATCCCACGGGAGACCATTTCTGATTTCATGTAAAAGAGCTTCAAGCACCATGATAAACAACAAGGGGCTCAAGACTGACCCCAGATTCACACTAGCATTCACAGAGAACTCATCACCCAAATCTCCATTCAATTTCACCTGGATGGGAGCACCCACATACACAGCCATTACCACTCTAACTAGCCACTCCCCGATCCCAAGCTTTCTCACTGCCCACTTCACCATCTTTCTAGGGAGGCCTTCCCCAAATCAACTAAAACAAAGTACAGATCCCTTTTCTTTCCTATATATTCTTCCTTAAGCTGTCGAACAATGAATATGGCATCAACTTCGCCTGGCATAAACCCAAACTGCATCTCATCAATATTCACTCTTTCTCTAATCATACCTTTTACTGTAGAACTATACCTTCATTATCTGTTCCAAAAGTTTTATGCCTCCATAATTTCCTCTTTCCAGGGCATCACCCTTCCCCTTGTACACATTTACAATTATTCTCTTCAGCCAATCATCTGGAACAACACACTCATATATAATCTGAAATAGTAACAACTGAGGGCATCACAACACCCCCAGGAGGTGACAACGGAAGGGTAAGCAGGGCGCGCACCACGTCCGTGCGATATAGACGTATGTCCCATACAGCCACGTGCCCCTATTCCACAAAATGCACCCGATGCGAACATCTCAGTCCGGGTGCATTACCCTTCCACTGACCCAGCCTTCGTCAGGATTGGGGTGGAGCTAATAAAACAGCTCCAGGCAGCACCCCAGTGACGGCCAGTAGCAGCACACTAAATGCAACGGCCTGTAGCCGTGCAGCCGTGACAGCCAGTAGCTGCACGCTAAAAGCAACGGCCAGCAGCCATGCAACTGTGAAGGCCGGTAGCCGCACCTTTAAGAGCTGGCCAGCAGCCGCTCAGTGCTGCCCACCCCCACCCTGCAGAACCCGTGACGGCCAGTTGCCTCACGCAGGGAGAGAAAGGTACGCCCTCTCTCCTTCTGCAGTTGCCTTGAGGGGCATGACACCGGTGACGGCCGGCAGCCGCACCAGTAGACAGGGGACGGCATGTAGCCACCCTTCGCCTACACATTGCCCCTCATACTGGACTTTGGCTACGGCTGGTAGCCGTGCCTGTAGGCAGGTGACGGCCGGTAGCCGGGCTTTGTCTGCGATCCTGACAGGAAGTTGGGCCCCGGTGACGGCCAATTGCTGCACCGACAGGAAAGGGACAGCCTGCAGCCGTCCTCCTCCTGTTGCCTAAGGGACCTCGGCAACAGCCAGTAGCCATGCCAGGGAGGGGCGCCTTAAAAACTCCTCACCCCGAGACCTCACAACCTGAGGGAGACCCCGTCTTGAGCTGCCCCACTGGTGGCAGAGTAAGTCCCATCCTTAACTCCCCAGACCGAGGCAGCCTCCAGGAGGAGAACCTTCCAATTAAGGACTAGTGGAGAGGACCCGTCCTGCCCCCGGGGCTGCACTCCATCCAGCCAGTGCCAGAGGGGGACCAGTACCTGTCGGACTGCTGCTGCCAGCAACGCCGCAGCCCTACCCTGACGGTGAAGCAGAGGGAGCGAGACTGCAGTAGATGGGCTCTCCATGGCACCCATAGTACCCCGAGGCGCGCCCTCTCCAGTCCAGAAGAGGAGCGATGCCCTTCCCACACTGGATGCCTGCAGGAGTGCCAGCAATGGATATTTGGCCTCAGTCCTGAGGGTCAAACCCCAGTAATGAGCCCCTCCAGTGTGGGGCCCTCACCACGCCTGACCACAGCCCGTTCCGGAGGACGACGCCCCCATGAGTAGCCCCGTGGCCCCTCAATGAAGGGACACCTGAGGGGACGCAGCCGACGCTGGGCCGCTGTCTGTTAGCCGCCGGCCCCCCCCCCCCTTGCTTGGCCTGCTCCCTTGCCACACATCCCCATAGCGACTGTGACTTCCCTGCTCGTGAGGTGAAAGTGTCTATCAGAGTATAGAATACAGTGACAGTGTCTAAACTCTACTAAACATGATAAGAGACATGAGCAGTGTTCTATCTCCCTATTTCATTTGGTGTAATGCAGAACAGGTATACAATTATCATATAATACAAGCAGCCCTAGAACAAAGTGTACTGTAATTCCAGCTTCACTTAAGTACAGTGTCTGTCTGTCTGTCTGTTCCCGAGACTGTCGGTATCCTGCGTGATACCTGTAGTATTTATATACCTGCCAATTCCAGTCCTTGCCTTTGGATACAGTCTCGTGAACTGTCTAGCTTCCTGTAACCTGAATTTGGTAATATGCCTGTAAGGATGTTGCCCTGTGATTTTATGCCCTGTTCCTCTCACACTGTGTCTAAGCTCCGGTCTAAAAAGGGATCAGGATGGGAATCCAGCCCAAAAACACCTAGCATAACATAATCATAATTATCAAATCAGTAATTAACCCAACTCCTATATTTCCCGAGGTATTCAGAATTTCAGCAGTCACCTCAGACACACTTTTTTTTTTTTTATGTGTGGAAGAAGGAACCGAAGGCTAGGAGCCTGCAAACAGTTAAAAAAAAAAAAAAAAAAAAAAAAAAAAAAAAGAGAGAGAGAGCCAAATTCAAGATCTGTTCACTTCGAGATGCCTGGACACACTGCATTTGAAAGACTGGAGATCATAGGAAGTAGGAAATACAGACAGAGGGAGACAGTTCCAGAGTTAACCTGTTGCATAAATTAAGGACTGGGAGTAGTGGTTAACTCTTGCATTAGAAAGCTGGAAAGAAAAGGGATGACAGTTTGTTGCTAGACGGGTGCTATGCACCCGTCGTAGAGGTGGAGGGATGCAAGCAGACAGTTCAGGGGAGCAGTGACCATGAAGTGTCGAATATAAGAGATAAAGATGCAATAGTGCAGTGAAGAGACAAAGGCTGAAGGAAGCCAGTAAAAGGAGGAGAGTTAATGAGACGAAAAGTCTTTGACTCCATCCTATTGAGAAGACCTGCATGTGGGGAGCCTCCTCACAAATAAGAGTTGTACTCTACACAAGGGCGAATAAAACCTGTGTATAAAGTCAACAACTGTGCAGTGGTAAAGAAGGTACAGAGTTGGCTTAGCACACCCAATCTCTTGGAAGCAGATTTTACAAGAGATGCAATATGATCTTCCCAAGATAAGTCCCGAGTGAATGAAACCCCATGCATGTTCAACGATGATGCAGGATTGAGCTGGATATTATTAAACACTAGTGAGCATACCTGTGGAAGATTTTGTCAGGTAGATAGGTGTAAAAACTGAGTCATTGATGCATTAAAAACAAGATCATTTTTACCCCAACCAGAGATACAAGCCATGTCAGACATTAGGTGTGCCATAGCCTCATCCCTTGTTTGTTGAAGTGACTGTTGAGATGGACGTTGTGGGAACCGAATGGAGAGGTGAAGGGTGGAATCATCAGCGTATGAGTGGATAGGGTTAGATGTACTGCTTAGAAGGACAATGATGAATAAAGGATGAGAGGTGGTGATAGGACAGAGCCCTGAGGAACACCACTGTTGAAAGATCTAGGAGAAGAACCATGGCCGACTACAACAGCTGCTATAGAATGACTATAAAAGAAGCTACAGATTAAGACACAGATAGAAGGATAGAAACCGTAAGAGGGCAGTTTGGAAGTTAAAGATTTATGCCAGACTCGATCGAAAGCCTTTGAAATATCAAGTACAATGGCAAAGTTTTTGTCAAAGTCCCAAAAGGAGGATTACCAGGAGTCTGAAAAGGAGGTGAGAAGATCGCCAGCGGAGTGTCCCTGACGGAACCCATACTGATGATCAGAAAGAAGGTTGTGATAGGAAAGATGCTTTAAATTTTTTTTGTTAAGAATAGACTTGAAAACTTTTGAAAGACAGGATGTTAAAGCAACTGGACAACAGTTAGAGGGTTGGGAATGGTCACCCTTCTTTGGGACTGGCTGAATGAGAGCAAACTTCCAGCAAGAAGGAAAGGTACAAGATGAAAGACAAAGGTGAAAGCGTTTACCTAGGCAGGGTGTAAGCACAGAAGCATAGTTTTTGAGGACAACAGGAAGGACTCCATCAGGCCCATATGCCTTGTTAGTATTGAGGCCAGTGATGGCAGAAAATACATCAGCTGAAGAAATTTTAATGTCAGCCATCAGGAAGTCAGAGGAGGGAAGTGATGGAGGAACAGCACCGGAATCGTCTAAGATGGAATTGGAGGAGAAAGTCTGATTGAAGAGATCTGCTTTATCAGTAGAAAAAATAGCTACAGATCCATCAGAGTAAAAAAGAGGAGGGAAGGATGATGAGGTAAAGTTGTTAGACAGGTTTTTGGCAAGGTGCCAGAAGGAACGGGAAGAATTCGAGTTGAAGAGTTGTGAACATTTAGTATGGATGAAATTATTTTTAGCAGAGCAAAGAACAGACTACACACAATTCCAGGCAGAAATATAAAAAAAGATGTGATTCAGGGGTGGGTTGGCTCCGGTACCTTTTACAGGCCCTCTCCTTGTTGTGGACAACATTAGAACTACCATGATTAAACTAAGGCTTTCTTGCATTAGTCAGAGGATATGAGAGAGGAATGTATGCTTCCATGCCCAAAAGAATAACTTCCGTAATGCGCAAGGCACACTAAGATAGCTCCCGACCATGGAAGCAATAATCATTCCAGGGAAAATCAAAGAAGTACTGCCTGAGGGCCTCCCAATCTGCACCTCCAAAGTGCCACAGTCGACATTTGTTTGGAGGGTCCACAGGCCGTACTGGAGCGATAGGACAGGTTGAGGTAATAAGGTTGTGATCAGAGGAGCCCAATGGAGAGGAATGATTAACAGTGTAAGCAGAAGGATTTGATGTAAGGATGAGGTCAAGTATGTTGGAGCTGTCTCCAAGGCGGTCAGGGATACAGGTAGTGTGCTGTACAAGTTGCTCTAGGTCATTAAGGATAGAAAAGCTGTAGGCTTGTTCACCAGGTGGATCAGTGAAAGCAGAGAGCCAAAGGTGGTGGTGAACATTGAAATCTCCTAGAATGGAGATTTCAGAGGAAGCAGAAATGAATAGACTGTGTTCCATCATAGAAATAAGATAGTCAAAGAATTTTTGATATTCAGTAGAATTAGGGGATAAGTCGAGAACGACAGGAGAGCTGAAGCCAGAGAGTAGAGAATTCAGAAGAATCAAGTTCAGAAACATGAAAGCAAGATAAGCCGTTGTGCATATATACACAAAAGCCACCACTGGCTTCGAAATGAGTATAGAAAAAGTAGGAGGATACAGAAAAGGGTTTGCCGTCAGTTGCCTCAGACAGCTGAGTCCCGGTTTAGAAGAGAAGGTGAGGTTTAGAGGAGGAGAGGTGGTGTTCAACAGAGAGAAAGTTAGAGGAAAGGCCACGAATGTTGCAGATATGAAGAAGTGAGTCAGACAGTAATTCCAGGCAGCTCAATGAGTCGTCACCAGGAGAGGGGCGTATGGTGGGGGAATTCATGGCCCCCCCCCCTTGGGGACTCCGAGGCATGGTTAATGTGTGCCATTTTTCTTTTCAATTTTGAAAAGGAAGTGCAGTGTGTACTGTGCATGTAGATTGGTGCTGACAGCCAGAGAAACCCGTACTGGAGAGTACGCTGGCCTACTCTCTGCGTTACTGAAACACTGAAAAAGTTCAGCAAAGGGGTATGGTCAGGAACTAGTCCCGAGGGCTGGTGAAATGGGAGCTGCAGCTCTCCCTGCCATCAGCTTTCCATCCACCTTGGAAGTACCACCCTGCTCGACTGGTGCTACAGTCTACTCCTCTTCCCTTCCTAACTCGATGCTGCTCACAGTAGCAGCATCAACCAAAGGCCAAAGGCCAAACAATGGGTCTGCTGACTCCAAACCTTCCCTGTTTCAAACTACTCATTCAGCAACTGGTTATAATGGTCTCTTCAGGCACCTTTAATATCATGCCTGTTCACTGTTACCTTTCCTTCATCTTTCTTCACACACTGCTCACCTTTATCCCCGTTTTCCCTCATCTGATCTGCCACCTTAAATACCACACTCTTTCAGCACTATTTAGGTTACCCAGTAAAAGTCTCTGAGAATCAGATTATGTCCTGTACTTCTCTTTTCTAGCCCTACACTTGGCAGCCATGTATTCCTCTTTGTTACCACCCCTTTTCCACTCCCGGAAGTCTTACTTTTCTCCTTGACTCAGCTTCTTCCTCCTTATCCCACCACCATGTTACTTTATGTCTTGGGGGACTCCTTGTCCAACCACTCACTGAATCAGTAACTCTCAGGAGACTGTTCTTGAGAGCTCTGTACTGTTTATTAACACTTCTGTCAACAGCTCCCTGTTCAGCCAACACTCTACTCACCTTGCTATAGAAGGCATCCCTAATGCTTGGTTTTCAACTTCCATATTTTCCTCCTATAGGGAATAGGAAAAGAAAATACCAGTATTCTTACATTCATTCATTCTTCATATAATCCAGTGTTGCCCCATAAGGAGCATAAGAGCCAAGGGCTAGGCAAGTTGGTCCTGACATTAAAGATGAGAGTGACCAGCCTCACTCATCCCTGAGTGGCATTACATGAACAATAAACCCCAACCATCCCTTGGATATAAACGTGCACCTGATCAGTGCGACTGGAGCAACTTAATTATCCACTAAACCACCAGGTGCCATAATCTGGCTGTATGGTTACCACCCAGCATAGTAAATGGTTTCCTTGTGTACAGGAAACCATTTGGCTTGTCACTCAGTGTAGAGTCGCCTGCAGACAGAAGGAAGAGGAAAGAATGAAGGAAAGAAAGACAGAAGAGGAAGGAAGGAAAGAACGAAGGAAGAGAGGAGAGGGTAGGCACCTGACAGCAGCACTACACCAAGTGGACGGTGAGCGCCCCCACCTACCACCCAGTATTCTTACAAAAGCTTATATTAATTCCTGCAGCATTCAGCATGTCATCAATGCCTCAAACTGTACCTACTAGGTATCCTGGTGATCATCTGAAGCACCCGATGCATTCATGATAGACTCATGCTGTGCTGGGTCTTCTTCATCCTCATCCTCATCATCCTCCTCCACTTCCATTTCAAACAGCCGTACACGCCGCCGGTTCTCAGACAGCAGCAGGGCCACCTTCCTTGATCCAGACACAGCGAATGTAGCCAGTGGTCCTCCCTCTAAACGTCGATATCCACTGGAATCCACCAAAGTGCCAGCATCCCTGGGTGTGATGCCTGCTTCAGCCAAACATGTACCTCCCAAAAGGGCAACTGGTTTGAGTTCCCCACAAGCGGCAAGCATCCACAGCTGTATGAAAAATGAGGTTTTGGGATCAGAGGGATCTTGAGCCAGAACTGACAGGGTTTCCTCAGTATAGAACTGAGCTCCTATCAACTGCAACAGAGGAGACGGTGAGGTGGGCTGGTCTAGAGAGCAACCTCTGGTGCCTTCCAACTGTGAGAAAACAAACGGTGCTGCCTCAACTTGATGTGCTGGTCCTGCTGTTGTGTCTACCTGTGTCAGATGCTCAGCAGTTGTCAGCCAACGGGCGAGGTAAAGTACTGAAAGTTTTGGCCCGGGAAGGAGAACTGTGTACATGGCATTTTCTCGAGGACAGCTAATCTGACTCACACTTACAGTAGCTGAGGGAGACAAAGACATGAAAGGCACCCACGAAATAATATTCACAGCCTTACTTATAACCTTTGCTGGCTGTCCTGCCATATCATCCAGAACAGTAGCAAGACTTATGTGCTCTTGCACAAGAGATCGCTCTTTGTGATGGGGGAAAATGAGTGGGTGATCAGCAAGTGCTGGGTGTTCATTCAGAAAAGCTACCCAAGGATTAATGTCAGCATCCACTGGGGAGGAGAGTGGAGCATCCTTCAGGTACTGACCCACACGCTCTAGCCGGAATCGTGGACGTCTTTCTCCATCAGGCCCAACTGAGGTGTCTTCTAGGCTATCATGGAGAAACTCGGTGATGTAGGTAAGCTCCTGCTGAGTAATACGGCTCATCTCCTCAGGAACAGCTTCACCACGCACCCGCTGCACAACCACATACACCCATCGCAGGAATGACTTAAAAGTGCTCAGAGATCCATCTATCACCTGCTGTAACTCCACTGCTTTCAGTACAAATGCTCCTGCCTCCCTCACAGCACTGCTCACAATATCCTCCTCCACACCCAGAACACCAAAACGGTGCTGATGTCGGGCCAGGCCAACCAGGGCACTCAGCTGATACACTAGTGCCTGACCCACTGCTTGTACATTTCTTAACACTAATTTCTGAATGTTGTTGTAGCTCAGTTCAATGGAATGACCCAATTTCTTCAAGCCTTTCTCGGTTAGCTGGTTTGACAGAAACATATCAAATTCCGGTGAAGACACACCAAACACTAAAAGGTCAAGAAAATCTGCAGATACTCCTCCTTCAGGAACAGTATTAGCATAGGAGGCTAGCTTAAGATCAAGTTCAAGCAAAATACTTTCCCAAGCTTCAGTAAGAAGAGTGAGAGTGTGAGAAGCATAAGTCATGAGACCATAAATTTGTCCATAACGATAGGCAAGGGCACGCAGCTCCTGGTGGCGACAGGCTAAAATCATGGTCTCCACTGTTACGTGCACCACCTCCCTGCCCCTCTCACATTCCCGTTCCGACAAGCAACTCAGCATGTGCAGGTCGTGGGTGGGGGCAGCATCAAGCACCTTCCCAGCCCCAGGAACAGCATCTTTCAAGTCAACAGTGGCACAGTGGAAGAGACCAAAGGCATAGATGTGGACAGTAGACATGGTGGTGGCAACAGTGAGAAGAGTAAGGGCTGACTGGTCCCGCAGCAGTCGCCCCTCATGCCATCCCTCTTCACGCTCCTCACTGCTGGTCCCCGTGTATGTCTTGGAGAGGGATGGGAGAGGTGGCAGATATGTGTCCGATAAGTCCTAGAATATGAGAGAGAAAAAAAAAAAATCTTCTTAACCTTTCTTCTTAAGAAAGGATCAAACATGGCAACAGAATGGACATAAAAACTAATACAGTAATCACTCCAATATCCGACGTAATAGAGCCATACGCAGGTCCGGATAGTGGTCCTGTCCGGATATTGGGCCCCAGCTTATGGACTTGTACTTATGGACCCTAACTCAGAGAAACACCTATACAACTCCCTCTGGACATGCATAGCACCTATTTAAGACCCAAATCACACCAATAAGGCACATAAATGACTGAAATAAATGCAAAAGAAGCATAAAATGGAGGGTTTACAAGTAGGTTCACACAATATTAAACATTCTGGTGACTGGCTCCTGGACTGGTACTTATGGACCCTAACCTAGCCTAACTCAGAAAAACACCTTCCTACTGCACATGCATAGCTCCTAACACCCTATTCACAACAATAAAGGACATTAAAGGGTGAAGAGTGAAATGAGTTTTTTTTTTTTTTTTTTTTTTGTTTTTTTGGTGGGGGTCCCGGGACGATTATGTCCGGTTAGTGGGGATGTTCGGATATTGGGCGTCCGGATATTAGAGTGATTACTGTAATTTAAATCTCCAGTGATTGCTAAAATCTGATAAAACATATAATGCATATCAGAACAGGACATGATAGATGGCAGAGGCATAAACAATTCACGAGAACATTTTTAAATCTACACAATAGAAAAATGATACTTATAATTGCACATAGCTACAAGTCTCTACTTCAATTCTCTAAATACAGTAGAACCTCTCTCATTCGGACTATATGGGGTGAAGGGTTGTCTGAATTAGCAGATTGTCCGGACCATCAGGGTAATCTGCAGTTCATACCAAAAACTATCTAAAGTACATATGGTATGTTTGTTAACTATTAACATATGTGGCATATGTCAACCCTACGTAACTGCAAAAGATGAAAGGATACTAAAATAACAAAACTAATCATGCACAATAGTTTTGTATTGCATAATTTACAGGTAAGGCCATGACAAGAAACTAGCCTACATTTTAAATTGTATTAAGTGACTAAGGCCTGTGTAGGCAAAAAAAATAAATTAATTAACTGTAATATTTGGAATAAAAATAAAACTTATGTAGGCAAAAAATACATTGTCATCTTTGGCATACTGATAATGCCCATATGGGCAAGAAGCTAATGTTTGATGTACAAGCAAAGCACATTTAAGTACAAAAAATAACCTACAGTAATCATTAAACACTGCAGAATATTCCGACCCATTTTTGTGTAAGCAAACTCCTCCTTTTAACACCTTTATTCATTGCAGAAGCTACACTTGCATTAAGGGGCATGGTAAGGAGGATTAACTTTTGAAATACAGCTTAAAAATATAAATGGTTGGTGAACTAGTTGATGGAACAAATGCTAGCATGTGTTTAAACAGGCGCCCATGTTGCGACCTAGCATGATCCGAGACTAAACGAATGACGATCGCTTTCCGCGCCAGTACTGAAAATGACTTTAGAATTACTTTCAACATATTTTTGGAGCCTATTATTTTTAAATTTTGTCCGAAATAACAGAAATCCGGATTAAAGGGGTCCGGATCAAAGAGGTTCTACTGTACAATGTAATACTGTATTTTGGAAAGTTTGGATTCAACAGAACTCTTTCATATCTTTTTTTAAAGCATAGGAAAAATGAAACTACTGTAAATGCAATGTTCTGGAAAATCCAAATTCTACTGAACTGTCTTTCATACCTTATTTTTAAGCACAGGAAGAATGGAGTAATGGCAGATCCCAAAACACAGAAGCAAAGTCTCTCTCTCCCACTCTCTCTCTCTCTAACACTACATTCAGTTCATTATCAAATAAAGCAAGAAGGATTCAGAAATAGATTACTATTTTGTGTGTATGTGTGTGTGTGTGTGTGTGTGTGTGTGTGTGTGTGTGTGTGTGTGTGTACCTCTGCCATCCATATGACTTACATAAATCTTATGTCTTCTAAACTGTTTACTTCACTACAGGAGACCACAATATCATCTCGGAAGGCAATATGCTGTGTGTGTTTACACTATGGAGAAGTCAGTATCAAGTTAATATCAGTCAAAATGCCTTGGGAGAACAATGACTAATCTTGTACAAGATTAAATATTGTGCTGACTTTCAATGTTTGCAAAAACGTGTATCAGCATGATAGCCAACATGTGATACCAAGATTAGTCAAAACAAACTGACTTTCACCACAGTGAAAACCCATCTTAACTTTCAAGGCTTTACACTCACAAGACATCCATAAAGCCCTGCAGCAAGCTGCCAAGTTTATGTCTGCTAATGATAAGCAACAAAGTATCCCTTACATAAATCAGATTTGAAGTATTCTGTCCTTCAGCATTTCTTTCAAACCTATTTCCTCTCTCCATAACTTGAGCTGTTACCACTCTCATAACCCTATCTCATAGCTCCCCTATAACATTATTTCCCATAATGCTGATCAACTAGGGGTTCTAAAATGGTGGGCAATTTTATTTATTTTTATTTATTTTTTTTTTTATGTGTCCGACTCTGGGCATAGGCTTCACAGCCTGCTATCAAGGCCCAGCAGTCCTCCTACATACCATACACCTCTACATGTCACACCACTTCGGCGCTAACACCCACCGTCCATATTGAATACATTACTCCCTAAAGGGTAATATGGCAACTCCAGAGGAGTAAATGTGTATCAATAAAATATCTGATATGGTATTTTCATGCAAATCATAGACCAAACAAAATAATAATGATCAAACAGAACTGTCAGATGTGTAATATCCATTAAAAAAGGTTGTGGCTTTGCAAACAATATATTATATTCACTGCAAATAAGATGGCAACCAGAGTTACATCGGTTTCTCAGGCAATATCCCGGTACGTCTGCGATTACAGCCATGTTCAATTCAGCATGATAACAAGAGCATGAGTATCTGGCAATCAGGTTTAACGTTCATCAGAGATGGTGAACGTCCATAAGGGAAGGAGGTACTAGTACTTGATGTAACAAATAATGTAAGTAAATAAAGTACTGCAAATGTTGTAAGACACAAATTAATAACCAGGGGGAAAAAAAAAAAAAAAAAAAAAAGCTTGTAAATTCGTGTATCTTGACCAGTGACAATTTTTGAAGACCATTTGACAATTTTTTGTCATAAAACATATAGGAATAAAGTGGTGAAATATCGTAAAGCTTATACAGTGCACTCACTAGTTTCACACCTAACTGGTACCACAACCGCGTCGCGAAACTAAAAATAGAGAAACTCATGCGTATATTCACATGTAATAAGCGGTAATTGGTTTCAGGGTCAGCCACCACATTCCCCCTTAGCAACTCATTAATGGCACAATACCCCTACTATAAATTACAGTTAATCATACATATACTGGCAAACCCCAATTCGATGATGCAATTGGTTAAGTAAAAACCCATCGCCAGGCGGGGTATCGTATTTCAGGGTAGATTTAACATGTAAAGTATAGGGATGCGTTTTTGAACCGTGGGTTTCCTCCCCAACCAAGTCCTAAACCCACCCAAATGGGTCCCCCAAAAAGTTTAAAGCCAATCTAAATGGCCTAACAGCTGTAAATGAAGCTAACCTAAGCCTAAACCAGTGTCCATCTCTCCTGTACTCAGTTAAGGACACTGGAGAATGTGATCTCTGACTCGTATTCAAATTCGGTAGAGAAGAAGCAGCAGCATTGTATACAATCCCACCATCAGGTGATCCCAGGACACTTAAATGAACATCTGTTATGCATAAAAATAATTTATGGATGACGCAGACTCCTTCAAGATGCGAATTGTTGTGATGGAGATATGTTGATGTTTTGAAAGGGAATTCTCTGAACAGGGGATGTGGCTGATGATGCGATCAAGATAGTCTTTTCAACGGTCCCTCTTTATGTTGTTTTAGTTACTGTTCTGGTTGCTGAGCTCCTTTATTTTCTTCTCTCTTATTTTCCAACATTTATTTAGAAATTCCTTTGTATTTTCAAAGCGTTTTCCCTTGAACAATATGAACATGGTTACTGATCGATGATGCGATCAGGATAGCCTTTTCAACAGCCCTCTTTATGTTGTGTTAGTTACTGTTCTGGTTGCTGAGCTCCTATATTTTCTTCTCCCTTATTTTCCAACATTTATTTAGAAATTCCTTTGTATTTTCAAAGCTTTTTTCCTTGAACAGCCAGAATGTAAACACAAGATTTATCAATCGATGATGCGATCGGGATAGCCTTTTCAACAGCCCCTCTTTATGTCATTTTAGTTACGGTTCTGGTTGCTGAACTCCTTTACTTTCTTCTCTCTTATTTTCCAACATTTATTAAGAAATTCCTTTGTATTTTCAAAGCGTTTTTTCTTCAACAGACCGAATGTAAACACATGCTTTATCAATGTCACAGTTTTCATCAATGAATAAAATACAGTAATCACTCTAATATCCGGACGCCCAATAACCGAACATCCCCACTAACCGAACCTTATCGTCCTGGGATCAAAGATTCCCAAAATGGTCCGAAAATCCAAAAAAATAAAAAAAAATAAATCGATTTTTTGCCGTCCGTAATTTGAACTTGCCGCGCGCGCCGCGTGAGAGCATTGTTTTGGTTCGTCATTCCTCCGACATCCAATAGAGCGCCGCTGCATCCTCCCCACTTCCCGCCTGTCTCTCACCGCGACTGGACCTACGCTGTTCGCCATGGCTGCCCACGTGCTCACTTTTGTGGTGGTGCCGTACTTGCTGCAAGGCCTCCTGCTGCTCTCTGCCCTACTCTTAGTGTGTGTGATGATGGCCCCGCCTCCTGAGAAAAGGAAGAGAGTGGTGTTGACTCTGGAGAAGAAACGGGAGATATTGGAGAAGGTTGATGCGGGTTGGTCTTCTTCACGCATTCTCCGCGAGTTCAACCTGGCCCGGTCGACTTTGTTCGATATCAAGCGTTCCCGAGACAAGCTCATGCAGTACACGGCTGACTTCTCGTCGAGAAGCAAACGCAACGTGGAGAGGAAGGTTATGTTTACCTCCAAGTATGCAGAGATCGACCGCTCCACGTTGATTTGGTATCGACAGCAACGTGCAGCTGGTGTGATGGTACGTGGAACGGAGCTGAAGGCTGCTGCTGAGAAGTTTGCAAGGCTTCACGACGCCCTTGACTTCAAGGCATCCGAGGGTTGGCTCTTCGCGTTCAAGTTACGACATGGCCTTCCTAACCGTAAAGCACATGGCGAAGCATTGGACGCTAACGAGGATGGAGTGGACGAGTTTTGGCACAAGGTGAAAGGCTTGATCGACAGGGAGGGCCTCACTCTCGGTCAAGTCTATAACGCTGACGAAACTGGCCTATTCTATCGCTCGGTGCCAACGAACACTCTAGCCGATGAGACGGAGAAGCGTGTACCTGGCCGCAAGCTTTCTAAGGAACGGATATCTGCTTTGTGTTGTGCCAATGCTAACGGCATGCACCGGCTTAAGCCCGTTATTGTTGGCCGTGCAAAGCAGCCTAGGTGCCTTCGTGGGGTGATGGATGTCCTTCCTGTCGTATGGTACCATTCTTTGAAAGCATGGTTCACAGCTGTGATTTTCGAAGACTGGTTTCACCGTCACTTCGTCAAGGAGGTCATCCAGTACCAGACGAAGACACTGGGAATTCCTCGCGACCAGGTAAAGGCTCTCCTTCTCCTCGACAATACACCTACCCACCCGTGCGACAAGGACTTGGTTGCTGAAAATGGCCGTATTAGGTGCATGTTTCTGCCACCTAATACGACTGCTCTCATTCAACCAATGGACCAAGAAGTGATCGTGGCAACAAAGCGCCTGTACCGTCGGAAGTTCCTGGACGAGGTGATGGTTGTTCTCGAGGACGAGGACGAGCGCAGGGAAGGACGTGACACTCGAGGCAAGCGGACTTTGGAAAACCTTCGCCGCTACAACATCAAGTCTGCGCTGTACAACTGGGCTAGTGCATGGAAGGAAGTCCCTGTGAAAACTCTTGAAAATGGTTGGTCTCGTCTGCTTCTCGGAACAGATGTGGAGTACGATTTCCTAGGGTTTGACGTGGATGACTTCCATGCACGGCTACGTACGCACGGCGACGATGTTGATGTGGACGATGTTCGTGAGTGGTTGGACGACGACGAGGGCGATCCTGGGTATCAGACGTTGTCTGATATCGAGATCACGTCTTCGGTTGATGGTGTCAGTCCCGAACTTGAAGATTCTGACGACGAAGGCGATGATGATGCGGACTCCTCTCAGCAGGACACTACTCCAGCCATCCCCAAGCTGAGCGCACTCCGGGAACATCTAGAGTTCGTCCTAGACTACCTGGAACACCCGGACTGCGACAGGGAGATGGGGCCCTTGGGACTCGTGGAGGAAGTGCGTGCTTTCCGGCAGCGCATCATCAATCGCCAGAATCATCGGTCCTTGCGTCAGTCAACGATTGACAGTTTTTTCAGGCCCGTGACCCCCGCTGTGCCAAGCCCTGGTTCCACTCCGTTGCCTCCCCAAGACAGGCCCTCATGCTCCGAGCCACAGCCCAGCACATCAGCTACAGTGGAGTCACCGCTCGATGTGAGTTTGCGGCTATCTTCAGAGTCTTCTGTAGTCGGTACGCCATCACCACGACCCACCGATGCACCCCTTGGTCGCCTGCCAGTGATAGTCTCGGACTCTGACAGTGAATAAACAGCAAGAACTTCTCCACTAGACCACATGGGAATTTTGAGTGTTGTGCAGTGAAAAAAACGGTGTGTTGTGTTAAGGTTTTCAAGTTGGGAGAAAAGACTCAGTAGAAAAGAAATTTAACGTAACTAACCTTCTTTGTTTTGGCTTTGGAAAATTAAAAAAACTTGGGAAAAGTTAATGTGCAACACTTAAATTAAATGGAACATTATTTGGACTAAAGTGAACACTGTGAAGAGAACGGACTTCTGTGTGTTAGTGACTAAGTTCAGTGCAAGACTTCAGGAAGAGTGTAGTGCAAGTGCTTCAGGAAACCGTTCTTACTGTCAGAGTCCGAAAGGAGGCGGTTATTCATCGAGGTGGCCAGGGACTTGCTGTAAGTAGCCAGAATGTTTCATATTGTACTATTTTCCATACTATACTTACCAGAATGTTTCATATTGTACTTTTTTCCATACTATACTTACCAGAATGTGTCATACTGTACTTTTTTCCATACTATACTTACCTCATGCATGTGCAGTAGGAATGTGTTTTTCAGAGTTAGGTTCGGTTAGAGTCCATAAGTACCAGAATGTTTATTAATGTATGAACATACTTCTAAACCCACATTTTATGTTTCTTTTGCATTTATTTCAGTCATTTATGTGCCTTATTGGTGTGATTTGGGTGTTAAATAGGTGCTATGCATGTCCGGAGGGAGTTGTATAGGTGTTTCTCTGAGTTAGGGTCCATAAGTACAAGTCCATAAGCTGGGGCCCAATATCCGGACGAAACCAATATCCGAACCTACCGATGGCTCTATTGATCCGGATATTGGAGGGGTTACTGTATCTACTCTTTAAGGCGTTCATAATTACTGATATTTAAAATTATTATTACGTATTCCATGATAAGTTAGATGTTCAATGGTTTAATGCAAATTATTCTTTGCTGAGTCGCCTAGTTGTCCACACTGCTTTGTACCTTGTCTGATGGGAGAGAATCTGTACCCCAAATGACAGTTTTCACTCCACCAATGACTAAAACACATTAATCTAAGTCTAAAAAACAGTTTATAAATCAACAAAACACAAAATTTAAGTCTTAAAAAAAAAAAAAAAAAAAAAAAAAAAAAAAAAAAAATTTGCAAAACTGGAGGTATGCCTACGACAGGCGAGGTAGGGTGGTATTTCTCCCACCATCACTATTCCAGGGTATCGCATCTATGGGTATCGTAAACCAGGGTCTGCCTGTATTGTATTACTGAATTGTAATACCAAAAACTTTACTAACAGTGACACACAGGCTGAACCGCGTGATGAGGCTTGAAGATGAGTTTGGAGGCTGGGAGCGGTGGTTAGTTACCCCCTGTCCCCTCACTGCTCCCCGCCACCACAGATGAGTCCCGCACACACACAGAGAGAAAGTCCTGTGAGCGTGAGATCACAACAATACAAAGTTTCGTGGGATATGACGTCAAAAACATGGTGGCGGTGGCTGTGAACAAGTGACTGAGAAGATGTGGATGTGTGTGATCACTCGCCACCGGGCCTCGCGAAACTCTCAGTAAAATCGTAAGACTCCTTGCATAGGAACATTCCTTTGCGTCATGAAACTGCTATTCGGAAAAGTATAATTTGCGAATTGAGTGCACTATGTATAAAGATCGGTGGGGCATCCATCATCCACTCACTCAGTGTAGCAGTACTCTATTTTGGGTAACTACACAGAGTGACAAGCCAAATGATTTCCTGTAAATCATGAAATCATTTAATAGGATGGGTGGTAATCTTATCAACAACCAACACGTGTTCTCTATGTGTCAACAAATGGGTTGGCTGAAGGTTAGTGCCCCTCCCTAGAAAACAACCAACTTAAAATACAGTTCAAACAAGATGTCTCGGATTAGGACCGATAAAAACAGTGACGACCAAGAACAGGACAAAAGACATGGTACGTATTGCAACATAGAATGTAAGGAGTGCAAACAATGAGGTGAAAGAAAGATTGTCCAGGTGCTTGCAGGTGCAAAAGTGACATATGTGGTCTGAGACAAAATGGTGAGCTGGGAGTGTGAAAGAGTGGTAGTATGGATGGGGTATATGCATGGAAGTAGGCGAGAATGAGAGGGCAAAAGGGGGTGTAAGTACAGTATTGTGCGCAACAGATGGAAGGAAAATATAAGAGAGTATGGTTCAGTTGGGTCAGGGATTGTTTGATTAAGACTGAAAGTGGACATACAAATGTGGGCGATTGTGCGTGTATGTATGCACCAATGTAAAATCATGCAAGCAGAGTGAAAAAAGCTTTCTGGGCTAATGTGGCAGCATGCATGGAAAAGCTTGAGAGGAATGAGAGAGTGTTTCTGAATGGAGATAAGAAATGAAAAGTAGGGAATGTGAAGGTGGATGGAGCATTGGCGAGTGGGGTGTGCCTGCAGAAGTGGATGAAAATGGCAGTGCTCTAGTGGACATTTGTGAGAGAAGGGGGTTGGGGACAGACAATACCCTCCTTAGGCACAAAATGACCCACAGGTATGCTTGGTGAGTGATGAGAAGGGTGAATGAATGGAGGGCACAGACTGATTATGTGGGTGTGGATGACAGAATGAAAAAGTATGTAATGGATGCAAGAGCATACTGAGGTTGGGGGAGTGGACTTTCTGACCACCACTTGGTGGTGGTGAAAGTCAAGGTTCAAATGCAATGGAGGAACAGAAGTAAGGAAGGACAGGAGGAAGCAGTCCATACAAGAAGAGTAGAAAGGTTGCAAGAGGATGGAAAAAAAAGGCAGATTGTAGGAGAGAAGTAGAGAGGCGACTGGGTACATATGATTTGGAGCAGATGGGAAAGGTGGAAGCTGTGTGCAAGATTTTCACAGAAGAAATCTGTGCAGCATGTGAGCATGAGTGTGGGGTGAAAAGACAACGAAAGGGGGTGTGAGGAACAGCTTGGTAGAATGAGGAGGTGAAACAAGCTGTGGTACAAGAGAAGAAAGCATAATATAATGAGTGGATGGGAAGCAGAGGCATGAAGGAAATTAAAAGACGGAGGAGATAGTTATAGGCAGAGAGGAAGAGGAAGGTGAAAACATTAGTAAGAGAGTAAGAAGAGAGTGGAAGAGGAATTTCGATGGACTTTGAGTGTATAATGGAAGGAATGTATGAAAATGGTCTGGAAGGAGGTAATAAGAGTTAGACAGGGTGATAAAGAGGTTAATAGGGAAGTGCAAGATAAAAAATGGTAGACTGATAGTGGAGTTGGGAGAAAATGTGAGCATATGGAGAGAACACTTTAAGGAACTGTTAAATGTAGAGAATGAAACTAATGCAAGTAAAAGAGGCCAGTGAATTCCTGGTAGAAGGAGGGTGATGAGAAGGGAGGAAGAGATCAGCAGGGTGGAAGTAGTGGAAGCAATGAAGAAAGCCAAAATGGGAAATGTCCCAGGAAGTGATGGAGTGTGTGGTGATATGATGAAGCATGGGGGAGAGATAGTAGTAGAATGGATATGGATGATGTGCAGACTGGCCTGGGAGGAAGGCTGAGTCCCGAAGGATTGGAAGTCAGGCATAATTATTCCCTTGTACAGAAGAAAAGGGAAAAATGAAGTGTGTGGTAATCACAGGGGCATTTGTTATCTTAATGTAATAAGAAAAACATACGGTTGTACAGTTATTCAAAGAGATTGGGAAATAACACACGCATTAGCTGGAGATGGACAGGGAGGTTTTTGGAAGGGAAGAGGTTGTGTAGATCAGATATTCATCCTTAGGTCTTTAGTGGAAAAGTTTCTAGAAAAGAAGTTGTATGTGGCCTTCATGGCTTTGGAGAAATCATATGACAGAGTGGACAGACAAGGAATGTGGAAAATATTTAGAATATATGGAGTAAATGGAAAGCTCCTGAATGCCATACAGATTATTCAAGAGGGTGCTAAGGCTGCAGTGTATGTGGATCGTGAACTGAGTGAATTTTTAAATGTGAATGTTGGACTGAAACAGGGATGTGTTATGTCTCCATGGTTGTTCAATCTGTATATGGATGGGATTATAAAAGACATACAAAGTAGAGCAGTGGATGTTGAAGCTACCCTAATGAGAAAGGGCAGCGTTTAGAAATGTCATGTATTGTTGTTTGCAGATGATACCATTGTTAAGTAAAAACAAAGGTGAACTGCAACGTTTGGTGAATAAGTTTGGGATGTGTGTTAGAAACGGAATCTATAGGTGAATTTAGGGAGGAGTAAAGTTATGGTCTTCGAGAGAAATGGTGTCACTGAATATACAGTGTGGCTGGATGATGAGGAAATGAAAAATGTGAGTGCATTTAAGTACTTGGGTAATGTGATGATTGAGGATGGAAGTTTGGAGGATGAAGTGCTTTAAAAGGTACATAAAGGAAGAAAGGTTGCTGGTTCTTTGAAAACAATGATATGAAACAGGGAAGTGAGCATTGAAGTAAAAGGTCACTGCATGACAGCACTGTGGTACCAATTCTAAAGTATGGTAGTGAAGCTTGGACCTTATGGAAGGATGCAAGTCAAGAGTGAGAGCAGTGAAAATGAGTTATTTGAGAGGGGCATGTGGAGTTACTGTACATGGAGAGACAGTCCGACAAATGAGGAAGTGGAGGAGAGTTGTGATCTGGATGTGGATGTGATAGAAAGCATAAGGAGAAATACACTGCGGTGGTTTGGCCATGTGCAAAGGATTAGTGAGAGCCTAACAAGGAGGGTGTATGTGAGTGAGGTGGAGGGGGGGAGTGGGAGAGGGAGGCTGAGGATGAGATGGAGGGATGGAGTGGACACATATATGAAAGAGGGGTGTGTGAGCAGGGGGTAGGGCAGTGAAATGGCAGGGGACAGGGTAACACGGAGGTGATTTATTTGTGGCCACCCCTTACATGTAAGGATTAAAGCGTGTGGCAATAGATAGATAGATAGACAACACAACAGGCTTATACTATGAAAATCTTTTCATTTACTTCAAATAAATAAATAAATAAATAATTATTAAAAAGCCAAAACCATGTTTAATATTTCCCACATGTTGCTGGAAACTGTCGGGAAAAGAAATTATAATAAGTGATAAGAGTTTTAATAAACATAGTGTGACTGTCAGCTTGGACCCCGACATACTGTTCTTCTGGCTGAGTTCTCTGCCTTGGAGTGCTGACTGTGTGACCAGTTATGGAAAAATGCTTGTAGCCATACATCATACTCCTTTGCGGTACCTCTCTGGATTGATGAAAACCAAGCAGCTACTACCTAATGGGAATTCTGGTAATTTTACTGTCACAAAAACTGATCCCTAACTTTCGTTTCGTTTCGTTTCATTTCATTACTGAAGGCTCCAACGTGCTTGCATGTGTCGGCCTTGGTCACCTAATGGCGGCTCTCCATGCTGCTCGATCTATGGCAGCCTCCCTGTTCAGTGAAAGCAGTGATATGAAACAGGGAAGTGACCTGAAGTCACACTTAATGACCTCGTCCTAGGTCTTCTTTGGTATGTACCTCGCAATCCCACCCCTAATATTAACACTTCTCACTTTCTGCACCCAATTATAATCCCTCATCCCCTCCACATGCACAAACCGCCTTAATCTACCTCTCCTCATCACGTCACCAATACACTCCAGTCCCATCCTACCTCTCAATTCTTCCATTGTAAACCCAGCCCCTCCAGGCCTTGCACTCAGGGACGCACTGCACATCCACCTAATCATTCTCATTTCTGTACATTTAAGCTTGCGAATATCCTCTTCCTTTACTGTCCAGGTCTCACTACCATACAGCATTACATTCCTAACACATGCTGCATACAAAGATCCCTTAGCACTTAGGGAGAGCCCTCTCAATGTTGGGAGGTAACAGCTCCCTGAACTTCTTCCAACCACTCCTCACCCTAGCCACAGAGCTAGCTCCACCCCCACCTCCAGCACATAACATGTCTCCCAAATAACAAAACTCTTCCACACACTCAGGAGACTCACCAGCAAGTTCAATTCTTTCATGCCTGACAATCTCCATCAGCTCTCACTGACACACCGCACACATAAAATCAAATCAGCATTATCTTGCCGTCTACCTCCAATATCACTACATCTCTTATGCACCCACTTATAACAAACACTACACAAGATGGAATTAGTTCCCATGGTCTTGTGGCAAACTGCACATGGCCACTCTCCCTCTTCTTTGACAGTACCACCACCAACCCTAGATATCATCACTCTTGTTTTATCTGCATTTACTCTTTAGCCCTTCTGCCCCATACCATCTCTCCACTTCCTAAATCTTTCCTCCGCCTCCCTTTCATTCTCCGCAATCAGCACTAAATAATTAGCATACAGCAGCTTCCACAGAGTCTATTTCTAAAGTCATGTGAGAGGGCTTCAAGTACCATGATAAACAACAAGGGACTCAAAACTGACACCTTATGCACACGAACATTCATGGAAAACTCATCACTCAAATCTCCATTCACTCTTACCTGGCTGCGAGCACCCACATACATGGCCATAACCACCCAAATTAGCCACTTCTCGATCCCAAGCTTCCTCATTGTCCGCTGCCTTGTATTACCAACAGAAAATGAATGTAATTACTCTGTACACATTTTTCTGCATTCTCCAGACAAAAATATAATTTATAATGAAAATAATACTGCATAAAAATATAAGCATATACTACAAATGGTACCAAATGAACTACACAGACAACTGCATACTGCTATCTACACTTAAAATGGGAATTCAAACTGTCTGTGGGAAAATTAGGTGTCAAATGATACCAGAGGAAACTTATGTCATATTGTCAATCACGACCGTAGTAGAGGTTTTCCCATAGATAAATAGAGATGTTCAAGGTAAAGGATAATAGAATACTAAAAGATATGATGGTAACAAAGGGATCAATGGAAACTTGCTTCTTGTCTATGTATCACATGAAGTCTGTCAAACACAAATACATAAAAATGGCACCATGCATCCTCTTCAAAAATCCCCAGATTGAGACTGGCAATGGCACAGCTGATGTTTTCTATGAATCGGAAGCTAAATCAAATGCCAACACCAGCAAACAGCTTCCCGACAGTTGCTGGAAATTCTGTCTATCTATCTATTGCCAGACACCTTAAACCAGTGAGGGGTGGCCACAAACAAATCGCATCCATGTCGTCCTGTCCCCCGCCATTTTACTGCCCTGCTCCCAGCTCATACCCCTCTCTCTCATATACCTCTCCACTCCATCCCTCCATCTCATCCTTGGTCTTCCCTCCCCTCTCCCCCCCTCCACTTCCCTCACATACACTCTCCTCATCAGTCTCTCACTCTCCATCCTCTCCACATGGCCAAACCACCTCATTGTATTTCTCCTAACGCTTTCTATCACATCCACATCTACACCACAATGCTCCTTCACATCCTCATTTGTCAGTCTGTCTCTCCATGTGACTCCACAGGCTCCTCTCAAATAGCTCATTTCCATTGCTCTCACTCCTAACTTCTGTCTCTCCAACAAGGTCCAAGCTTCACTTCCACATGTTAGAGTTGGTATCACAATACTGTCATGTAGAAACTTGTTCACTTTCATGCTCACTTCCCTGTTTCTTATCACTGCTTTCAAGGAACCAGCAATCTTTCTTCCTTGTTGTACCCTTTCAATCACTCTCATCTTAAATGTCAGGACCAACTTGCCTAGCCCCAGGCTCCTAGGCTCCTCATGGTACAATGTAGGATTGGATAATGGATGGATGGATGGATGTACCCTTTCAAGTACTTCACCCTCTAAACTTCCATCCTTACTCATCACACTACCTAAGTACTTAAATGCACTCACATTTTCCACTTCCTCCTCACCCAGCCTCACTGTACATTCACTGACTTCACTTCTCTTGAAGACCATAACTTTACTCTTCCCTACATTCACCTTTGGAATCTCAAGTTGCTGGAAATTGTTTGGGAAAAAAACATGTGTAATAAGATTTGTTAACAATATGCACGTCTCAGCTTGGATCTTTGATTCTATTGACATGGCTGACTCCTGCCTAAGAATGATGATTGTATGGCTAGTGATCAAATTCTCAGTCACCCTTCACTCTTATGGTAGAACCTCCCAGGGTAAACAATAGCCATTCATCAACTGCTTATGAAAAAAATGTCCAAAGCTGTGCAAAACTGTCAAGCAGCAAAAGAAAATTTACTTTCTCTCAATTATATTACTAATGATCCATCAATCACTGCATTAACTTTTTCATTGCAACAACACCTTCTGTGCTAAATCTCTGCTTCCATCATATGATTCAATTCAACCTGGAAGAGCCATCTGACAATGAAGAGACTAATGGAGGTTATTTTCAAACCCTTCCATCAAAAACATCATTCTTGAGTTTAATCACAAAGCTTCTTTGGCCTTTTCAGTAAAGGACTTATTGAAGGTTATTTTTTATCCCTTCAATCGTAAATTATTTGTGAGATAAATAAAAGAAATCCTTTGCAGAGATTAAATGGAGTAATTCAGTCACAAAGCTCCCTTCTGAAGTCTGGTACACAGCCAGAACAAATGGAAAAAGACCATGTATGCATGTATTATATACTGACCTCAAAGGGTGGCTGTGTGGGTACTGGTTGTGCCTGGTGAAGTGCCCAGGTGAGTGCCGTGACCTCACCACTAACATTCAGTCGATGCACTGGGTTACTATCCTCTATATCCAAGAGCACCACCTCACCTAGTGGATTAAAACACATTACAGAGTATCCATCCATTCATCCATCATCCAATCTTATGTTGCCTCATGAGGAACGTAGGAGCCCGGGGCTAGGCAGGTTGGTCCTGACATTTAAGATGAGAGTGACCAACCTCACTCATCCCTGAGTGGCATTACATGAGCAATAAACCCCAAATAACCCTTGGATATAAACCTGCACTGGCTCAATCCAACTGGAATGCCTTAATTACTCATTAAACCACCAGGTGCCATAATTTGGTTATATGGTTACCACCCAGCATAATAAATGGTTTCCGGGTGTACAAGAAACCATTTGGCTTGTCACCCATAGACAGATGGAAGAAGAATGAAGGAAAGAAAGACAGAAGAGGGAGTGTAAAGTCACCTGTAGACAGAAGAAGGAGGAAAGAATAAAGAAACGAAAGACACAAGAGGAAGGAAGGAAGAGCGGAAAGGGCAGACACCCAAAGCAGCACTATATCGAGTGAGTGGATGGTGAGTGCCCCCATCTATCAAATTCATTACAGAGTATTATTATTATTACTATTATTATTATTATTATTATTAATTACTATTATTTCAATAAACATCCACTCACTCAATGTAATGCTGCTCTCGGGTGACTGCCCATTCCTCTCTTTCTTCCTTCTTTCTTTCCTTCCTCTTCTGTCTTTCTTTCCTTCATTCTCTCTTCTTTCTGTCTACAGGAGACTCTATATTGAGTGACAAGCCAAATGGTTTCCTGTACACCAGGAAACCATTTACTACACTAAAAGGTAACCATACAACCAGATTATGGCACCTGATGGTTTAGCAGGCAATTAAGGCACTCCAGCTGCATTGAGCTTGTGCAGGTTAACCCGCCCCGTCCCGACCACTTTTTGACCACTGGTACCCCCCAATCCCGACCATTTTTTGACCCTTTTTTTTTTTGCTAAAACTTTCGCTTTTGGTGAGAAACATCGAAAATTCATAGAGAAATCACTCACCTGAGGTTTAAAATACTCATTACAGGTAGGAGAGCCTCCTTACCTTACTGGGTTTTCTATCAGGCTGGCACCAAAGAAAACGAGTTCTATGGGAGGATAACTATTTCACACCACTCATAAACGGTATTTATTTATTTACTGTTACGAATTTATATGTAGTACAAGAGTATATTGGTTTTCAAGCAGTAATATAGGCATTATAAGCATTGTTTCACTCACTAATACCTGACCTTTTTTTGCCACATTACCTGATCATCATTTCTAACTGTTTCTTCCTCTAATGCTATGTAAAGTTTGTCCTCCACATTGTCATTGATTGGGGAATCACTTTGGCCCTGAATTTCGTACCGTGGCATGACATGGCTATACTGGCCAGGTCACTGATAACAGGTGAATTGCTGAGAAAAGGGCATGCAGGGGGGGAGGAGGAGGTCATGCTGGGTAAGGCATTGTCTCTGCCTGGCATCTTGTTGAGGAAGGTGTCCCGTGTATATGTACCAAAAATGACTCGCGAAAATTGAAAATTGTGGAAATTATGAACCTTGCAATTGCAGGACGTAGAAGTACGTCCTTGGGATTAGCTGTGACAAAACGTGAGGACGTGGAAGTACGTCCTCGGGACGGTGCGGGTTAATATCCAAGGGATGGTTGGGGTTTATTGCCCATGTAATGCCACTCAGGGATGAGTGAGGTTGGTCACTCTCATCTTAAATGTCAGGACCAACTTGCCTAGCCCTGGGCTCCTACGATCCTCATAGGGCAACACTGGGTTAGATGATGATGATGATGATGATGACGATGATTAGTATTACTGTTAGTATTATTACAGCACAATTCCACAAATCCAAAATGGTCAGGATCAAGAGGCTTTTGGAAATCTGAATGTTTGGTAAAGTGGAATTTTCTATCACTGCCATCAAGTATGTGTGTATGGATATCCATCTGCTTGGCATTCCTTTAAGAAATTACTGTATCCAATCAATAATTTATCCTAGTCATGGTTTTAATGGTTCAGATGTGAATAAACAAAGACAGTGTTTTTGACCAGACAGATAGAATCTCAAAACATGTTATTGCATCATTGTTAAAGTGAATCCTTCCTGAGCTAGCTTGGGTTAGTGTAGTCTACTGCAGGACTTTATGAATACAGTGGCAACCCTGGACACTACATCAGGAGTTCTTTGATGGTAAATACTGGTACGTCACTATAATCAATACCACAAATAAATAAATAATGACATACATTCATAAATAAAATCAACTGGCTTTCAAAATTCTTTTGATAAGCTAGTATTCTTTACTTGGATTTTAGAAACAGCACTGTACATTAATATTAATATTTATTATTATTATTGTTATTTTGTGGTAGGTGGGGGTGCTCACCATCCACTCACTCAATGTAGTGCTGCTCTCGGGTGTCTGCCCTGTCCTATCCTCCATCCTTCTTTCCTTCCATCTTCTTCTGTCTTTCTTTCCTTCATTCTTTCCTCGTCTTTCTGCCTGAGGGCGACTTTACACTCCCTCTTCTGTCTTTCATTCCTTCATTCTTTCCTCTTCCTTCTGCCCTTGGGTGACTCTACACTGAGTGACAAGCCAAATGGTTTCCTGTACACCAGGAAACCATTTACTATGCTAGGTGGTAACCATATAACCAAATTTTGGCACCTGGTGGTTTAGTAGGTAATTATTGTGCTCCAATCGGATTGAGCCGGTGAAGGTTTATATCCAAGGGATGGTTGGAGTTTATTGCTAAAGTAATGCCACTCAGGGATGAGTGAGGCTGGTCACTCTCATCTTAAATGTCAGGACCAACTGCCTTGCCCCGGGCTCCTACGCTCCTCATGGGGCAACGTAGGATTGGGTGGTGATGATGATGATGATGATGATGATGATGATGATGATGATGATGATTATTATTATTATTAGCAGCAGCAGCAGTGGCTTCATCATCATCATACAAACCCCACTTCCCACCTAACAACAGGATTTTTTTTTTAACCTGTGTTGGCTAAAACTGTTGTTGTTACTTATTATTATTATTACAGTAGAATTTATAAAGCATGAAAAGGGTAATGTTATTTAGAAAATTATGTGGGGTAGACAATGGTAATGCTGACTGAGCATTACATGAATCTGACAGTTCAAAGGTATAAGAGGTGTAATACTGTACAAGTCCATTAATCCAAATGGCAGTGGATCAAGAATCATTCGGATTATCAGATTTTTCGGATTTTTGGGTGGGACTCCTAAGACACTTAATTTCATGTTTAAACTGAAATTTTACCTAATGGATCACTTTTCATGCATTCATAATACAATATGGCACATATTAACAATAGATTATGTATTACACAAGTTTTAATCTTAATAATGTATCACTGAAGACCTGAACTGTAATTGGTAAATTAAGAGATGTTATGGGTTGTTTATTTCACCAGTAATGCGTAGTGTTGAAAACAGCAGTCGTAGGCAGGTAAATCCAATTAGAGAGAGTAAGTCCAGGGTTAATAATATTATGCATGTACTGTAAAAGCACAAAAACTTAATATGTATTACTGTGGAAAATTCCTTAAACCTACAGTACAGTATATTTCACTTTGTTTGTCACTTTCACTCATCGTCCTCGAGTATCGGCTCAGGACAACTTGCTTCTTCTAGAGTTCCTTGAGGTGCCTTCTTTGGAGTGTGAGTAGCTGGTCTTGAATCGTCATCAGTGGATTTACGTGCCTGGTTTCTCATGCACTTCAGCCAGTCACGGATATTAGCCTGCCTGACAGCCTGAGCATGTTTCTTGTATAACTCATTTTGCAAGATATGGAAACTGATCACCTCAGCCCCACTGTATTATTTTGTTCAATGAAATGCACCAGTTTATCAAAGTATACAGAAGCTTCCTTCCATGAAACTTCCATGACCACACCGCTCAGCACTTTGGCGCATTTTGCACCCAGTTTGAATTTTTTAAACTTTTGGAGTTTTTGTCAGCCTTCTTCAAAAATTCGGATTATTGGGATTTTCGGATTATCAGTGTTCGGATTAATGGACTTTTACTGTATATGAACCAACCTGTGTACTGTACCTTTTCTTGCTTATAGCAACACAAACTCAATTTGTTCAGGTTTATCCCATCCTTATCACTTTCAGTTAAACTTTTCACCCCAAAGACACACGGATGAGAAGCCTACATGTGGTGCCACTATGCAACCTAGGTGGAGCTAAGCAGCTGCAGCATCCATTTACAAGTCAAATCTCCTCATATTTTCCTCCATTTTGCCATGAGGAAGAATCCTGGTCTGACCCTGGCAAGGTAATGTCTACCACAAGAGGGCACCACTTCTATGCACGGTGTAAGTGACGCACTGTACTTGTAGGATGACCTCACAGAAGCAGTTGCTTACCTGTGGTTGATTGGTCTACTCAGCCATACAGACTGGAGTTACATGTTGACAATGGTGAAACCTCAAAGACGTCTTTCCAAAATTAAATAAAACTGGTTGCTATAATAATGTTTTAAGGATCAATTAAAAATAATACTTCAAACCCCTTCAACACGAGCAAATCGTTGGGGAAACAAGTTAAAAAAGGAAAAAATTGGATTAAACAGCTAAACTTTACACCATGTTTCTCCATCTAAATCTAAACTCGTAAAACTTCACCTAACTTTACCACACATTTGTAGTAATAGTAGTAGTAGTTGTTCCCTCGGCAGTCTGGCTGAACTACCCCGAATCGCAAAGAAAGGCCACAGCTGAGACTGGGTTTTCCCAGAGAACTCTCAAGGAGTGCATGTTGTGTTGTTGGTGCACGCGATTGTGTGCAATGCAGTCTTCCATAATGTGTTTAACAGTATGGGGTGCTGTGTTGCATCCTGGACAGGCATCAGCAACTGAGTCATCCAGCCTCTTCTGATATACTCAAGAGGGCTGGATGATGCCCACATCTCATCCTGGCCAGGTGGACCCTGTCCTCACGAGGGCGGTCGGATTCAGAAGGGTTGGTATCAGGAGGCTGTGCATGCAGCTGTGTGTTGTCTTTGAGTGACTGAATGGGGCGGCAAGTGATTTGAGTATGGATATGCTTCTGGATGCTGGTCCGAGGCGGGTGAAAGGGGAGAGATGAGAGTACAGAATTTGTGTATATCGTGTGCTGGGTGTTGCACTGATGCTCCTTGGTGTGTGTGTGGATGTGCTGCCATATGTAGTGTAGGGGACAGTGTGGGTTTGTGGAGGTTGCAGAAAGAATTTGTGTACCTCTCATGTCTAGATGAACCTTGACTTTGAGGACTTTGGCTTCTTAGTGTAGGTGGTCTGTAGGTGTAGCAGCTGTGCAGCCTGTGATTATTTTTAGGTCCTTGTTCTGCATGGTCTGTAGAGTGTTAGAGTGTATTTTAGTGAGGTTAGAAGCCCAAACAGGGCTTGCATAATTCATCACTGAACACATACAATGTTTGTATGCTGTGGTGGTGGTTTCTTTGTTGTGTCCAAATGTTACCTCACAGCACTGAGTCTTGGTGTTAATTTATTTTTATTTATTTATTTATTTTTTTAAATAACAGAACAGAGGAAGGAAAAACAAATGAATAAAAAAAATAATCCATACACCAGATTACTGGTATCCTCTGTTCATAAAATATCTGTCACAGTTAGACTTTTTTTTTTTTTTTTTTTTTTTTTTTTTTTTTTTAATGCGAGGAAGAAGGAACCAAAGTCCATGAGCCCGCAGTAACAGTTCCCTCCAAGAGAAAAACAAAATACAATAGAGAGCCAAATTCAAGATCCGATCATTTTGAGATGCCTGGACACACTGCGTTTGAAAAACTGGAGATCATAGGCAGCAGGAAATACAGACAGAGGGAGACAGTTCCAGAGCTGACCTGTTGCATAAATGAAAGACCGGGAGTAATGGTTAACTCTTGCATTAGAGAGTTGGACAGAAAAGGGATGAGAGTTTGCTGCCAGGCGGGTGCTACGCGCCCGTCGTAGAGGTGGAGGAATGCAAGCAGACAGTCCAGAGGAGCAGTGACCATTAAAGTAGCGATAGAAAAGAGATAAAGATGCAACAGTGCGGTGAAGAGACAGAGGTTGAAGGGAGTCAGTAAGAGGAGGAGAGTTAATGAGACGAAAAGCTTTTGACTCCACCCTATTGAGAAGAGCAGTATGTGGGGAGCCTCCCCACACATGAGAGTTGTACTCCACACAGGGGCGGATAAAACCCCTGTATAGAGTCAACAACTGTGCAGGGGTAAAGAAAGAGCGGAGTCGGCTTAGCACACCCAATCTCTTGGAAGCAGATTTTACAAGAGATGTAATACGATCTTTCCAAGATAAGTCCTGAGTAAATGAAACCCCAAGCATGTTCAAGGATGATGCAGGATTAAGCTGAATATTATTAAACATTAGTGGGTATACCTGTGGAAGATTTTGTTGGGTTGATAGGTGTAAGAACTGAGTCTTAGATGCATTAAAAACAACCATATTATTATTACCCCAGTCAGATACGAGCCAAGTCAGACATTAGGTGTGCCATAGCCTCATCCCTTGTTTGCTGAAGTAACTGTTGAGATGGGCGTTGCGGGAACCGACTGGAAAGGTGAAGGGTGGAGTCATGAGCGTATGAGTGGATAGGGTTAGATGTACAGCTTAGAAGATCATTGATGAATAAAAGGAAGAGAGTTGGTGATAGGACAGAGCCCTGAGGAACACCACTGTTGATAGATCTAGGAGAAGAACGATGGCCGTCTACAACAGCGGCTATAGAACGACCAGAAAGGAAGCTAGCAATGAAGGCACAGATAGAAGGATAGAAACCGTAGGAGGGCAGTTTGGAAATTAAAGATTTATGCCAGACTCGATCGAAAGCCTTTGAGATGTCAAGTGCAATGGCAAAGCTTTCGCCAAAGTCCCGAAAGGAGGATGACCAGGAGCCTGAAAGGTAGGTGAGAAGATCGCCAGTGGAGCGTCCCTGATGGAACCCATACTGACGATCGGAAAGAAGGTTGTGATAGGAAAGATGCCTTAAAATTTTTCTATTAAGAATTGACTCGAAAACTTTTGAAATACAGGACGTTAAAGCAATTGGACGATAGTTGGAGGGTTGGGAGTGGTCACCCTTCTTTGGGACTGGCTGAATGAGAGCAAACTTCCAGCAAGAAGGAAAGGTACAAGTTGACAGACAAAGGCGAAAAGAGTTTGCATAGGCAGGGTGTAAGCAAAGAAGCACAGTTCTTGAGAACAACAGGAGGGACCCCATCAGGCCCATATGCCTTGTTAGTACTGAGGCCAGTGATGGCAGAAAATACATCAGCTGAAGAAATTTTAATATCAGCCATGAGGAAGTCAGAGGGGGGAAGTGATGGAGGAACAGCACCGGAATCGTCTAAGGTGGAATTGGAGGAGAAAGTCTGTGCGAAGAGATCTGCTTTATCAGTAGAAGAAATAGCTACAGAACCATCAGCGTAGAAAAGAGGAGGGAAGGATGATGAGGTAAAGTTGTTAGAAAGATTTTTGGCAAGGTGCCAGAAGGAGCGGGAAGAATTCGAGTTGGAGAGCTGAGAGCATTTAGTATGGATGAAATTATTTTTAGTAGAGAGAAGAACAGACTTAGCACGATTCCGGGCAGAAACGTAAAGATGATGTGATTCAGGAGTGGGTTGGCTCCGGTACCTTTTGTAGGCCCTCTCCTTGTTGCGGACAGCATTAGAACAAGCGTGATTAAACCAAGGCTTTCTTGCATTAGTCAAAGGATATGAGAAAGGAATGTATGCTTCCATGACCAAGAGAATAACCTCCGTAATGCGCAAGGCACACTTAGATGGCTCACTGCCATGGAAGCAATAATCATTCCAGGGAAAATCAAAGAAGTACTGTACTGCCTGAGGGCCTCCCAGTCCGCAGCTCCAAAATGCCACAGACAACGTTTCCCTGGAGGGTCCACAGGCTGTACCGGAGTGATAGGACAGGTTAAAGTAATAAGGTTGTGATCGGAGGAGCCCAACGGAGAGAAAAGATTAACAGAGTAAGCAGAAGGATTAGTTGTGAGGAAGAGGT
Organism: Coenobita brevimanus; assembly: GCF_032717465.1. Classification (NCBI taxonomy): domain Eukaryota; kingdom Metazoa; phylum Arthropoda; class Malacostraca; order Decapoda; family Coenobitidae; genus Coenobita; species Coenobita brevimanus. The sequence continues at coordinate 25,993,117 of NC_137039.1, read as the reverse complement.
CAAGTATGTTGGAGCTCTCTCCAAGTCGTTGCGTATATATACACAACAGCCACCTTTGGCTTTGAAATGAGTATTGTATAAAGTAGGAGGATACAGAAGAGGGTTTTCTGTCAGTTGCCTCAGACAGCTGAGTCTCCGTTAGAAAAAGAAGGTGAGGTTTAGAGGAGGAGAGGTGGTGCTCAACAGAGCGAAAGTTAGAAGAAAGGCCGCAAATGTTGCAGAAATGAAGAAGACGAGAGTCAGACAGTGGTTCCAGGCACCTCAAGTCATCACCGGTAGAGGGGCGGATGGTGGGGGCATTTCAACCCACAACTTGAACAGTTGTGGGTTGAAATTTGGAGGGAAACAAGTCTGGGGAAGCGAGTTCCAGGATGATGCAGTTCGGGGAATGAAAGAATTCTGATAGGCAGAAATTCTGCAATATGGCTGAGTGACATTCCAGTCATGAGCGCTACCAGATGCCCGTGTAGCATGAGGGAAGGCATGGAGAGGTGGCACCATGGACACAACTTTGTCTGAGCATTTGCCATAAAAATATCTGTAAAATATTGCAAGGGGGGCAACATTCCTTTTTACTTGCAGGGGAGGTAGTTTATTTGTAATGGCCGGGTTGTTAATAATTCTAACAGCTTTGCTCTGAATTTTGTCTAGTTGTTTTAATGCAACCTCTCCAAATCCATTCCACAAGGGTGAGCAATATTCAAGCTGAGAGCACACATGACTCTTATAAATTATAGCTAACTGCTCATCAGCGAAGAAGTTACGGACTCTGTACAATAAATCAAAGTTTTTTTGAGGCGGTTTTAGCAGCTGCTCTAACATGAGAGGTCCAGCTGAGGGCATTGTTAAGTGAGTGAGATGCCAAGAATTTCAATACTTTTGGAGATGGGAATATTAGTAGCACTGAAGGTAATGTACGAATCTGGCAGTATCTGTCTATTAATAAACTGTATATATTTAGTTTTACTAGCATTAAATGAGACAAGGTTGTTTTGTCCCCATTCATAGATCGTAGATAGGCCTTGATTTATGGAGATGGCTGTACTGAGTTGAGAGGCTGAGATATTAGACTTTGTGAATGGTTGTCTGAGTGTGAATGAACTATGTAGTGTTGAGTCATCTGCGTTTGTGTGGATGGGATTGTCGGTGACAGATGAGAGATCATTAATATGAACCAGGAATAGGGTTGGCGCCAGAACTGACCCCTGCGGCACACTGGCGTTAATTGAGTGAAAATTGGAATATACATCGTCTACTTTTACTCTTATTTTCCTGTCACTAAAATATGAAGAAATCAAGGGAACAAAAGATGTTAGTCCATAGCAAGGGAGTTTGGACAGCAAGGAACGGTGCCATACTCTGTCGAAAGCTTTAGAAATATCAAGAGCTACTGCATGAGTTTCTCCATGTAGATCAACTGATTGACGGATGGTATGAGTTAGGAGATTGAGTATGTCAATGGTGGATCTTTCGTGGCAAAAACCATATTGTCTATCACTAACTAAGTTGTTGGATTCAAGATGTTTAACAATGTGCTTATTAACTAAAGTTTCAAATACCTTACCAAGAGAAGATGTGACAGCCATTGGACTGTAATCAGAGGGGAAAGGAGGACCTTCCTTTCTTCGAAATTGGGTGGATATTGACTTTTTTCCATGAATTTTTTTCCATTAATTTGGGAATAAAGAAGTACGTTTGCACAGTCTGAATAATTTAGCAAGAACAGCGGCAAGTTCAGGGGAACACTTTTTCAAAACAAATGGCGGGATTCCATCTGGGCTTGGAGCTTTGTTGGTAGGTAAATTGTCTAGGATGGATTTTACGTATCTTGTCTGTATTTTAAGTGGGGCTATTTCGGGAGAGTCAAGTTCTAGTATTGGGACATTCTGGCTGGTGTCGTCTATGGTTGAGTTTCTGGCAAATGTACTGGCAAAAATATCCGCTTTCCTACGCAGGTCATTTGTAATGTTGCCATCTGAAGATTTTAGTAGGGGAATGAAAGATGACTTGTTAAAGTTATTACTGAAAGAATTAAGAGTTGACCAGAATATTCTATTGTCAATAGGGTTGTTAAGTAGTTTTGATGCTTGCTTTTGAAGAAAATTTGATTTAGCTAGATTTATTACAGCTTTTGCATGATTTCTAGCAATTTTAAACTGAGACAGTGATTCAGATGTTTTTGATATTATGTAAGAGTTATATCCTAATGACTTTTGGGCTGATGCTCTGGCACAGTTGCCATCAAACCATTTTGGAGAGTTCGACCTTTTAGTGTACTGTTGACTTGGTATGAATAAATCCATACCAGCTAGTATTAAGTAGCAAATGTGGGATTGGGTAGAATTGAGATCACTAGAGAAGTAAGACTGCTATGGAATGTCAGCAAGATAATTTCTAAATCCATCCCAGTTTGCCCTATCAAAGTGCCAATGGGTCACTCTGACAGGACCAGAACGGAGAGGTGTGGGGGGGTTAACTAATGAGGCTTTGATGAGATTGTGGTCAGAGGATCCAAGTGGTGACAGTACCTCTATCCTGTATTGATCTTGATTATTTGTCAAGAATAAATCCAAGAGATGGGCATTATGGTCAGGATTATCAGGTATTCTGGTTGGTTGCTGTACCAGCTGGGTGAGATTAAATGATTCTGCAAACAGCTCGCACTCTAGACCAGCGTCGTCAGTCCTGGCAGAATGCAATAATCATTCAACATTATACATGTTAAAATCATTCAAAACAGTAATTTCGGTGCTAAGGGCAAGGTTGAGGTTACTCAACTGTGTGGATATGGAATCAAATACACTGGGTTCCGAAGAAGCATTGGGGGAGCGATAAACTACACAAATATATTTGGTAATATTTTGACAATTTAGTTTATATAATGAGTAATCAAAACTGGATGAAGTGAAGTTTAAAATAGTGTCAACTGCATATTGGGATTTGATATAACAACAGGTGTCGCCCTTGTTATGGAAGTTTGTAAGGAGATGGTAACCAGGAAAACAAAATGGTGATATATCAGTAGAGGGTGAGATTTGTGGTTCTGTGAGGAAAAGGGCCAAAGGGGATATTGACTAAAGGAAAAAATTAACTGAGTTTAAATTTGTGGTAAGGCCGCGGATGTTGGTGAAGAATAAGGACGCACTTTCACTTCTTCGCTGACAAGAATTACCGGAAATAGCAACAGTCGCTGCCAGCACAGTCGCTTGATGGTGACCGGGAGGACCCTGTGCCGCCAGCCCTACCCTGCCGGTGGTGGCACTCCGAGGTACCACCTCATTTGATATAGTCTCACCAATCTAAAACCAAGGTTTGGGTGGAGTCCAGCCGGGGATTTCCCGGCGTACAGCGATGCCTTGCTTCCTATACTCTGATTGGGTAGTGGCTGACCTGACACCGTTAGAGTTCGTCCGCTCACACCTCACCACCTGGCCTGACATGACTTCACCCACTTCTGTGTGTGTGTGTGTGTGTGTGTGTGTTTTTGTGTGTGTTTTTTTTTGTGTGTGTGTGTAAAGACAAACTAATTTAAGTTATAAATATAATTTAAGTTACCGGTATATATATATAACAAAGTGAACAGTGGAAGCACGTGACAGAAGCTTAATCTCCCTCCAATGGATTAACTCCCAGTATGGGCCTGGATGTTGCCGCTCGTGAGTGTTTTAACTTATTTATTTCTATTAAGAAAATAGCGTATGTTCTACTGATTCCTTCAAATTATATTATAAACGTAATTGTTACATTACTTACCCAACTTAGAACTACCGTGAAAGTCGGTAAAAGTAACTACATTTTTTTCAGCAACACTGTAAAATATGGATGCCACGTTTCTTTATTGATGTACAAGAGCCATATGCATTACAAGTTTACCTTCCTTTGATATGCTAGAATACTTACGTTTATATTGTATTAGTATGTGTGTACCTATCTGTGATGCCTATTACATATATGACAGAATCTACTCATCGCTCGTTTAGGAAGTATGGCATGGCTGCACCCAGCGCCAGACCCCACCCAAACCTTGGTTTTAGATTGGTGAGACTATAGTAACATTGCAGCGGCCATTACTAAAGAGAGTGAATAGAAGGTATGATATGCACATGTAGTGTGGTGTAGACAGTTGAAGGTAAAGGTATTAAGCATGTGATATATGAATGCTTGTGATGTGTTGTTTAAATGACAATGATGTATCGCATGTTACAGCGTGTGTGTGTGTGTGTGTGTGTGTGTGTGTGTGTGTGTGTGTGTGTGTGTGTGTGTGTGTGTGTGTGTGTGTGTGTGTGTGTGTGTGTGTGTGTGTGTGTGTGTGTGTGTGTGTGTGTGTGTGTGTGTGTGTGTGTGTGTGTGTGTGTGTGTGTGTGTGTGTGTGTGTGTGTGTGTGTGTGTGTGTGTGTGTGTGTGTGTGTGTGTGTGTGTGTGTGTGTGTGTGTGTGTGTGTGTGTGTGTGTGTGTGTGTGTGTGTGTGTGTGTGTGTGTGTGTGTGTGTGTGTGTGTGTGTGTGTGTGTGTGTGTGTGTGTGTGTGTGTGTGTGTGTGTGTGTGTGTGTGTGTGTGTGTGTGTGTGTGTGTGTGTGTGTGTGTGTGTGTGTGTGTGTGTGTGTGTGTGTGTGTGTGTGTGTGTGTGTGTGTGTGTGTGTGTGTGTGTGTGTGTGTGTGTGTGTGTGTGTGTGTGTGTGTGTGTGTGTGTGTGTGTGTGTGTGTGTGTGTGTGTGTGTGTGTGTGTGTGTGTGTGTGTGTGTGTGTGTGTGTGTGTGTGTGTGTGTGTGTGTGTGTGTGTGTGTGGAATGTGACTATGTTCTGCTGCCCAGTTTGTGAGAAGGGTCACTGTAGATTTGGTTGGGGCTATTGTGAGTCTGTGTGTTGAGGTAAGGTTGGAGATGTAAGTGGCGGTGTCTGTGTTTTTGTGTGTACATGTGTTATGTCATTTCCATAGGAAGCTATGTGTAGTTGTGGTGTGTGGGGTGTATGTTGTGCACGTATGGGTTAAAGAGTGTAGGGGACAAAACAGATCCTTGGGGGATGCTGTTTGTGAAGTTCCTGATGTTTGATGACTGACCGGCAAATGTTACATGTGCACATCTGCCTGCTAAATAAATAATAATAGTGGTGGGTGGTGGTGACCATCATCCACTCACTTGATGTAGTGCTGCCTACTTCTTCCTTAGCCTTTATCATTCTTTTTCTGTGCCTGCCCTCCTCTCTTCCTATTTCTCCCATCTTTCCTGTCACTACTTATTGCTTTTCTTTCCATTACAGGTGGCTTTACATTGAGTGACAAGCCAAATGGTTTCCTGTAAGCCAAGAAACCATTTACAGTGCTGGGTGGTAACCACATAACCAAACCATACTTGCTCTCTACATGTCATGTGGGTTGGTGGAGGGTTAGTGCCCCTCCCTGTAAAACAAATAACTCAGAGTCAAATGGCCACCCCATACGGGATTATGGTGTCTGGCAATAGATAGATAGATAGACAGTGCCTGTTTGTGTTGAATATTTTGTTTGTGAGGTTGCGGTGGGAAATGGCATCAAAAGCATTGCTAATGTCTAGTGTGACTAAAAGTGTTCTGTGTGGTGGCCTTGCTGAATTGATGCCATCAAAAACTCTTTGTGTAAGGTCTGTAAGAAGAGTGTTTGTGGAGTGTAGCAGCCTAAAACCATGTTGTGATGAAACTAAAGGTATTAAGGTGTTACTAATTGTAATACCAGTTGTTCAGTGACTTTGGAAGGGGTTAAGTGTGATGAGGCAGTGTGGGGAAGGTAACGTCGAGTCTTTGTTGGGTTTGGGGATAGTGATGATAGTACCATGCTTCCAGATGTTGGGTATTATATTGTGTGAGTAGCTGTAGTTTGATATGTTGGTGGGTGCTTGTATGCCTTGTGGTCCAAGGTGTTTAAGGTGTATGTTGCTTACGTTATCTGGGCCACAGGCAGACAAGTGCTTAAGGATGCTAATGATGTGCTTCGTCTGGTTGTCAGGGAAGGGCGTGAAGTCTGGGTCTGTGAGGAACTGTCTCTTGTGTCGGCTGACATGTCGGTCATCGCCATGGGGGTTTAGATGGCTGACGTGTGAAAAGTGATTGATGACAGTGTGACATTACCTGAAGAATATCCCACAGCAAGGACTTTGCTGTCAGGCCGCCATGCCAGACCTGCTACCTTGATGCCTTCTCCTGGTGCATTGATAACCCATACCCTCTGCCAAGACAGTCGGTGCATTGCCACTTGCCCTGCAAAATATAAAATACTATTTACTGCCTGAATGTGCAAACAGCAGTGGCAACAGCCAGTCCTCTATTAACCCCTTCAATGTGTTGGGGACCATATTGTATTCAACCCACACTGCACTCAAGTACACAAGAACCTCCTTTTAAGTGATTTTTGGAACTGGAAAAACTTTAGTGTATATGTCAAGATAAAATCACCAATGAAATGACAGAGGTCTGAAGTTCTGCATCACATAATGAAAGTCATGAAAAGAATATTGGACAGATTAGTAAGAGAATGAATAGCCACTGACTGGTTCCATGTCTGACCGGGATACCATGTGACAATAAATTAGACACCTGCAGGGGAATGAATGAATAAATGTGGGCTTCATTGTCATTTCAAGCAATGTGCCTTTGTGTGGTGGCAATGACACAGCTGGGTAGCTCTGCTGCCTGGTTATGTAAATACCTCTCAACCTCCTCCCTATCCTCTGAAAGGGGGATCGCAAACTGCAGTCAACTGGGTTCACATTCAGATGAACTTGGGGTTACAACAAACACTACTACAGCCATTTCTGTCAAAAATGGCAATATCATGGCTGGTCTACATGAAAGATTAAGTAAAAATATGGTAGGTGGTGGCACCCATCATCCACTCACTTAGTGTAGTGGTACCCTGTTTTTAGGGTAGCTCTACTGTACACTGAGTGGCAAGCCAAATGATTTCCTGTAAACCAGGAAATCATTTACATCGCTGGGTGGTAACCTTATAAGCAACCGACACGTGTTCCCTACGTGACAGCAAGTGGGTTGGCGAAGGGTTAGTGCCTCTCCCTGGAAAACAACTAACTAAAAATACGAACAAGAGGCCTCGGACCAGGACTGACCAAAAGATGATGACTATGGACCGAACAAAGGGCATGATACGGATGGCGACATGGAATGTAAGGGGTGCAAATGATGAGGTGAAGGAGAGAGAGATTGTCCAGGTGCTTGAGGGTGCAAAAGTGGATGTATGTGGATTAACTGAAACTAAATGGAGAGGTGAGAGTGTGAGGGAATGGAAGCATGGATGGGGCATACGTGCAGGAGTAAGTGAGAATGAGAGGGCAAAAGAAGGAGTGTGTATTGTTGTGAGTAACAGATGGAAGGAGAATGTAAGAGAGTATGGAGCAGTTGGCTCAAGGACTGTGTGGGTAAGACTGAAAGCTGAACTACAAACGTGGCCGATTGTGTGCGTGTATGCGCCAAAGCAAGATCATGCAAGCAGAATGAGAGAAGAGTTCTGGACAAATGTGGAATTGTGCATGGAAAAGTTTGAAAGGAATGAGTGAGTGTTTTTGAGTGGTGATATGAATGATAAAATAGGGAATGTGAAGGTGGATGGAGTAGTTGGTGAGTGGGGTATGCCTGCTGAGATAGCGAGAATGGCAGTGCTTTAGTGGACATTTGTGCCGGGAGGGGGTTGGTGATAGCCAAGACCTTCTTCAGGCACAATATGATCCACAGGTATACATTGCAAGTGATGAGAAGGATGGATGGTGAACTGAATGAAAGGAAGGCAAGGATTGATTATGTGTGTGTGGATGAAAGGATGTGAAGATGTGTAATGGATGCAAGAGCATACGGAGGTTGTGGGAGTGAACTTTCTGACCACCACATGGTGGTGGTAAGAATCAAGATCCAAGGAAATTGGAGACATAGAAGAAGGGAAGGACAGGAGGATGGAGTAGATACAAGGAGAGTGGAAAGGTTACATGAGGATGAGAAAAAGACAGAATATAAGAGAGAAGTGGAGGAATGATTGGGTAAATATGAATTGCAGCAGATGGGGGACGTGGAAGGTGTGTGCAAAATATTCACAGAAGAAATATGTGCAGCATGTGAGGTGGTGTGTGGGGTGAGAAGACAAAAGGGGGTGCAAGGAACAACATGCTGGAATGAAGAGGTGAGACAGGCTGTGGCACAAAAGAAAAAAGCATACAATGAATGGATGAGAAATAGGGGTGTGGAAGAAGTTGAGAGACAGAATAGAGAGTTATACGTAGAAAGGAGGAGAAAGGTGAAAAGATTAATGAGAGAGTAAGAAGAGAGTGGATGAGAAATTTGGAAGGAATTTGAGTGTAATGTGGAGGGAATCTAAGAAAATGTTCTAGAAAGAGGTAAAGAGAGTCAGACAGGGTGGCAATGAAGTTAGTTGGGGAGTGAAAGATAAAAATGGTAGATTACTAGTTGAGAAAGGAGAAAAAGTAAGCAGATGGAGAGAACACTTTAATGAATTGTTGAACATAAAGAATGAAAGTAATGCAAGTATAACTGGCTGGAGAATAGCTGGGAGAAGGAGGGAAGTGAGAAGATAGGAAGAAATTAGTAGGATGGAAGTTGTGGAAGCAATGAAGAAAGTCAAAATGGGGAAAGCCCCAGGCATTGATGGAGTGTGTGGTGAAATGCTGAAGCATAGGGAAGAGATAGTATTAGAATGGATGTGGAAGATGTGCAGATTGGCCTGGGAGGAAGGTAGAGTCCCGGAGGATTGGAAGTCAGGTATAATTATTCCCTTGTACAAAGTGAAAGCGGAAAAGAAGTGTGTGGTAATCACAGGGGCATTTGTCTTCTTAGTGTAACAGGAAAAGTATACGGTAGGATACTATTGACAGAGCTAGGGAAAAAACAGAGAAGTTAGCTGGAGAAGAACAGGGAGGTTTTAGGAAGGGAAGAGGTTGTGTGGATCAGGTATTCATTCTTAGATCTTTAGTGGAAAAATTTCTAGAGAAGGGAATGAAGTTGTATGTGGACTTCATGGATTTGGAGAAAGCATATGACAGGGTGGATAGACAAGGATTGTGGAAAGTAATAAGAATATATAAAGTAGATGGGAAGTTGTTGAATGCTGTGAAGAGTATGTATAAGGGTGCTAAGGCTGGAGTGTGTGGATAGTGAACTGAGTGAGTTTTTCTATTTGAAGGGTGGGTTGAAACAGGGATGTATCATGTCTCCATGGTTGTACAATCTGTATATGTATGGGGTTATAATAGAGATACAAGGTAGGGCAGTGGATGTTCGAGTGGCCCTAATGAGAGAGGGCATTGTTTGGAAACTCCCTGTACTGTTGTTTGCAGATGACACTGTGTTGTTAAGTGAAGATGAAGGGAAGCTACAAGGCTTGGTGGATGAGTTTGGGAGTCTGTAAAAAACGGAATCTAAAGGTGAATGTAGGGAAAAGTAAAGTTATGGTCTTCGAGAAAGGTGAAGTCAGTGAATGTAGAGTGAGGTTGGATGATGAGGGAATGGAAAATGTGAGTACGTTTAAGTACTTGGGTAGTGTTATGAGTATGGATGGAAGTCTGGAGGGAGAAGTCCTTGAAAGGGTACAACAAGGAAGAAAGGTTGCTGGTTCCTTGAAGGCAGTGATAAGAAACAGGGAAGTCAGGATGGAAGTGAAAAAGTTATTACATGGCAGTACAGTATTGTGATAGCAACTCTAACATATGGAAGTGAAGGTTGGACGTTGTTGGAGGGACACAAGTCAAGAGTGAGAGCAGTGGAAATTAGTTATTTGAGAGGAGCCTGTGGAGTCACATGGAGAGACAGATTGACAAATAAGGATGTGAAGAAGCGTTGTGGTGTGGATGTGGATGTGATAGGAAGCGTTAGGAGAAATATACCAAGGTGGTTTGGCCATGTGGAGAGGATGGAGAATGAGAGACTGATGATGAGAGTTTATGTGAGTGAGGTGGAGGGGGAGAGAGGGAGGAGAAGGCCAAGGATGAGATGGGGGGATGGAGTGGAGAGGTATATGAGAGAGTGTGTGTGTGAACTGGGAGCAGGGCAGTGAAATGGTGGGGGACGGTGACGTGGAGGCAATTTGTTTGTGGTCACCCTGTATGGGATTAAAGTGTCTGGCAATAAATAGATAGACAGAATTACTACTAAGAAAATTAAAACCAGCTTCAGTGCTAGATGACACTAAAAAGGTAAATAAGAAAATAGATAAAAGAAAGAGGAGGGGGAGCATAGACATGGGTGGATCAAAAAGTTCTAGGCCTCAGGTATAAAGAAATATAGTACAGTATATCCTAATTAACTTTGCTTTTCAACATGGTCACTATGAACCTCTAAACACTTTCTATAATATTCTCAAAGCTTTTCAAATAAATGGTTTTATTTTGCTGGTTTAACCATTCTTCTGTGGCTGTCTTGAGCTCAACGACATCCATGAAGTGAGTTCCACAGAGGTGGCCCTTCAAATCTGGAAACAGGTGAAAGTCATATGGTGACAGGTCTGGAGAATACAGCAGGTGCAGCAGCTCTTCATATCCACAGTCTCACACAGCCGCATTGGCAATCCGTGATGTGTGGACAGGAGTACTATTTTGGAGCAATAAAGGGATCTTTGACAACTTTCCTCTTCAGTTTTCATGTAGGTGGGGGTGCTCACCATCCACTCACTGGAAATTAGTGCTGTTTTGGGTGTCTGCCCTTTCCTATCTTCCATCCTCCCTCTTCTGTCTTCCTTTCCTTCACTCTTTCCCCTTTCTTCTACCTATGGGTGACTTTGCATTCCCTCTTCTGTCTTTCTTTCCTTCATACTTTTCTCTTCCTTCTGCCTATGGGTAACTCTACACTGAGCAACAAGCTAAATGGTTTCCTGTACACCAGGAAACCATTTACTGTGGTGGGTGGTAACTATATCACCAAATTATGGCACCTGGTGGTGTAGTGAGTAATTAAGGTGCTCCAATCAGACTGAGCCTGTGTAGTTCCCCCCCCCCCCTGAATCTGGGCATAGACTTCACGGCCTGCTATCAAGGCTCAGTAGTCCTCCTACATACCATTCACCTCTACATGTCACAACTTCGGCGCTAACACCCACTGTCCATATTGAATACATTCTAGGGCTGTCTCATACAGGACTGGTGTACTGGTATTAGCAGGGGTATTTTTACGACATGTCGGCGGGTCTTCTGGTAAATCAGTAAAGTCTGATTTTTTAATAAATTCAAATGCTTAAACTGTTCCCTGCCCCAGCTGGGATTTGAACCTGGGTCTGCACATGCCATAAGGCACTCATCCACAGTGCTCATCTCCATAACTTGGGTCTTTGAGATTGTCACATATTAATCAACAACTATCTTTGGATACAAGGCAACTAAATCATCAACAGCTTACTACAGTTACCTATCCTAGATGTTACCTTAGATACAGGCATTCATTTTATCTACCAAACCACAAAGAGCAGATGGACAACCAAGCTGAATGATACAAACGCTGGAACCCATTTTCAACATACTTATACTTGCACATTATGATGGTAGGTGGTGGGGACTATCATTCACTCACTTGCTGTAGTAACCATAAAGAGTGGATAGACACCCAGGTTGAATGATGCCAACTTTGCAACACATTTTCAACATACTTTTACCTGTACACTATGGTGGTAGATGGTGGCAACCATTATCCACTCACATGCTGTAGTGCTGCCCACTTCTTCCTTCCTCTTTCTCTTTCTATCTCTGGCTGCCCTCCTCTTTTCTTACTTCTCCCTTTCCTTCCCATCACTTTTACCACTCGTCTTTCCACTTTATGTGACTCTACACAGAGTGACAAACCTAATGGTTTCCTGTAAACTAGGAATCCATTTACAATCCTGAGTGGTACCCATATAACCAAAGTACTGGGTGAAGTGGAGCCTGCTATGGTGCCCCTGTTAACCAGGTGGAGAACTGCAAGTGTGGCTTCCATTCAGGAGCCAAACCTACACACTTTTCCTTGTGTCTCACTGTGACAGGGTGATGTCTGCCAGAAGGGAACATCACTTCACTGCACAGGACAGTCCAGCATGGACAGCTGCTTGCCTGCAGTTGATGGGTCTGCTTGGCCAGACAGACTGGGGTTGATCAAAAACAACCTGTATATTATAGCATGCTGGAAACAATCCTCAGTGCAAGAAAATGCAACAGCTATAATGAAAACTAAAACAGTCAACAAATCATAATGATCCTGTAAGAAAACCTCAGGATCTGCACACACACCTTTATAATTGACAATTCTGGTCACTACCCTACCAGCATCTCCTATACTGTGCTGTACAAACATAAGCTGCAGTTACTGTTAAAAGATAATTCATTTTGTATGTAAAGGCTCCAACATGCTTGCATGTCTGCTTTGATCACCTAATGGCGGCTCTCTATGCTGCTCGATTACTGACAGCCTCCCTATTCAGTCCCTTAACCCTCTACGACCTCATCCCAGGTCTGTTTTGGTATGCCTCTTGCATCCCTACCCCCACTGTTCACACTTCTCACTTTCTGCACCCAATTGCCATTCCCCATCCTCTCTGCATGCCCAGACCATCTCAATCAACCCCTCTTCATCACAACACCAATACACTCCAGTCCCATCCTTCCTCTTAACTAAATCCTCCATCGTGAACCTAGTCCCTCCCCCCGGGTCCTGTATTCATGGACACATCGCACATCCACCTAAAAACTGTCATTTCTGTAAGTTTGAGTCTATGAATATCCTCCTCCTTTACTGCTCAGGTTTCACTGCCACACAACATTACACTCCTAACACATGCCACATACGAAGATCCCTTAGCACAGAGGGAGAGCCCTCTCAATGTCAGGAGAGGCAACAGATCCCTGAACTTCTTCCAACCACTCCTCACTCCAGCCCCACCTCCAGCACATGTCTCCCATATAACAAAACTCTTCCACACACTCAAGAGACTTGCCAGCAAGATCAATCCTGTCACATCCATTCATCATCCTATCCTGTGTTGCCCCGTGAGGAGCATAGAAGCCCAGGGCTAGGCAAGTTGGTCCTGACAATTAAGATGAGAGTGACCAGCCTCGCTCATCTGTGAGTGGCATTATGTGAGCAATAAACCCCAACCATCCCTTGGATATAAACCTGCACTGGCTCAATCTGACTGAAGTGCCTTAATTACTCACTAAATCACAAGGTGCAATAATTTGGTTATACGGTTACCACCCAGTGTAGTAAATGGTGTCACTCAGTGTACAGTCACCCACAGGCAGAAGGAAGAGGAAAGAATGATGGAAAGAAAGACAGAAGAGGGAGTGTAAAGTCACCCACAGGTGGAAGGAAGAGAAAAGAATGAAGGAAAGAATGACAGAAGAGGAAGGAAGGAAAAGAGGAAAGGGCAGACATACAAAGCAGCGATATATCGAGTGAGTGGAGGGTCAGTGTCCCCACCTACCACATACCTGACAATATCCACAAGCTCTCCCTGACACACTGCACAGACGAAATCAGCATTAACTCGCAATCTACCTTGAATACCGCTAAATCCCTTACGCACCCACTGATCACAAATACTGCACAAGATGGAATTACTTCCCATGCCCTTGTGACAAACTTCATATGGCCACTCTCCTTCCTCTGTGAGAGTACCGCCACCAGTCCTGATACCATCACTTTTGTTTTATCTGCATTTACTCTTAAGCTGTTGTGCCCCATACCATCTCTCCACTTCCTAAATCCCTCCTCTGCCTCCCTTTCATTCTCTGCAATCAACAAGAAGTCATCAACATACATCTCCCATGGGAGTCCATTTCTGAAGTCATGTGAGAGGGCTTCAGGCACCATGATAAACAATAAGGGGCTCAAGACTGACTCCTTATGCATGCCAACATTCATGGAAAACTCATTACTCAAATCTCCATTCACTCTCACCTCGGTGCAAACACCCACATCCACGACCATAATGACTAACCAGCCACTCTTCGATCCCAAGCTTTCTCACTGCCCATTTCACCACCTCCACAAGGACTCCGTCAAAGGCCTTCTCCAAATCAACAATGTACATATCCCCTTTCTTTCATATATATTTTTCTTCACGCATCAGTGGTCCCTCTGCCTGGCATAAACCCACACAAAGTCTCATCAATATTCATTCTCTCCCCTTTATTATACCTTCTAGAACTCGCTCCATTACTTCATTATCTGGTCCAAGAGTTTCATTCCTCTATAATTTCCTCTTTCCAGGGCATCACCCTTTCCTGGTACACACTTACAATCACACTCTTCAGCCAGTCATCTGGGATGACAAACTTGTGTACAGTATAATTGTATTTATCAAACCAGTAACAAAACCCGCTCCTGTATCTCATGAGGTTTTCAGCATTTCAGCAGTCAACCCACACATACCTGCTGCCTTCTCCTACTGCATCTTGCTTATTGCCCTGCTCACAGTAGCAGTGTCAATCAAAGGCCAATGGTCAAAAAGTGGATCTGATGACTCCAAACCTTCCCTGTTTCAGCCAAACTCCTCATTCAGCAACCGGTTATAATGCTCCTTCCAGGCACTGTTAATATCCTCAATGACCACCACTACCTTTCCTTCATCACTCTTCACACACTGCTCACCTATGATATTCCAGTTTTACCTCTTCATCTGATTTGCTACTTTAAATATCATATTCTTCCTTTCAATACTATTTAGGTTATCCAGTAATAGACTCTGAGACTCAGATTTTGCCCTGTACCTCTTTTCTTGTCTTAAGTTTGGAAGCCAATCATTCCCTTTTGTTGCCACCCCTTTTCCATTCCCAGAAAAGCCTTCTTTTCTCCTTAACTGCAGCTTCTACTCCCTCGTCCCACCATCGTGTTACCTTGTCTTGGAGGGCCCCTTGTCAATCTACACACTGAATCAGTAACACTCAGTGTACTGTTCCTGAAATCTCTGTACTTTTCATTAACACTTCTGTCAACAGCTCCCACTCTACTCATCTCAATATAGAAGGCATTCCTTACTGCCTGGTTTTTCGGATTCCATATTTTCTGCCTAGGTGCATAGGTACTCTTCTCTACCATCCACTCCTTAAGCACCATGTCATACATCAGTAATAAGTGTTGCTGCACACACTCTTCATTCCCTATAACTTTAACATCCCTCACCAATCTCTTATTAGCCCTCCTGACCAGGATTGTCAATCTGGCTACTATTTCTGTGTGTAAAACCACTGAAGCACATACTGGACAAGGGGTTTTGAAGGCATATCTTTTTTTTCAGCTTCCATATTTTCCTCCTAGGTGCATAGGCACTCTTCCCTACCACCCACTCCTTAAGCACCAAGTCATATATTAGCAATAAGTGTTGCTGCAAACACTCTTCATTCCCTATAACTTTAACATCCCTCACCAATCTCATATCAGCCCTCCTGACCAGGAAATAGTCAATCTGGCTACTATTTCTGTGTGTAAAATCACTGAATTACACACCAGATAGGGGCTTTTGAAGGCATATCATGTGTGATTTTCTCAATTTTGCAATATAAAAGTACCAATGGATCAATTAAACACTATAGTGGAGACCAAGAAGCCACCTCACCACTACAGGGCTAAAGGATGAGACAACCACATACAGGTACTGAGGCTTCCTTTCTGATTCTCACATCTCAACCTATTGCAATAGGTGCTTCAGCGAGTTTATGTCAACACAGCCACAATGGGTGGGAAATACAGTACACATATGCAGAATGAAAAATTGTTATATACCACTGGGTTGGTTACACACCTCCATAGGAAAGGCCCTGAAACCACTTTGCCACTGCAATGACAAACTCACAATTGCACCCAAGTCTACATATGAGGCGTCTAGCGGCAGAGTGACGTATGTGCCAAAAATGGACGATGGTGAGTTATTCCTACCAATATGTAGGTGAAGCCTTCTAGATCCTCCCTGTTGGCTACATACAAAAAGGACCCTTATGGTTGGCTGGCAGATGGGCAAGCATTGCATGTTTTAGGCCTTGAAAACCCATAGAGGAAGTCTGCTCCCACGTGGCTGAGGGACGTACGGGCCATGAGCGGCTAGTCATTGGTAGGCCGCGTCTCAGTACTAGCCCCCAGCCTCAGCCAGTCCCCCACCAGTGTCCTGCTAAACCTCGCACGTGGTTGATGGGCTGCACTGTCCTCTGCCCATTTTGAGTGCTCTGAGTGTTTTTTATTAAAAAATTACCATATAAAAATTAATCAAAAATCAAGACTCTGCATTATTAATATAAAACTTTCAAACTTTACTAATTTTTATGTTTATTCTTATTTGGATCACATAATTATAACCCATGATAATATTTTGTGTATGACCCCCAATGGGGGGGGTGCATTTGTGTTTCGGTTTTGTTTTTGTTTGTTATTTCTTCTACACAATGGGCTCATTAAATTGCATTTTTTGAGAGCATTACATTAACATAAAACAACATTAGTTTTTTCTTTATACCTTTTATGTACACATTCTTCAAATTTAAGCTTTAATTACTCGAAAATAACCCCCTGGTGCATACGTCACTCTGCCGCTAGACGCCTCATATGTTCTGACATGAGAATCCAAAAGGAAAAATCACAATACAGTAAGACCTCACTATAAGGGACTAATTGGGGCCCAAGCTAGTCTGAAAAAGGCGAAATTCCAATAAATGCGACATCCAGACTTCCCCCTGCTAACCCAGGCTTTTTCCAATATATCCAACATTAGTCCAGATCGCATGAACGATTTTTAAACTGTTTTGGCTACCACTGCCATACTGTACTGTGTTATAACTTCACTACGTTAATCTAATGGTATAATATATATGATAATACTGTACTGTACACCGATAAACATGTCTTTTATTGACCTTATTGTGGTGAACATACTTGAAGTGGTAAAGCAGTTCGGACTGCTTCTGGCATTATCAGATTTTTTCCGATATATAGGAATTTAGTCCGGTAGCTCCTCGAGTCCGATAAAAGTGAATTCCGGTCTATTGAAGTCCGTTATATTGAGGTTTTATTGTATGTGGTGGCAAGAAACTGCCTCTGCAAGTCCATCCCGTGCAGCTGAAATGATGTTCCCATGTGGCTGACGGTGCCTTGCCACAGTGAGGCACAGGGGTTAGTGTGGAGGTTTGGTTACTAGGTGGATGCCACAGTTGTGTCTCTCCCCCCCATTAATGGAGGCACCACAGTAAGCTCCACATCACCGTGTTATCTGGCTACAGTATGTGGTTAGGTTACCACCCTAAACCGTGAAGTACTGTTGGCAAAATGCAGAACTGTGAAATACAAAAACACAAATGCATAAGATACTTACAGAAGAGGATACTGGTAACAACAAAAAATGCAAGATTTTGTTCAAAACACTAATAAATGAAGACTCTCAAAATACCTGAGAATGTTCTGGTGCCAAACATTTTTCCCATGATGAGTTGAAGTCTCACACTATTTTTACATATTATATACAGAAGTGTTTATTCATAATTAAAGAGTGTGTAATATAGTGTGAAGATAAGCAACCAAACACAACTTTGGTGTAAGTGTGGCATGGGAATAAGATGTTCGTCCAGACATGCAGAGCTAGCATTTTTCAGGCGTAACAGTGAGGGTGAAGGAAGGCGAAAGAGAAATGTAAAATGTGTGTATGTTTAAGTCTTGGGGAAACATGTACCCTGTTGGTATATATAATATAATTAATACTGCCTTACTAAGATGTATAATGTGCATGGCAGGGTTGTAATATATGCCTATTCATGTATAACTCTGTCTTTGAGAGATATGGCATCTCTAAATATGCTGACTTAAGCCCGCTCCCAGTGTGGGGTAGACTGAAAGCAGCAGAATACCCTCAGCCTCCATACGAGGGAGATGTACTACTCTGATACACTCTCTTGTCACAGTTGTATCTTTCTGTGACGAATAAAAGGAGAGAAAACACACCTGCTCCAGTTTCTGTTCACCTGCACGCTACTATTCTACAGGAATTCCACCAATATTCCTGCCGACTGTGAGGAAGAGAGACATTGCAGGAAGTGCCAGCTGTGGAACTCAGTGGAGCCACACCTAAGCAGCTACATAAAATTGGTGGTCCAGTGCTGGGATATGAAAAGGTGCCAAAAGGATTTAGTGCAGTGAAACCCTTGGAAAACTGCTCGCTGATCCTACAGGTGAATAACAGAAAATCTTACTTTCACTTTTGTAACGGGACTAATTGCAGAGCGGGAAAAGTGAGAGCAGAAAAATATCGGAGTAGTGAACTCATTCTCTCAAGAATATTTCTGCCTCGCAAGCTCTGGCAAATTATCTCACCCTTGTGTGTGCGAGAACTCAGTGAGATATCTCTGCTGTGGAGACAGTCGAGGCCAACGCGGTGAGGGGTGGTGTCATCTAAGCACATCTGGCAACCCTGTGAGGCAGAGCGAGAAGCGGGTGGGCTGCACTCGGGGCGAGGCATCCCGCAAGCCAGTCACCTCAGGGCGAGAGAAGAGGCAACATCTTCGTGTGGTTGGAGAGATGAAACCTGGTGGAGTGTGTGGAGTTCCAGTACGAATCTAACTGGAACTTCAGCATCATCTGACACCTAGGTAGTGTACATGCATAGTATACCACAAGACATACATTCTCTAAGCAGCACACATTAGTTAGGCAATGTGTGTAAAAATATGGGTTTCTCAGTCTGACAGGGATTTGATGGATAAGGTGAAGAGGTGGGGACGAAAGATTATAGAAGATACAAAATTGCCAACCAGTGAAGAAGGAACTGGTTCTTTGGCGCAGGACGAGTGGGAACTGGGTGACTCAGACTCAGAATTTCGTGAGTGGATAGACATTGGAAAAAAACATTCCAACTTTAAATGATATGAGCGGCATCTTGGGGTCGAAGGTAGTCAGAACACTTCTAGGGAACTGGATAGTGAGGACTTGAACACTTTACATTTGCGTTCTGATCGTACTTATTCAACAGTTCCTGAGCGTTCAGTTACATCCAAAATGGCCATTGGTCTTACTAATGAAGGTACTCCTAGTGCAGAAGAGACTGTGGACATTCAGGAACTGGCTGCAGCAGCACCCCTGGTCACTCAAACAGACACGCAAGGTTCATTATTCTCTGATATTGATTCAACCACTCACATACCTACTCACACCTCAAACATTTTCAGTGCCCCACTAACCTTTGGACAGCAAGGACAATACCATTATTTGTTAATGTTCCTTATGCTAATCCATGAGGCATGACTACTAGTAGTATTGGCATGCAAAATCAGGTTAATCCTCCTGCATGGCATGTACCTAATATGGCAACTACTAATCTTAACCACGCCAAGGATAAAATGCCAAAGGTACAAAGATGGTGTGTCATCCATGGGCGGTGTCCTCATTTTTCGGACTATTGCCCCATTGTCATTGCAAATGGGGAAAAACTTGGCAACCAAGCTAGTTCACAGGAAGCTCAGAGCCGTAAGCAGAAGTAACCCGAAGAATCATACAATCCACTGATGCGTGTATGGCAGCTACAAAAAGGGTGGATCTACTATCAATTCCTTGGATTATAGGGACACTGGGGCATGTGGAAACATTATTTCTAGTAAAGCGCTGGAAAGACTAAGACATCTGATGCCCCACACAAATTGGACGTTATCAGCATCCAATGTGATTTTGACAGGTGTGACAGGGAGTAATATGAAGATCGTAAGCCTGGTACCACTGACACTGAGGGCAGGTAAACGATCTCCCGTATTACGTGCTATATTCTATGTGGTTCCTCTGCCAGCTGATGGGTTATTGGGCCTTGAGTCCATAGTAGTGGTAGGTGGTGGCGACCATCATCCACTCACTTGATGTAGTGCTGCCTACTTCTTCCTTAGCCTTTATCATTCTTTTTCTGTGCCTGCCCTCCTCTCTTCCTATTTCTCCCATCTTTTCTGTCACTACTTATTGCTTTTCTTTCCATTACAGGTGGCTTTACATTGGGTGACAAGCCAAATGGTTTCCTGTATGCCAAGAAACCATTTACAACGCTGGGTGGTAACCATATAACCAAACCATACGTGCTCCCTACATGTCAAGTGGGTTGGTGGAGAGTTAGTGCCCCTCTCTGTAAAACAAATAACTCAGAGTCAAATGGCCACCCCGTACGGGATTGTGGCATCTAGCAATAGATAGATAGATAGATAGAGTCCATAGAAGAGTATAATGTGGTTATATACCCTCAAAGACATTCCATTTCCTTTAATGGGAAGGAGTTTGTAGGCCTTGTTCCCTCAGCAACCAAAACTGGTGATAGTGGCATCCAACAAGGAGCCATTCAACCAGTTGTAACCCCGACAAGTGAAGCGTCAAGGGAATCACCAGACGAACACGAAATGGAGGATATGGGCTGGAAGCAGGTCAGGGCTATAGTGAGTGGGAATCACCACTTACCCAGTCGGACTGTCTGCAAAATTCCTGTCCAAGTATCTGATGTGTCAGTGGGAACTGATGTAGCATGCTTATCGGAGACCGTAAAACATAAAGCATTGTCGCTAGAGTCCACCTTAGCAGTGCTGGACCAGACCAGAAGATGCCCCTTTTCATCGCAAATATGAGTGGTGGCACAGTTAACCTCAGAGATGGTTGTTATGTAGGTGACTTGATATGCTATGGTGTCCCCGTAAAGGAAGTCGATGATGTACCGGTGATCTCTACTGTAGTTACATCACAAACAATGGCTCAGTCGGAACTCACATGTCTTGGGAGAGGAAATTTGCTAGAACAATACGTGAAGGTAACAGACAATGTTGACCATAAAACGCAATTGCTAACACTTCTTAAAGAATTCTCCGACGTAGTGGCACTTCCAGGAGAACTGCTAGGTAGAATGAACAAGATGAAGCATCATATTGGTTTTTGCCCTGGTACAAATCCGATATATGTGCCTGCATACCGTCTACCACAAAGCCAAAGGAGAGCCGTGGAAGAGGAAGTAGAAAAGATGCTTCATGATGAAGTCATTCAGCCTTCTTCCTCACCTTGGAATGCACTGCTCCTTCTGGTGCTTAACCCTGGAATATTAGCGTTGTCAGCATCACGTGCCTACTAGCGATGTCCGGAATCCCGGACAAACTTTGGAGGTAGAAATATACATATAGGAATGGTACAGTTTATTTCAAAAAATTTTTACTTAAATTAGATGCTAATCTTAACTCTATGAACTATGACCTAAATGTATTTAACTAAAACAACATTATAAAAAAAAATAAAACAAAAAATGTGTAAAAATGACAAACAGTGCTACATCCTTGTAATCTTTTCATCACTGCCAGCCACAATGTTGCCTGATGGTGATGACTTGTGCCACACATGAAGTCTAGACGTCCCCCGATATGCTCCAGCCTCCCTAGACAAAATTCGACATTTTACAGTATATGTTTCGTAGGCACACTCACAAGGTCCTATTTTAATAGCGCTGTACAGAATACCAGACAATTGGCTACAGCAGATGAGAGAAAAACGGGAGAAACACGAACACACCTCACACACACAGGACAGAGTACAAACTGAAATGTCCTGGCAGCTGAGCGTCGTAGGCCTTGGAGCGTCTCCTCCACAACGCAAAGTAGGCCTAAATTCGGAATCCCGGACGACGCTACTGAACTAGGGTTAAAAAGGACGGTGGTGTGAGACCTGTTGTGGATTTTTGGCAAGTGAACAAGGTAACTGTACCGGATCGTTATCCGATTCTGCATCTCAGAGACTTTCTACAGTCCCTGAGTAAGGGAAATACAGTTTTCACCTGCCTGGATCTAGCGTCAGGGTATTGGCAGGTGGAGCTGACCGAAGAGTCTCGTCCCATCACTGCCTTTAGTACTCACCGTGGGCACTTTGAATTTCTCCGCATGCTTTTTGGACTCAGTAATGCTCCTTTGGCATTTCAGAGAATGATAAATCAGTTGTTTGGGGACATGACTGGGCAGGACATCTTGGCATATCTAGATGACTTAATAATTGTGAGCAAGGACATGGACGCTCATTTTAGTAAGTTAAAATGAGTGATGGAAACCATAAGATCCGCAGGTCTGAAAATCAAGCCGTCAAAGTGTGAATTCCTGAAGTCAAGTGTTAGATTTCTAGGGCACTTAGTTGACGGTGATGCCATCAAGGCTCTTCCGGATAAGGTTACTGCCATGATAAATTTCCCTACACCCAAGTCCAGGATGACGTTCGTTCGTTTCTCGGGCTCACTGGCTTCTACAGGAGTGTTGTCCACAAATATGCTGCTATCGCATCACTGTTGATGATACTACTTAAGAGGGATGCTGCATGGAAATGGGTAACATCTGAAGAGAAAAGTTTCAATGACCTCAAGAAAGCCATGACAGAGGCACCTGTGTTAGCGTTTCCTGATTATACTCAACCTTTTTACCTATGCATGAACGCTTCAGGTTCGGGACTGGGAGCAGTGTTACAGCAAAAGGATGAGGAAGGCAAAATGCACACCATTGCATATGCCAGTAGGGCACTAAGACTCCCAGAAAAGAAATATTCAGCGACACACTTGGAGACATTAACAGTCGTGTGGTCGTTAGGACATTTTCAGGATATTATCTTTGGCTACTGGATAATTGTTTTAACTGACCATGCACCCACACGCGACTTGTTCAAAGGGAAAAACCTGCATGGTAAGGTCGCACGTTGGTACAGCAAGGTAATGGAGTTTGACCGAGAGGTCAGATATTTAATGGCCTGTCAAAATGTTGTTGCCGATACGTTGAGTAGAAACACTGCTGCTACCATATCCGAGGACATCCCTCTTTCTGGGTACTCCTCGGATACGGTAAAAACAGAACAACGTAAGGATACGATGTGGTCTCAAGTCATCTATACCTTGGAGTCTGGTGATGAGTCTTGTCTACCTGAACTTCCGGTAACGATGACTCACTTCCATCTTGTCCCTTGTATATGAAACCATCAGGGAAGTCCACTGTGTATCAGTTGGTTGTTCCTCCTACTCTACAGCAAGCCGTGTTACAGTTGGTTCATGACGTGCCTCAAGCGGGTCATCCCGGACGCGACAGATGCATACGTGAGGCAAGAAAGAAGTACTATTGGCAGACCATGAGGAAGGACAGAAGCCAACGTCAGTCAATGTGTCAAGTATGTGGAATCACGAGGAACGACTGGACCTCCGACTCCCATCCTGGAATATCCCCTACCGGAAAAACCTTGGGACACAGTCTCCACTGATCTCTTAGCATTGCCAAAGAGTCATCAAGGCTCAAGTTATGTGTTGGTGGCAGCAGACCATTTTTCATGATTCACTGTTTTAGCACCTTTACAGACGAAAACTGTAGAGGAGGTAGCGCACGCTTTTGTAACCTTACTGATTTGTCCATACTCTACACCCAAGGTACTGCTCTCCGATAATGGCAGTGAATTTCGTAACCAAGTGTTACAGGAAATCTGTCGTACATATGGGGTAAAGCAAGTCTTTGTTATGCCTTACAGTCCCAAGAGCAATGGTCTTGTGGAGAGGACAAACAGGAAAATATTGGAAGTCTTGAGACCAGCAATCAACTAATTGGAGGATAACTGGCAAGACTGGTTACCACATGTAGCAGCGGCCATAAACTCCTCAGACAATTCATCAACCGGGAAATCTCCTCATTACATTCTTTATGGGGAGGAGAAGGTGTTACCCTATGATTTGCTAACTGGAACTCCTACTCTAGTGTACAATCAAGAGGATTACAACAACGTCCAGCTTAGAAAGTTCCAACACATACACTGTGAAGTACGGAAAATATTAAACGCCTCAGGAGTGGAGATGATGGTGAAGCAACACAATGGTAGTCAAGAAAAGACACTGGAAGCAGGCCAGAAGGTGATGATCCATAACCCTGGGAGAACTTCCAAGCTCAGACCTAAATTCTGCGGACCATATACCATTGTGGAACGAGTGCGTGGACATACTTATAGAATAAGGGATGATGCTAATGGAACTCAGAAGATAGTACATGCTGACAGGATCAAACCAGTAAGTCAAGAGCTAGGCCTAACTAACCAATCATCTTATGTGTTGTCCCCTAACTCAGAAGATAGTACATGCTGACAGGATCAAACCAGTAAGTCAAGAGCTAGGCCTAACTAACCAATCATCTTATGTGTTGTCCCCTCTGTCTTCGTCGCAGTCTATGTCGTCGTCCGTTCCTGACCCTAACCAAGAGTATCGCAGCAAGCTACAATCCCACAGTAAGAGTGATTAAGGGAGTATCTTCTCTTGCAGAATGTGGCTCTGGCTTGTACTCCTCTCGCATTGCTTGGGGTGGACTTACGGAACGACAATGGGCACGACTGTATTAATGCCAGGAGTCCTGAAGAGCCCACTGGGAGAAATCGTGGTGGTGGAAGATGCAGTATGCGTCCACTATCCGATGGAAGACTATCTCCAAGCTCCAGACACTGTTAGAGATGCCTTCGAGGGATTAATTCACCTCAAACAGCAACTGTTGGAGATAGGAAAATCATTTGACCTGAATCCACAGCTGATGACCTTGGACAGCGAAGCTTTCATACAAACTTTGCATCGAGTAGCCAAGCCTCAGTCTGGACATATAGAAAGGCTCACAGACAGGCTCACTAAATTACATGTCACTTTACCTAATGCAGATTCTGATGTTTCCCAGCATATCCAGGCACGTACTAAGAGAGGACTTGTGGACCTTCTAGGTATCCTGTCTCAAATGCTCTTTGGTACGGCGCTAGACAAGGATGTAGTGCAATTGGGCAGACAGATGCATGATTTGACATTGGCGGCTAAGGCAAATAACAGGTTAATCGTACACGCGTATGAACTACTAGGTGAGTTCCCTAACAAAGTTAATGAGATAACTAAGACTACCAACCATCTCGTGGGAGCTGTGAACAACATCCAAACTAACCTTCCATCCCTAACTAGCTTAGTGTTAATCGCTGAGTACTTACGTGCTCTCGATGAGGCAGTCACTGCTTTGGAGTTGCATGCAGCCAATATGGTGGACAGCTTAATCGATGCAAGTTTGAATAGGGTTAATGCTTTATTGCTTCCTACTCACATTCTAATCAATGCTCTTGACGTAGCTATGGTGAAGCATGGACTTAAGCCACTTTTTGGTATGAGTCAACTGGATTATTATTACCCATTGTTAGAGGCCCAGTTGACCCATGATGGCATCCTGACATTGGTACCTATCAGGAATGCTATAACATACCATGCATGGCAGTTCATTCCTTTCCCTTTTGCTACTACTAACAACACACTTGTCATTCTGAATGAGGGACCAGAGGTGCTACTTATGTCGGATGACAAAAGGAACATAGCAGAAACGACTGTGGAAGAGTTTGAGAAGTGTAAGGCTTCCTTTCTTGACCTCCATGTATGTCCTGCTTTCCATTTTGTCTTTATACCGTCAGACACAGATGAGTGTAAGATGGCCTTGTTGGACACAAATGCTTCCTCTACGTTGCAACGTTGCACTTTCCAACCCATCCACTTGAAGTCAGTTTTCCATGCTCATGTACAAGCGAAACAGTACTCCTTCTTTCCTGAGACAGAGGACATAACACTGACATGTGCCTCATAACACCAGTTCCTCATGATAAGGGGTTACTATGTTGCACCCGATTTTTGTGAGTTGCACAGTAAAGAGATAGTAATTCTACCTAACAAGCAACATCTTGCCTTGTCGGTGAATTTCTCATCTCAGTTATGGCCCTTTCTACCTTCATTCAATGTTTCTCAATTGAATGTGAACAGGCTGTCTCATGTGTTAAAAAGTAGAATTCGTCACCCACCTGAACAAGACTGATTTAAAAACATATGTACTGTCCTATCTCCCTTCATACCTTTCTCCTTCCTATTTTCATCCTAGTGTTGGTCTTCTACTTCTTGTGGTCTTGTCCTGAGTTTGTATTTGGGGCTACTATCTAAAAGGCCTTAGAGTGAAAAACCCACTAAAACCACAGGTCCATACTCGCGGATTGCAAGTGGACTTTTTCTTTATTATTTTATTATTATTTTTTTTTTTTATGTGTCCGACTCTGGGCATATGCTTCACAGCCTGCTATCAAGGCCCAGAAGTCCTCCTACATACCATTCACCTCTACATGTCACCACTTCGGTGCTAACACCCACTGTCCATATTGAATACATGCTAGGGCTGTCTCATATAGGACAGGTGTACTGGTTTTAGCGGGGCTATTTTTACAACATGTCGGTGGGTCTTCTGGTAGATCAGTAAAGTCTGATTTTAATGAAATTCAAATCCTTAAACTGTTCCCTGCCCCAGCGGGGATTTGAACCTGGGTCCGGTAGGACTACAGACCACCTCTTTACCGACTGAGCCACCGCCTCCCCTGAATAGTTAGCTACCCTACACACTGGTTAGGCTACACAGAAGTTAGGACAACAATGTCAACAGGGATGTCGAAAAGGTGTGGCCGAGCAATGTTCTGGTGACGAATATTTTTCCCATGATGAGTTGAAGTCTCACACTATTTTTACATATTATATACA
Source organism: Coenobita brevimanus (assembly GCF_032717465.1). Lineage (NCBI taxonomy): Eukaryota > Metazoa > Arthropoda > Malacostraca > Decapoda > Coenobitidae > Coenobita > Coenobita brevimanus. The sequence goes on along the minus strand of NC_137039.1, from coordinate 25,966,594 downwards.
GAAATGTTTATTCATAATTAAAGAGTGTGTAATATAGTGTGAAGATAAGCAACCAAACACAACTTTGGTGTAAGTGTGGCATGGGAATAAGATGTTTGTCAAGACATGCAGAGCTAGCATTTTTCGGGCGTAACAGTGAGGGTGAAGGAAAGCGATATAGAAATGTAAAATGTATGTATTTTTAAGTCTTGGGGAAACATGTACCCTGTTGGTATATTTAATATAATTAATACTGCCTTACTGAGATGTATAATGTGCATAGCAGGGTTGTAATATACACCTGTTCATGTATAACTCTGTCTTTGAGAGATATGGCATCTCTAAATATGCTGACTTAAGCCCGCTCCCAGTGTGGGGTAGATTGAAAGCAGCAGAATACCCTCAGCCTTCATACGAGGGAGACGTACTACTCTGATACACTCTCTTGTTGCAGTTGTATCTTTCTGTGACGAATAAAAAGAGAGAAAACACACCTGCTCCAGTTTCTGTTCACCTGCATGCTACTATTCTACAGGAATTCCACCAATATTCCTGCTGACTGCGAGGCAGAGAGACATTGCAGGAAGTGCCAGCTGTGGAACTCAGTGGAGTCACGCCTAAGTGGCTACAAGAACACGCAAATACAGCAGCAATAAACAATTCTAATAAAATAAGGGCACACACATAGATTGGCAGGGATTCTCACCTATGGCTGGGTTGGCGGGGACATCCTATGTTATAATTCCCTTACAATTCAAGTAATTCCCAAAGAAAAATGGGAGGTTAAACCTACTGTACCCTCAGAATACCTACCCTTTGTACTGTACAGTTAAACTGCAGTTATATCAAAACAGGCAAACTGAAGCTGCAGGATTACTATAATACAAGAAAATGTTACGCTGATCCACTGTACTGTAGATTGCAAACCGGAAAGTTGTTGAAAGTATTGGTATATGGTACCAGGCCTTACTTTTATACTGAGAAATTCTATTGAACTTACAAAATCAATTGCTTTAGTTATAAAATTATCTACCACACTAGTAGGCTAACTGTAATGAAGTTTATAAAGAGCAGCCGTATCAGCCCACTTCTGTCAGCGGAATTTGAAACACAGACCTGGGTAGTTTCCCTTCCAAAAAAGTTTTCTGGTGCACAGAGTTCATGAGTGGGTCCTTGTGCAGTGTACTAAAGTGGTGCAATAGCCCAACAGCTCTCATACAATTTTCAGACACCTGATCGTAATGTGCCTCATGGTGCTCCAACTGGCTGAGGCCCTTATGGGATCTAATTCTAAGAATTGGTTTGGTTGTGTTGCTCACGGAATGCTGCTAAGGGATCTACAACTGGTCTCTCTTGCCTTATATGTCTAAAAAGAGAAGCCCAGTCCTGGGTCCATACACTCCTGACATGGCAGTACTGGAGTGGATGATTAATGAACAGAGGAAACATCAGCTAGATGACAAAGGTCTTGATGCAAAAGAATCAGTGGAGGGGAAAAAAAAAAAAAAAAAGTATTCAAACTGCCTGAAGATGATTAAAAAAAGTAAATACTGTACTGTACATAAAAAAATATATACATATAAAAGTATATACAATAGGTCATATTAACCTCCTGACGCCGGGCTCCCTGCACCCTATCCCCTTCCCAAAACTGGGATTTGGATTTTCCAAAAAAAATATTTTTTTCTCTTACAAATCAATTACAAATGATACACACACAATCGAAGAGCGTGTGCTTACCTTCTGCTGCCATTGTAGAGGTCACGGTGTACACTGGCTGGTGTATACTTATCTACTACTATTGTAGTTCATCAATACTTTCTCCTTCCAACTCAGAGCTGCTGTTATCTTCGATCTCCATGTCCTCTGCGTTGCCACTGCCATCTGTAAACAAACTGTCTAGTATGGCTGGTCCTTCAAACCAGGTTGGCTTCAGCACATTGTCATCTACAGACCATCCATAATCAGTCGGCAACAGATCGTCCCCAGGAAATGGTGTCACGGCATGTGTACACGGTGCTGTCACATACTGTGTTCACTGAATCTTCATCTCAAAGATCTGACGACAAGGTGGCAGCAAGGCACAGTCTACACATTTGTTTGCCATGATTATGCAGAGGACATGGAGATCGAAGATGACAGCGACTCTGGGTTGGAAGGAGAAAGTATCAATGAACTAGTGAGTGATTCAGAAGGTTAAGCATGGAGCGAAGATTCAGATTCAGAGAAGAAAAATGGGATTTTTATGGCTGACTGAATGCCTACCATCTGGCTGAGCTTTGGCCATTCATGGGCTCTACAATATGATGAACACTTTCCAGTCACTTTCACTGAGTTTGCTTTAGCCTTTAATATCAAATCAAATGTGAAAACTGTCTTATTTAGTCCCCATTTAGGCCTATGATAATGTCCTCCCTATAGAATAATACTTAAAAAATTTAATATCTCTAAACCTAATCTAGAAAATCAAACACAGCCAGAACTTTTGTGCTTTAACTGAGATCACAAACCAAGAGGACATTAGTTTTTATTTAACCTGTATGCCCATTTGATGTGTTACTGAGAAAAGAAACCTTATATGAAACATGATGTGGTACAGAAATGTTCATGTGTATGTGGTGCTGCTGAAAAAGAAAATTCACAGTTTGGTTTTACAACTTTACTTTTTTGTGCTTTCACTTCTCATTAGATATTTTTAGATAACCTATTGGTTGATTTCATGTATTCTGTACCAGAAAAAAAACTTCAGAAGAAACGGCATACAAAATACTTTTTATGAGTCTGCTACGAAAGAAAACTCTGATTTGTTTAAACTTTACTATTTTTTGTGCTTTCACCAAGATCAAACTCAGAGAAATTTTTGATTAACTTATAGCTAGTATTTTATATATGATCTGTAACTGAGAAAGGAAACTTCAAGAAGTGGTTAATGTCCATGTGTATGTGGTGCGGCTGAGAGAGAAAACTCATGAAAAATTAGAACACTATCTTTATGCTTCACTAAGATCATAAACTAAGATAACATAGTTTTTAGATAATTTTCTACTTTAACTATTACTATGAAAGAAAGCCTCGGAATAAACAATACATGTCCATTTTATGTGGTGCTGAAAAATTTGGTTTAATATCTAACCTATTTCTTGTTCTTACTGAGACCATAAACTGAGAGGACATATAGTTTTTAGGAGAATTTATATATATTTCTATGTTAGCTGTAACTACAAAAGATTAGGAAAATACAATACATGTCCATTTGCATGTGGTGCTCCTCAGAAAGAAAATTCAGGTTACTCCACCATCTACTCTAGTTCAATATTAAAGGTGGGAGATTTGCGGTCTGGCAGGCACACCCCACCACTGCAAAAGTCTGGCAGTGGCAATTCATGATACCTGGCACTATGCTGAATATCTTCCATTAGGCTTCATCAGGTTACTCCATCAGCTGATCTTACTTAATTTTGGGGGTGCGGTATTTAGGTGGGGTTTGGTGAGCACACCCCACCACTTAAAAAGTCATGCAGTGGCCATCCATGATACCTGGGACTATACTGAACATTTTCCACTAGGTTTCATCAGGTTGCTTCACCAGCTGATCTAGAGGGGGTGCGGTTATTCAAGTGAAAAACTCTGGCAGTGATCATTCATAACACCTGGGACCATGCTGAACATTCTCCAATAGGTATCATCAGGTTACTTTACTAGCTACTCTGGCACAGTCGGGGGGTCCCTATCTTATGGCCCTCATAAACACACCCACCACCATGTGCCGAGCAGACTTCCATTTTCTTACACAGGCAAGCACAGGGATCATTGCTATATACAGTAAAACTGGTTTCCTTTCCATCTAGGCTGACCCTTCCAGGAATCTGGTTTACCAGGAGCCTCTCCCCCACTCTACTCTGTCCCTGTTGCCTCTCCTTCACGCTCATCAGTTGCCCTGGGTGGGCCATCCAACCCCCTCTCCCCCAACCCCACCTCTGTCCCAGCTAGCCTCTCCCCACACCCTCAGGTGCATGAGAGAGCCCACCACATCATTCTCAGGGAGTATGGTGAGCTTTTAAGTTGAAACATACCCGCAAAATATGAAAACGTCCTCAGACATGAACCGGCATCAGGGGGTTAACTTTCTGCACAGTACATTCCATTTCAATATTCGCACATTCACTTCATTAACATCACAGTTAAGGAGAACAATGAATGTATAACAATCCCTACCTATTCATACTGATCTCAAAAGATAATTCATAAGATAACTTCTCAACTCATCTACTGGTTCTTACCTTGAACATTAGCTATGGCAACAAGATCCATCTTTGGAGACCACACACACTTTGTTATTTCGCTGGCAATGTGGCGCTCCTCCACTTGCTTCATTATACATGTTGCAGCCATGATGAACTCTTCCTCTTCTAACACTAATTTAACACTCTGAATTCGTGAATTTTTCTCTGGATTCTATTCAAGTACAGTGATGGGAGGTGTTTCTCCATGCTTCGTACATCCTTCACTGTATGAACCTGTAATGTATAAATCATTATTACTACCATAATCCATTGGTCTTCCACTTCTAGCATGATACAGTATAGCTATTCTTGGGAAACATTTGTCATTAGGTTTATATCTGACCTGGGTTCCATCACGTAAATCTACTACAGTAAATTGGTGGTAGGCATTAGTGGTCAACGCCCACTCACATGATGTAGTACTGTCTACGCCTTCCTTCACCTTTATCATCCTTTTTCTGTGTTGGTCCTCCTCTTCTCCAATTTTTCCCATCTTTCCTATCACTTTTTATTACTTTTTGTTTTTTCCTCTTCAGGTGGCTCTACATTGAATGACAGGCTTACTGGTTTCCTGTAACCTGGGAAAACGTTTACAATACTAGGCAGTAACTATATAGCCTACCAATGGGGTGATGTGGAGCCTACTATGATGCCTGTTAAATGATGAAGACAAAGGATTGCCCACCTAGGAACCAAACCTTTATTCTTCCCTATGCTTCACTGTGGTGATGTGCTTTCTGTTGCAAGGAACGTTGGTCCACCATGTGGGACAGTCCGGCAGGGACAGCTGCTTGTCTGCTGTTGATGGGTCTGCTTGGCTAGACAGACCAGGGTTACTCAACAACAACTATAGCAAATCACAGACTGATCTACTGCACCATCAATCTTGCACAATTCCAGCTTCAACATGACAGTAATGACTTTAGTTCTCATAGTTGTGCCTACATTTTTCAAGTCTGTCTGGAAGACAAGGACACTAGCCTTGACTGTCTGGAACAACTGAAGCTCAGAATTATGTAAAAACTGATAAGAAAAAAAAAAAAAGTGATGGCATTTTTTTTTTTTTTTTTTTTAAAGAAAAAATAAGTTAACTACAGGATACCTAGGAGGCAGCTGACTGAGTGTTAGGTAAGGTTTATTTCATTTATAATGGCTCCAACATGAGTTCATGGTGGCTCTCTATTTTGCCCAATCTCTATCAGTCTCTCTATTCAGTCCCTTATCTCTGAGGTAACATGCTATGATCTCATCCCAAGACTGTTTTAGTCTCTATCTCACAATCCCACCCTCAACATTCACACCTCTCACTCTTCGCACCCAGTTTTCTTCCATCCTTTCCACATGCCAAAACCACCTTGCTCTGCCCTTCTCATCACACCACAAATACATTCAAGCTCCATCTTTCTTCTCAACTTTTCATTCATAATCCTAATCTCCTTTCCAGGCCTGATTCAAGGATGCACTGCACTTCCATATCATCATTTTCATCTCTGTATGTTTGAGCCGACAAAAATCCTCCTCCTTTACTGCCTAAGTCTCCCTACCATAAAGCAGTGCTCCACAACCATTTTTACTTCATGACACATTATTCTTTTTGTTCAAGTCTTGTGGAATACTTCATAAATATCTGTCAGGATATGTGTCAAAACAGCATAAAGTTATTTTTATTTCTGCTAACAAATGATAAAAAGGAAACACAAACTGCTAGGTGTATGGAACCTGGTATTTAGAGTCTATCTATTTATTTACAGTACTTATCTATAGCCAGACGCCATAATCCCATAAGGGGTGGTCATTTGTCTTTGAGTTAGTTGTTTTATGAGGAGGGGCACGAACCCTTCGTCAACCCACTTGCACGTATGGTTGGTTATATGGTTACCACTCTGCGTTGTAAATGGTTTCCTGGCTTTCAGGAAACCATTTGGCTTGTCACTCAATATAAAGCCACCTGAAAAGGAGAGAAGAGTAATAAAATGAGACAGGAAAGATGGAAGAAATACAAAGAGAGAAGGCAGACAAATAGAAACAGTGATAAAGGTGAAAGAAATAACGTATTCAATTTTTTCCTAAGAAGTTAAACTCAGGCAGTTTTACTGAGACAGGTTATCAACTGAACATACACGGCAACATTTGTATTTTGTGGGCGTAAAATACAAATTCTCACTGAAAGTTTATGTATACATAAAAATGTATTTCCTTGAAATTAAACATAGGCCTACGTGATACCTTCACTGGAAATTAAAGGAAAGCTTGTGCCTGTTTTGATGAACACAGGTTCTTAATTTCTGGTTCTGTTACAGAAAGACTCATACAAAGTTCCTTGTCTAACGACTTCAGATGTGATCTCTATTTGCTCTATGTGTTAATACTGAATAGTACTAGGTGGGGGCACTCACCATCCACTCACTCAATGTAGTGCTGCTCTCGAGTGACTGCCCTTCCCTCTCCTGCTTCCTTCTTTCCTTCCATCCTCTTCTGTCTTTTTTCCTTTATTCTTTCCTCTTCCTTATGCCTACGGGTGACTCTACACTCCCTCTTCCGTCTTTGTTTCCTTCATTCTTCCCTCTTCCTTTTGTCTATGGGTGACACTACACTGAGTAACAAGCCAAATGATTTCCTGTACACCAAGAAGCCATTTACTATGCTGGGTGGTAACCATATAACCAAAATATGGCACCTGGTGGTTTAGTAGTAATTAAGGCACTCCAATTGGATTAAGCCTGTGCAGGTTTATATCCATGGGTTGGATGGAGTTTACTGCTCATGTAATGCCACTCAGGGATGAATGAGGCTGGTCACTCTCATCTTAAATGTCAGGACCAACTTGACTAGCCCCAGGCTCCTATGCAACTCATGGGGAAACACAGCATTAGATGATGATGTTAATACTGAAAGCTTAATTAGCACAAATACGCTGCTGCAAATGACCCAACATGTCAAGATCACACTCAGAGATTGTTTGGTACTCTAATTTCAGCTCTACCCAAAACACAACTAAGGGTACTTCACAGAATTAGGTAGGAGGTTGCAATCACTCTAAATATCCACAAGTTCCTCTTGTCCCTTCAAAGAGGGCTAACAAACTAATGCTTCAGCAGCTGAAGTAAAAGGATCATGAACCCAGTCACACTGTTCTCGATTACACAGGAGTTTACTACGATATTCCTTCTAAGTGAACAACTCAGTGTCACAGAAAACTCTTACAATAATAGCACTAGAACATCAGCAGCCAATGCTCCTACATGTGTAACAATCTTAGGGTCCACAGCACATCACACTGACTGACTTGAGCATGTACTCCAAATCATTTGACTGTCAACTTGTACCTTTTCTCCTTGACAGAAGTCTGCTCTCATTCAGCCTGTCCCAAAGAAGGCTGACCATTCCCAGCCCTCTACCTACCGCCCAATTGCTTTAACATCCTGTATTTCAAAATTTTTAAAATAAAGTCTTAAATTTTTTTTAATGCACCTTTCCTATCACAACCTTCTTTCTGATCGTCAGTATGGGTTCCACCAGGGATGCTCCACTGGTGATCTTTTCACCTACTTTTTGGACTCCTAGTCATCCTCCTTTCAGGACTTCGGCAAAAGCTTCGCCATTGCACTTGACATCTCAAAGGCTTTCGATCGAGTCTGGCACACATCCTTAATTTTTACACTGCCCTCTTATGGCTTCTATCCTTTTATCTGTGCCTTCATCTCCAGTTTCCTTTCTGGTCATTTTATTGCCATTGTTGTTGATGACCACTGTTCTCCTAGAGTTATCAATACTGGTGTTGCTCAGGGTTCTGTCCTATCACCAACTCTCTTCCTTCTATTCATCAATAACCTTCTAAACTGTACATTTAACCCTGTCCATTCGAATGCTGATGATTCCACCCTTCACCTTTCCATTCACTTCTCACAGCATCCACCTCTGCAGTTACTTCAACAAACAAGGGATGAGGCTATTGCACACCTAATGTCTGACTTGGCTTATATCTCTGATTGAGGTAAAGTAATCTTGTTTTTAATGCTTCAAAAACTCAGTTCTTACATCGTTCAACTCGTTAAAATCATCTGCAGTAGTATCCTCTACTTTCCAACAATATCCAACCCAATACTTAATCATCTTTAAACATACTTGGGGTTTCATTCTCTCAGGATTTATCTAGGAAAGATCATATTACAGTACCTCACTTATAAAATCTGATTCCAAGAGATTAAGTGTGCTAAGCCCACTCCATGCCTTCTTTACCCCTGCACGGTTGTTGACTTTATACATGGGTTTTATTCACCCCTGTGTAGAGTACAACTCTCATGTGTGAGGAGGCTCCCCAATTACAGCTCTTCTCAACAAAGCACTTGGATGGGTGACCGCCTGGGAACACCAGATGCTGTTGGCATCCCTACGTGTCAAGTGGGGTTGGTGGAGGATTAGTGTCCCTCCCTGTAAAACATTAACTCTAAGCCATTGGCCACCCCGTCTGGGATACATGGCGTCTGGCAATGAATGAATGAACGAACTCTCCTTCTCTTATTGATTCCCTTCAACCTCTGTCTCTTCACTGCATTGCTGCAGCTTTATCTCTTTCCTATCACTACTTCAATAGCCACTGCTCCTCTGAACTGTATGCTTGCATCCCTCCACTACTATGATGGGCACATAGCACCCATCTAGCCACAAACTCTCATCTCTTTTCTGTTCAACCATCTAATGCGAGAGTTAATCATTATCCCCAATCCTTCAAGTATGCAACTGGTCAACTCTAGAACTGTTTTCCTTTATCAGCATTTCCTGCTGTCTATGACCTCTAGTCTTTCAAACGTAACATGTCCAGGCACCTCAAAATGAACAGATCTTGAATTTGGCTCTCCGTTATCTTTCTTTTGTTTTTTTCTTGGAGGAAACAGTTTTACAGGCTTCTGGACTTTGGTTCATTTTTCAAAAAAAAAAAAAAAAAAAAAAAAAAAAAAAAGGCATCTGAATGAGAGTTTAGGATGACAGGTCTGTCCAGGAATACTGTATATGAAAATGAACAGTTAACTCTATTACATCCATTTACTTGTTTCCAATACTTAATTGTATGGGGTACAATGGGGTAATATCGCTGTGATGCCAATAACTCCAATTTAAGAAATCAGAATGCGAGAGAGATCTATGAATCATGGTTAGTAAAGACCTCAAATCAAGGCTACACTGTATTACTGCGAGAAACAGAGCAAAATGGGTCCCAGGATATATTTCACGAAGCATGAGCAATAGGATATCTAAAGTATATTCTGTAATTTTATCTAGCATTAGTAAGGCCACATTTAGACTATGCCTTGCAATTTTGGTGTCCATACTATAGAATGGATATAAATTCATTAGAAAATGTACAGAGAAGAATGGCAAAACTGATACATGTTCGGAATCTTTCATAAGAAGACGAACTGAAAAGACTAAATTTGCACTCACTAGAAAGGCACAGAGTAAGGGAAGGCTAATTGAAATGTTTAAGTGGATGAAGGGAATAAATACGAGATATTATCAACGTACAGTACGGTACTTAAAGTAAGCATACTGGAAAGAACTACAAATAATGATTTCAAAGTAGATAAACTCCATTTTGGTAAGGAAGTACAGAAATTGGTTTGGCAACAGGGTAGTTGATGAATGGAATAAGCTTCCAAATGGAGTAGTTGCTGTCCCTTCCACTGACAGTTTCAAGAATAGGTTGGATAAGCATATGACAAGTTAGGGCTGGGGAAAAAAAAATAACAACCAGTACTAATTAGTTCTCTTTCCTTTTAATGTTTCATCATGACAGTTCTCCTTTCACGCTTTCCTATAAAATGCCCACACCAGTTTTTCTATACAACGTGATGTTCCTCCTGACTTTTCTAGCGGCTTCGGCTGGAGGGTTTGGTGGGCAGGGGGAGAGCCTTCTTCTTTGCAATCCTTGTCTTATGCTATTAGTTTAATTGCTCTTGTAGGTGCTGCCTAGCATGGTCCAATTGGCCAACTGCAGTTATCCTCTCTTCTAATCCTCTTATCACTAGGTAGTTTATTCCACATTTCCACTACTCTACTGCCAAACCAGTTCCTACCTATCTCCATACTAAAATGGAGTTTATTTAGTTTGAAACCATTATTTCTAGTTCTATCATGTATGCTCACTTTAAGCACCTTACTAATATCTCCCTTATTTTCTCCCTTCATCCATTTAAATACCTCAATTAGGTCCGCCTTGCTTTACACCTTCCTGGTGAATGCAAATTTAGTTTTTTCAGTCTATGAGAACAGATTATAAGAACATACATGGTAGGTTAGGATGGACTAGGTTTGATTAGGCTAGGATATTTAAGGGAAAATTAGCTTACGATATACATTCTAGGTTAGGATATATATCCTAATCTAACCAAAAATTACCTAACCCAACCAAACTTACAACCTAACTTAGTCTGGCCTAACATTATCTTACTTAACCTAACCTACTTAACCGCACCTAATCAATGGTAACAACCAGAGATGCCGAAATGGAAACCCAAATCCATTTCATTAAAACTGCATAGCTTTTAGTAAGTGTATGGTATGCAATTACACACCGGCATCAGGGAAACAAAACAAGGATAAAAACAAGAGCAAAAGAAAATTAGTAATCCTTAAGGGGACACAGGGCCATCTCTTAAAAAAAAAAAATAACTAAAAAACTACCTTTGAACTGATTCCGTGCCTTTAAAAGGTGTATAGAAGTACATTTCCAAGTACGAAACGGATCCATCAATTACTATAGCTATGAGGAAAATATGATTACATAAGAGACAGGTTAAGTTAGGTTAGCATAAAGCAAGTTAGGTTAGGTTAAATACTGTCATGTTGTTACAAAAAGGTATTATTGCACTTTCAGACACCTTTAAACTCTGTTTTATTATTATCAATCAATACTGTAGCACATTCTAAGACACTGTTAGGTTAGGTTAGGTTAGTTAATTTTGGGTTTGGTTAGGTATAGTTAGGATAGGTTATGTTGGATAATTTATAGTTTATTAATTTTGTTCAGATGTGATTTTAGGTCAAAATGAAATTATGATTTTCCATTGGTTTTCATTGTTTCGGATGAATTTTCAGCTTCATTTCTACCAGGAGTTGGTAGTTTCTCTAGTTTCTAATTATTTAACCCCTCACTTTCCCTGATCTTCAATGTCCTCCCCACTTTACAGGGGTTTTAATATTGATGGGGGGTTGAAACAGAGTCTGAGAAACTACAGTACAGACTTCAGGTAGAAATGAAGGTCAGATTCGTCCAAAACACAACGAAGACCATTGGAAAACTATAATTTTGTCTTCCAATGAGGTCTTGTCTGATTAAGCAAATTTACCTACAAGAACTTGGGTTAGGTTTGGATAAGTAGGCACTGATAAAGATAATTTTGTTCACAAATGGTATTCTAAGATGACATCTGTGTCTTCCTGCACATGATGGTGTCCACCTGTAAACAAATACTGCTTTTTAAAATGCTTTTCACCACTTTTAAGAGAAATAAAAAACACTGAAACTTGAACAAACAATAAAAATACTTAAAGAATCCCATAAGAGCTAAGGTAAAAGGAAAACAGATGAAAACTGCAAATTAAGGTGGTCCTATGTCTCCTTAAGGATTACGATAATCACAAAGCAACTGTTCATTGTAATTTAAGCAAAATAAATAAATAAATAAAATGGAAAAGAAACTGTAATAAGAAGTGAAATGGTAAGGTTTCTCTGCTGCTTAAAATATACCATACATATACTCTGATACATTATGAATTGTTGATCTTTGTAAGTGGTTGGTGGTGGCAACCATCATGCAGTCACTTGACGTAATGCTGCCTACATCTTCCCCAACCTTTATCATTCTTTTTCAGTGCCTGCCCTCCTCTCTTCCTATTTCTCCCATCTTTCCTGTCACTTCTTATTGTTCTTCTTTCCTTTTCAGTTGGCTTTACACTGAGTGACAAGCCTAATGGTTTCCTGTAGCTAAGCCTGAGCACCATTTACAACACTGGGTGGTAACCATATAACCAACCCATATGTGCTCACTTCATGTCAACAAGTGGTTTGAAGGAGGGTCTGTGCCTCTCCCCGAAAAACAACAAACTCAGTGTCAAACAGCCACCCCTTACAGGATTATGGTGCCGGACTATAGATAGATAGGGGCAGCAGTGGCTGAATTGGTACAGCAATGGCCTGCAGTCCTAATGGACCCAGGATCGAATCTCAGCTGGGGCAGGGAACAAGTACCGGGTATCTTATTTATAAAAAAAAAAATAAATAAATAAAAAAAATAAAAATAAATAAATAAATAAATAAAAAAAAGATCTACCAGAAGACCTGCCAACATCTTATAAAAATAACCCCGCTAATACCAGTACACCAGTACTGCATGAGACAGCCTTAGCAAGTACAGTATTCACTATGAATGGTGGGTGTTGGCGCTGAAGTGGTAACATGTGGAAGTGTGCAGGAGGACTACTGGGCCTTGGGATAGACCTTGAAGCCTTTGCCCACACACACACACACACACACCGCTCACTGGTGCAGTGGTATCGCTCTGGCTTGCCAACTGGTGGACGGGAGTTCGCGCCTCGCTCAGGTTGCGAAAAGTTTCACTGACGAAGTGGGTGGTTACTGTCCCCCTTGAGCAAGGGGATGGGTGTGTGGGTGTGTGAAGGTCACAGCCTTGCCCTTAGATCGGACTATATGAGCTCTCAGCTCCCTTCCGGGAGGGTAAAAGCTGACAATCACGACCATCAAGTGATCCTGACCGACCCGGTGAATTACACACACACAAGATGGTTCCTTGGGGCAGCCAACAATACCCTCCAAAAGCAGTTTCCTTAAATACATGCCTAGTGGTGACTTTCTAAAAACGTAAAAGAACCAAAGAGAACAAAAACTGAAATTAACAATAATTTAGATAATTTGTGCTAACTCATGAGATTAATTCTTTACCAAACAGGTGCGGCCTTTCCATATTTTCTATTGAAATGAGTCTTTCACAGGTTACTTGTTATTATTCCTAGAATACCACAGCTACAGACTTACCATTGATCCACTGATGTCTGCCAGTAGCCAGTTATATTTAACATTCCTAATGGGCATTTTTTTGGGTCAATTTTCATTAATTCACATCACTTGACCCTGGAAATCTGACAAGGTTGCAGATGACGTTATTCTTAATCCACAATAAACTTGTTTTCGGAAATATATATTTAACGTAAAAATCCTACATTTAATTACCTCGGATCTCCTCTGATGCCTGCAAGTAGCTGGCCATATTTAATGTTCTTCATGCGCATTTTTTACATCTGAAAGTTGGCTGTCAAATGTGACTGAGGTTAGGCTGAATTAGGTTAGGTTTGGTTAAATCATCAAGACTCCCATTAATTTTAAAAGAGATACACTGACGCGTCCAGCCAGAGTGAAGGTTGGTAAACAACGCAGCCAGTCAGTGAGATCGCCAGTAAACATTGCCATGGAGGATATGGTGGCTTTCTTCTTATTTTTTTTTTTTTCCAACACTGGGCATAGGCTTCACAGCCTGCTCCCAAGACCCAGTAGTCCTCCTACATTCCATACACCTCTACATGTCACCACTTCAGTGCTAACACCCACTGTCCATATTGAATACATGCTAGGGCTGTCTCATACAGGACTAGTGTATTTGTATTAGTGGGGGTATTTAGCAATGTTGGGTCTGGTTAGTACTTGGATGGGTGACCGCCTGGGAACACCAGATGCTGTTGGCATCCCTACGTCAAGTGGGGTTGGTGGAGGATTAGTGCCCCTCCCTGTAAAACAATTAACTCTAAGCCATTGGCCACCCCATTTGGGATACATGGCGTCTGGCAATGGATGGATGGATGGATTTTTATATATCGGCAGGTCTCCTGGTAGATCAGTAAAGTCTGCTTTTATTAAATTCAAATCCTTAAACTGTTCCCTGCCCCAGTAGGGATTTGAACCTGGGTCCAGTAGGACTGCAGGCCACCTCTCTACCGACTGAGTTACCACCTCCCCAAAAATAGATATATTTTGCCTTGGGTTGACCTACTCTCCAAAATGGGTGGTTTCCAAAAAAAAAAAAATGAAGCTCAAATGAACTCTGATCACACTAAAGTCGACCAGAAAATATAGTTTTTGTTTCAAAATCGAGTGATGTGGTTTACCGAAAATTGACTCATTGTTTAATGTGAATGCTGGCTGTCAAATGCAAATATTATTAGTTGGATTAGGTTAGGTTTGGTTAAATCATTAAGTTTCCCACTGCTCTGACATGGGATACGCTGACGCAACCAGCTGGAGTGGTGGTCGGTAGACAACATGGTATCAGTGAGATTGTTGGTACGGTAGCCATTGCCGTGGATGCCCTGGTCGCTTCCTTCAGTACTCCAAAATAGGGTAAATTTTTAGAAGTAACCAACGTTTTCTTTTATTATTTTTTTTATGGTTTCCAATGCAAAATACTGTGCTTTAATTAGTTTTTACCCTTATTTTGGGGGGAAAATCCCCCTTTTGGAATTTTGAGTAAGATTTCCAAAAGTGGGTTTATCCCCCAAAATCAAGATCAAGATTAATTAAAAATACACTATTTTGCATTAAACTAACCCAAACTAACCTAACCTAACCTAACCTAGGCCTGATGTAGAGCCTGACATAGACGAAATGCACACGCCTGCACCAGCCAATATGGCGCAACATTCATCCGTTACTGAGCGACAGCCTAACCTAAGTCACTATATGACTATCCCTACAAAATTTGCTCCCCCAACTGAAACTAGACTTAAAGGGTAAGTCTTAGTTAGAATAGTTCAGGGACGTAATATAATGAAAATTGGTAACGTTGGTTACTTCTAAAGTTATACCCAAAATAGACATATTTTGTCTTTTTTCAATCCTTGCAGTCACAATGTAACAGTTAACTGTGTCACTAATGAGCCAAACTTACTTATCGGTACCTTGAGATCTTCAGTTTGTTATATTGGTGGAATCACCACCCGTTTGGTAAAAAAATACCCTCAGGTGTTGCTGGCAAGTCCTAGTTATGTTCGATAGTAATGCAAAGTTTTTATCAACTTACGAGAGCAGTAATTAGTGGGCCCTCATCTTTACACCAGTTTGGTTTACCTGTGCAAGGTGTGACTGGCGGAGTCAGCTTATATTAATCATCACTGCCAGTCTTCTCCTCTACTGAGTTTAGCTCTGGTTTTACATGAACTTCCAAATGAGAAAAACTGGCTTGAATACTTAAAACCACAATTTGAATGGCAGCATGAACTCAGATCTGATCAGAATAAATGCTGGTCGGGGAGATAGCCTTTCCAACGGCCTCCCCTTTTTGTTTGTGTGCTTGTTCGGTTGATTTCTAGTTTTTTCTGATTTTCCAAAATTCACAGATTGTGTTCTTAACTTGTTCTTTATCTGTGCTACCACTACATAATATTTCTGTAAGTCAATTTTCTTTGCCAGATTGAACGAATAAATAATAACTGTTTCTCAGGTAACTGTACTGTAAGCAGAATAAAACAAAATGAGCCAAGTTTTCACATTCCCCGTCACATCCAATACATTTGGTTTCTGTTCTGTTTACATACATCTACCTACAGCGCGTAGGCTGCCGCTGTAAGATGTTTATCGGTAAATAAGTACTAATATTGTTTATCAAATTACATCCATTTGCGTTGTGGTATGTTTGTTAAATTACTAAAGTAAGCAATAATTGTTTTGGGTGAAACTGCAGGAGTGCTCCAATGCATATAATTTACAAATGTTATTTTTTTCTCGCAGATTGCTTAAGTGGCGGAAAGTGCAACTTTGAAGATATCAAGTATACAGGTTTTAAACGCAAACCATGGCCTTTACATTTTACATAGCATATACAGTACTGTATTTATCTATCAATCTATAGCCAGACGCCATAATCCCACATCGGATGACCTGTTTAGTGGTTTTACGGGGACGGGTAACCCTCCACCAACCCACTTGTTAACACGTAGAGAACACGTATGAGTTGGTCATATGGCTACTATCCTGAGTTGTAAAAGGTTTCAGGCTTACAGGAAGCTATTAGGCTTAAATGTAAAGCCACCTGAAAAGGAAAAATGAGTAACAAAAAGTCACAGGAAAGATGGGAGAGATAAGAAGTGAGAAGTGGACAGACTCTGGAAACGAATGATACAGGTGAAGGAAGAAGCAGCACTACATCAAGTATGTGGATGATGGTCGCCACAACCTATATCTACTAAATGTATATTACTCTATCTCTTTTTGCTAGAGGAAGTGTGGCAAGACCCACTATTTTTGACTGAAATATATATTGTTGTAAAGGTATACAGTATGTGGTACAACACAAGAATAAGATGACGATATGCAAGAGTTTGTAACCAGCGGCAGTTCTTACCTAATTGTTCTTACCTACTTGTACCTTTACAGGAATGAGTCAAGCTCGAACTTTCCCGTGACTTAAAAAAATATTTATCGTACATATCCTTAAATTTGTGAATTGTTTTGGCACACACTATTTCATTCGGTAGAGCATTCCGCTGATCAATTGCTCTATTTGGAAAACTAAATTTCCTTACGTCTTTATCACCTCTCTTCTTATGCAGTTTTTTACAGTGTCCTCTTCCTGATGCTTCCCCATACGTTAAGTGATCATTTATGTCTATGGTCTTCCCTGATATGCATTTATATAGCATAATCATGTCACCTCTTTTCCTTCTCTCCTGTAGTGTTGGTAGATTCAGTTTATTTAGTCATTCTTCGTAGCTTAGATCCCTTAAGCTTGGTACCCATCTTGTAGCGGCCCTTTGAACTTTTTCAATCTTGTCTACGTATTTTTTGAGATGAGGACTCCAGACTACTGATGCATACTCAGGGTTGGTCTGATGAACTATGTTATTATCTTTCTTAGCATGTCTTCATTTATGTATGTGAACGCTATTCTCATATTGGCAAGCAGTGTATACATGTTCCGTACCTTCTCACTGATGTGGTCAGCCGGAGATAGTCTGTTACTGATAATCACACCTAGGTCCTTCTCTCTTTCTGATGTGAGTAGGGTTTTATTTCCTAACGTATAATCCCAATCAGGTCTTTTTCCACTTTTACCAAACTTGATTACATGACACTTGTCCACACTGATTACATGACACTTGTCCACACTGATTCCATTTGCCATGTATTACTCCATTCATGAAGTTTATTTAATTCTTCTTGTAGCTCTTTACAAGAGTCTGTGTTAATAATTCTCCTTTGTATTTTTGCATCATCTGCAAACATATTTAGATAGCTTTCATTTCCAGTGTTACTGTCTATATCATTTATATACACTAAAAACATTATTGGTGCCAGCACTGAGCCCTGTGGTACTCCACTAGTCACTTCTTTCCATGATGAGTAATTTCCCCTTAGTACGGTTCTCAAGTCTCTTCTCATGGGAAAATCTTGCATCCAACAATAAGTTTGCCTCGTATTCCTCTTTGATGGTACAGTTTCCATAAAAGTCTTTGGTGTGGTACTGTGTCAAATGCTTTCTTGAAATCTAAATAGATACTGTCCACCCATCTGGAAGTGGGTGGCAAGACCCACCACCTTTTGTCGTATACATATTCTACATACCTTTACAACAATAAATATTTCAGTCAATCGTGGCAAGCGATGCGATGCGGTGATGGATGAGGGATACATTTTTAACGGCCCCTCGTTGTCAGGCCCGTAGCCGGGGGAGCGGCGGGGTTCGAGAGAGTTGGACGACCCCCCCCCCCCACCTGCCTAAAGGTTAATTTTATCAGAGTATTTTCTTAATGTCAGTGCGAAGTAACTCTCCGTTGTTCAGCAGTTTTTCGCTGCTTCTCAACGTCGCTTATGCACCCCGACCCCCATAGCAAGCAGGCAGCAGACCTATGACCAGCCGGCTGCTATGCAAGTCCAGATTCAGCAGAAAAGAACCCCCTCCCCCCCTTCGGAAAGTCAGGCTACAGGCCTGTTTGTTCAATATAAAATTGTTATGGTTGCCGAGTTCTTTATTTCTTTCTCTCTACTTTCCAGTCTATGGAGGAACAGCTTTATATATTCTACCTTCTTTCCTTGGAATAAAAATGGTAAATGTACGTTTTGCTTTAACCAACAGATGGACTTTACCAATTCAGTTGCTATTACTCCAGTTTATATTCTGTATTTTTCTGTTTTCATGGTGGTAAACAAATCTTTTCTGCTGACCTTTTTCCCCATTGTTGCTAAGTTGCCCCACGGATTTTTTTTTTTTTTTTTTTTTAATGCAAGGAAGAAGGAACCAAAGGCCAGGAGCCCGCAAACTGTTCCTTTCAGGAAAAAAAACAAGAACAAGATAACACAGAGCCAAATTCAAGATCCGTTCAATTCGAGATGCCTGGACACACTTCGTTTGAAAGATTGGAGATCATAGGCAGTAGGAACTACAGACAGAGGGAGACGGTTCCAGAGTTGACCTGTTGCATAAATGAAGGACTGAGAGTAACGGTTAACTCTTGCATTAGAGAGTTGGACAGAAAAGAGATGAGAGTTGGTTGCTAGATTGGTGCTACGCTCCCGCTGTAGTGGTGGAGGGGTGCAAATAGACAGTTCAGAGGGGCAGAAGTGACCATTGATGTAGCGACAGAAAAGAGAAAAAGATGCAACAGTGCGGCGAAGAGACAGAGGCTGAAGGGAGACAGTAAGAGGAGGAGAGTTAATGAGACAAAGAGCCTTTGACTCCACCTTGCTGAGAAGAGCTGTATGTGGGGAGTCTCCCCATCGAGAGTTGTACACTACACAGCAAGGTATAAAATAAGGAAAAATGATCACTGCACATCTAAGATAAAGTTATGTGATCCATTATTTATATATATTGATATTTTTGGGTATTATAATATTGAATTCGTGTACCAAATATATTTTATTATAAGACTAAACGTAAATAAGCCAAATACAAACTAAGGATACGTAAAAAAAAAAAAAAAACTAACGTCTCCACAAACTTGAGTATGAAATAAATGGAGCCTAAGGAATGTTGAAATTTGTATAAGTAAATAATTTGCAAAATTATGTTCGAAAACATTTGAAAATGAAAACTATTCTTAAAAACTGCTGATTTAACCAATGGAGAAAATACAATTAACATTTTACAAACTGGAAGAAAAAGGCACACTCAATACCTCATAGACATAAATCCTGCTCTTACTATAATGTATTACGTTGTCTTTGTCATGCTATACTGAATACAAGCTTACAATTATTATCCTAAGAGCAGAGTTTATTGTCTATTAGGACAAAATCGTGCGCAGTAAGACTACTAGACATACAGTACAGATCTGTGAGACTCCCAGGCCCAACCTTAGGTTGCCAAAATCCTCTTAAAAAAATAAAAAAGGAAATTTAGGAAAGACTTTTTATTTTATAAAATAAAAAAGCTTAGAAAATAAAATTAAGCGTAGTGATACCTCTTCGTAGATTATTTGTGAGACCACTATAGAAATTCTGAGTAGGCTATATTGCCAAACGTTTTCCATTTCCCCAGGTAAGTATATCTGACTGCACGTAATCAATTTCATCACTACACAACATCAGCTTCATCGCTGCACAAATCAGACTGATCACCCTAAATTTTGTGATCACTGCATACTTCTTTAAAACCCTGTTACACAAGGGCGAATAAAACCCGTGTATCGTCAACAACTGTGCAGGGGTACAGTAGGAACGGGGTCGGCTTAGCACACTTAATCTCTTGGAAGCATATTTTACAAGAGAAGTAACATGATCTTTCCAAGATAAATCCCGAGAGAATGAAACCCCAAGTATGTTTAGAAGCTGTGCAAGATTGAGTTGGATATTGTTAAAAATTACAGAGCACTCCTGCAGAAGAGTTGTCAGGTTGGTAGACGTAAGAAATATAAAATAGAGAGAGAGAGAGAGAGAGAGAGAGAGAGAGAGAGAGAGAGAGAGAGAGAGAGAGAGAGAGTTGTCACGAAGTGTAGAAGTCACGGTCATTTCGTCCTCCCGTTACCAATGGATCATTAATAATTATGATGGGTTGAACTGAGTGTTTTAAGTAACTGAGTTAGTAATAATGAGATGAGTAAATATCTTGGGAGGGTTAAACTGAGTTCACTGC
Source organism: Coenobita brevimanus (assembly GCF_032717465.1). Lineage (NCBI taxonomy): Eukaryota > Metazoa > Arthropoda > Malacostraca > Decapoda > Coenobitidae > Coenobita > Coenobita brevimanus. Next base: position 25,946,196 of record NC_137039.1, on the reverse strand, counting down.
CTAACAAAGAGGTTGAGCTACTTGAGCTGAGCTTATTCGTGTACACTTGAGTCAGTTTTAATCCCCCCCCCCCTCTCTCTCTCTCTCTCACACACACACAAACTATCCCCTAACGGTTTTTATCCTTCTATCTGTGTCTTCATCATTAGCTTTCTTTCCAGCCGTTCTATATAGCTGTTGTAGACAGCCACCGTTCTTCTCCTAGGGCTATCGATAGTGGTGTTCCTCAGGGCTGTCCTATCACCAACTCTCTTCCTTCTATGTATCAATGACCTTCTAAGCAGTACATCTAACCCTATCCACTCATACGCAGATGACTCCACCCATTACCTTTCCATCTGCTTCTCGCAGCGTTCGTCTCCGCAGTAATCCAAGCTGGCCGCTATAAATACATACCACCAGATTTTATTTTTTTTTTCAGCTTTGGAAAGACCCCCCATAGTGCAGGAGTTATTGAAGGTCACACACAGCAAGCATGGCCTTTCCTAAATTGGGGGGGGGAAAAAAAATTCTGGTAGCAGAAAGAGCAACGATGTAAACATAGTGAAGGAGTTAACGGACAACATACGATAAATTGCCTGTGACGTGAAGTTACGAATTAATAAGCTACCACTGACTCTGAGAGGCATTACCATATGAGTGTTGTGTGGCTACAGACATGGTAACTGGCCACACAACCATCAGCCTCCGCCCTCAGGCTGGAAACATCCAGCCACGAGTACACTGAATAGGGTTAGAGTCCAAGCTGAGACTTTGACATTGTTATACGAGTAATTTTGCATGTACCTGCTTTACAGTACAATATACCTGCTTTACTGTATATTCTATTCAAGTTTATGGCTGTGATCGTGATTTCCTGCTTTAGATTTACAACTATCCAGTTTTGCTTTGAAATTATGGATACTGGTATATTCTGCATTTACCACATTTTCATCCAGCTGATTCCATTTGTCATTACTCCTATTTGGGAAACAATACTTCCTTACGTCCCCTGTGTATCCTACTTTCTTAAGCTTTTTATTATTTCATCTTGTTCTCCTATCTCTGTCAATCCATTCATTTCCAATCACACATTTATATATAATAATAATGTCTCCTCTTTCTTTGTGCTAACAATCACACTTTTTAAGGTTTTCTTCACATTGCAGTTCTCTAATTTTGGGTATCATCTTCACAGCCACTCCCTGTACCGTTTTTAATTTACCAGTATGCATCATCAACATCCTCAGGCTTTTATAACATTCCCTCAGCTAAGTAACATCATCAGTTATTATCCCAAATAAAACGATAATGTTATCAAAAGGGGGTGAATGAAGATAGTTTTAATAATCAAGCCTCTTATTATTCACCCTCATCTGTAACACATCTTGTGTGATGATTTGCCTAAATAAAACACTAGAGTTGACATGACCAAAGGTTATGTGAGAAGACCACACTGCACAAGGGACCACATGTGACAAGGGTAAAATGGAACTGGATGGTACCATATATATCCATATGTGTAAAATTTCACCAGCATGGAATGACAGTGCACCTTCTGGAATTGACACTTAAAAATAGGATAACGGTGATGATGATGATGATGACTGGATGTACAGATCCTGGTAAACAGGTACAACAGAGTGCATGGAAATAGGGACATGATGATCCTGATTATTATAATCACGATCATAATGATCACTGATTATTTCTGAATCCTCCCACCCCATTTCGTAGTTGGAATTGGGAAGATGTAGATGATGATGATGCTGATTGTGATAGAAGATAATGATAATGAAGTGATAATTTCAACTTTAGCATCAAGTAACGAGATAAGAATGAGATATGAGAAAGACCCGCTAGCCAAGACTGTGGAGGAACTTCGAGCCTCAAGCCCCCCCCCCCCCATAACTGCCCGTCACTATTCCCATCCTCCATTACGTTTTCTTCGGGACGAGAGTTTGTGGAGTGGTGTAAAGACAAAGGCAACCAATACGTATTGACAACTGACATTAAATGATTGAGAAATATTTTATTATTAAGAACTGACATCTTATGCATGCATGATCTTGTGGTTGAAACACGCCAGTTGGAGGGACAGCCTTGCATAGGTTCAGTTCCCAAGAGGTGACTGGAGGTTTTTCAGTCATAAAAAGCCATAAGGGTAGCACGCCAGTCATCTACCCATAAATATGCTGGACTGCGGTAGACTGGCCTTGGAGCCCTACACCTCAAAAAGGGTAATATGGGATTGGCTGTAACTATTTTTTTTAAGCTTAGGAGAGACCCTGTAAATATCGATAATTGGCATATATTCTTATGTTATTTTCCATCTAACATATACTGTTTCTCTAATACATGTGATTGAAATTTGGACCTTCTTGGAATGAGTTACATGAAGACAGACACACAAATACGGACACTATGGACCATTATGTTGATGATCTGGATGTGGTGGAAAGTGTTAAGAGAGGCACCCTGAGATGCTCAGTGAGTTGAGAGATATTTGTATAACCAGGGAATGAAGCTGCCAAGTTATATGCCTGCCATTCCAGGGACGAAAATTAAAATTAACCTATAATATTTTATATCACCTATGCCATTCAAGAAATCTCATAAGCTGAGTAAAATCGAGTGGTTGTATGAAGAGACTAAAATGGATCATTTCAGGACTGAAGGGGTTTTATATTGCAGTTGACAGTGAGTGTGTTCGTGTTGGCAGTGAACTGGTGGTGAAGTAATACTCTTTGTTGTGGATAACAGTGTAGCTACGGGATTGCCTTAACGACCCAAAGGTATTTTATAGGTAAGGTATTGTGTATTTGTTTCTGCTGATTCTGTGTTTGTCGAGGGTGGGTACATAAGAGTTGTGGTGGTGTGAAAGGTAGACTGCAAGGTATAAGCAGTTATGAGTGTGCCGTGTACAAGGAAGATGGGGTGGTCCTACCGAGGCTGGAGAAAGTTGATGAACTTATAGCTCTGTGTGTGTGGAGTGTGAGTCAGTGGCAATGAAAGATGAACAGTAAGAGATGAAGATGTCTGCAGAACTCAGTGTATTAAAGTGAGAACAGTGATGTGGATGTGCAGTGTCTTACATAGGGACAGAATAGCATGCACAGACGAAAGAAGACGCTTGGGCATTGAGTGACTGAGTTATAGTACAATGAGAATGGTGATGTAGATGTGCAGTGATTTACTGAGAGATATAACAACATACACATATATAAGACGTTAGTAGGGCTTTAAGTGTTTTTGAGGTAATGCACACTGGTACGCTCAGGTGGTGCTGACATGTGGAGAGAATGTGTGAAAATAACTGAAAACACCTGTGGAAAGAACACTGATGAAAACATAAGGTGTGGTCCAGAGCAGAAGAGGTCTAAAGGTTATGGTGCTTGACCAGGATACTGCCGGAGGGGTGGGGATGGAGCACTGTCTTACAAAATATATGTATTTACCATCATCATCACTGTCATTATCATCATCATTTTAACCCTATACCCGCCAATAAGATGAAGATAGTACAGTCCACAAACAGGAATGAAAAAACATAAAGGTAAAATTATGAACACAGGGTCCGGTAAAGAGGATGAAGATTATGAAATTTCTAATTCCTCTAGTCTATCCGAGGGTCATCAGATATGGAGACTGTGTTAGCATTTCTTCCTTTACAACTAAGTTCTGTATCTGGTGCATTAATATATCCTTGTGTGCTGTTTCTGCAATGTATATCAATATAAAAATGTAAACTTGGATTCAAATCTCTACACTGAAGGCCAGCAGGAATCGTTTTTTATCAGCGTAGGAGATACCATAAATAAATTGCAAAAGATGAGTAAACTATAATGTGAAAAACGTCACTAAGGAAGGTGTGCAGGAAAGCCTCTTAAACCAACGAGAATATGGCCTCTAGACTCAATACATTTTTTCTCCTTACATCTTTAGCGAGTGGAATGAATCTAGTGTATCAAACCGTGGAATATCAGACAGCTGTGTTGTGGATGATGCTGGCTAGTCTGCTGAGGATCTACGCAAACTGCTCCTTCGGCTCCACACCTATCACATTTCCTCAGATGGCAGGGTACGTTTTGCTACGCACTCTATCTGCTCTAATAGCAGGGTACATATTGCTTTACACTGACCATATTTCCAGAGGTCATAGGGTAGAATTTGCTTTACAGTGATCATATTTCCTCAGATAGCAGGGTAGGTTCTCATAACTCATGGGACTCCCAATTTAGAAGGCTTTGCTAGCATGTCTTTCTTAGAGATTTATTTTGCATATTACACATTGCTGTGCTTCTGTATGTTAGTTATTCCTTTTTCAGTATTAACAGGGTGCTGAAGAGGGGTGACTTCACGTGGTGGCACCGATATGACTGGGTGGCTCTGAGGTACAGTTTACAAATATTCCTTATTTGCCTCCTTTTCCCCCAAATGAAGGATGGTGGACTGCAGGGGAAAGGTAATTTCAGCCTGCTGTCCACTGGGTTCATGCACCGATGAACCTGGGGTTACAACTACTACCACTACTGCCACAATTATCGACATGTATTGCATAAATAATGCAGCAGAGAATACTGACGTACCATACGCAGAAATAAGCTACTGTAGTAGGGAAGAGGTGCTAGGGAGCTAATACAGTTTTTTATGTTTTCTTTAAGGAATTTAGCTCTTGCTCAGCAGCCTATACTGTGTACAGCCAGTGCCCATCTACAGTCAGAGATGTCTCAAAATACCACAAACTTTTACATACAACCGGTAATATAAAGTGGGTGAAACTGGCATATCATTATCTTAGGTACAGTACCAGTGGAAATTTAATAGGCAATTGCTCTGTAATTTACTGCAGCTTTAACTGCGAAAAACAGTGTTAAAAAGGCAACTTACAAAGAGGTCGTACTGTGCATGTATATCCTTGGATAGCAGCAGCACCGGCAACAGCAACAGCAGCAGCAGCCTTAGCATTAGCAGCAGCAGCAGCATTAGCATTAGCAGCAGCAGCAGCATTAGCAGCAGCAACAGCAGCAGCAGCAGCATTAGCAGCAGCAGCAGCACCATTAGCAGCAGCAGCAGCAGCACCAGCATTAGCATTAGCAGGAGGAGGAGGAGGAGGAGGCTTACCTCAGTGTGAACCCAGTGGACTGTACAGTATATCAAAGCTGTTTTCTTCTGTACTCCACCATCATCCTGAAGGGGGACAGGAAGGAAAGTGAGGGACATTAATTTTATATAACCAGGCAGCTACACCACTGGGTCATCTCAGTGCCACCATCTGAATACAACTTGATATTGTATATATAATATTTTTTGGGGAGGGCGGCGGTGGCATCTGGGACTTTTACTATGCACCGGTTTGTCCTACTTTTTGCCCTCTTTGGAAAACATGTGCAATAAAAATTCGTTTAATAACTTTTTAATGCATAATTTTTAACTAAATAACGTTTGAGTTACGGTTGCTCAAAGATTTTTGTGCTTATAAAGTCAGGTTACTGCTCATATATTACATTTGTTATTACAATAGGCTTGTATTTATTACATCCATGGTAATTCATGCAATATAGGCATTGCTGGCACTTGGTTCCCGTCTGTTTCCAGATTATTATTCACTCAAAGATAAGGGTATCATGAGGCGCCACTAGACTATACTTGCTGCTGCATTTAATGGGCTTCCTCTTCTTCTTCTTCAGTAGACTTCTCTTCGTTCTAAGGTCCTCCCTGCTGAGTGATGCCTGAGTAAAAGGTGAATTAGAGAATCCAAGTGTGCAGAGGAATAATGATTCCTAAGCAGTGTTTGGCAGGTTCTAGGATGAGGCTTATCGTAAATAGAAACACATTTTTTGCCTTTCCCGTAAATAAAAAAGGTAATCCGTAGGAAGAATGCGTACCAGCTCGTGAGGGGTGGCCTAGGGCATTTAAATACCAAGTGCACGGGCATTCAATACACCAAAAGAATTTTTCGTTGAGAAAAATAATAGTTTGCCACTATATTCTACGAGTCTTCCATTTTCTCTCGACACTTTTTCAGAGAAAGCCATATTTTTAGGTAAATCCCGCAGTTGCACCCCTTAGCCATGAGTGATCAGAGGCAGCTTGAATATTTCTTACAGGGCCAACCTTAAGACTGCCTTCTGACGGAGTTTTGTGCATACCGGCCCAGCTGCCTTACCGGTGGCAGAATTATGTGAGAAGCAAACCCCAGTCGCCCCTCGGAATCAATCTCTTGGATGAAGCGCTTTAACTCACTAGATCACCATCCATCCAATATTGTATTTGCATCAAGGCAATGCGGCTACTGCACTACATCAGTATGTGGAGCAAAGACTCACCTTTGACCTCCAAGTCATGCTTCTGAATAAAAATCCACTACTAGAGTGCACCAGCAACATTGTTATTTATAACACCTTGAATGCAGGCGATGGCCTTTGTAGTTTGTTCTTGTTGCTACCAGACGATTTTATCCATCCTAAGAAAGGCTTCTCATGTTGAGAAGTTTTATGAACGTTGCATCTAACTATTCAGTTTTAGAAGTCTTATGTAAGCTGAACAAAATCATCAGGAGATGGCACACATATTATGAAGAAGACATCCCCAGAGTCAGTGTGTTAAGCCTTAGTTTGGTAAAAATTCTCACAGCCAAATAAAATCATCCTGAATAAAATACTCAGCACACTAAGAGCAAACAGTTTAAGAATAAACTCACTCATTACAATAGAGTAGTCTATCCATCTACTGCCAGACGCCTTAATCGCAAACGGGGTGGCCACAAACAAATCGCCTCCACGTCGCCCTGTCTCCCGCCATTTCACTGCCCTGCTCCCAACACCCCCCCCCCTCTCACATATACCTCTCCATTCCATCCCTCCGTCTCATCCTTGGCCTCCCCTTCCCCCTCTCCCTCTCCCCCTCCAACTCACTCACATACACTCTCCTCGTCAGTCTCTCACTCTCCACATGGCCAAACCACCTCAGTGTGTTTCTTCTAACGCTTCCTATCACATCCACATCCACACCACAACGCTCCTTCACATCCTCATTTGTCGATCTGTCTCTCCATGTGACTCCACAGGCTCCTCTTAAATAACTCATTTCCACTGCTTTCACTCTTGACTTGTGTCCCTCCAACAACGTCCAAGCTTCACTTTCATACATTAGTACTGGTATCACAATACTGTCATGTAGTAACTTTTTCACTTCCATGCTCACTTTCCTGTTTCTTATCACTGCTTTCAAGGAACCAGCAACCTTTCTTCCCTGTTGTACCCTTTCAAGCTCTTCACCCTCCAAACTTCCATCCTTACACATCACACTACCCAAGTACTTAAACGTACTCACATTTTCCATTTCCTCATCATCCAACCTCACTGTACATTCACTGACTTCACTTCTCTTGAAGACCATAACTTTACTCTTCCCTACATTCACCTTTAAATTCCATTTCTTACACTCTCTCCCAAACTCATCCAGCACGCCTTGCAGCTCCCCTTCGTCTTCACTAATTAACACAGTATAATCTGCAAACAACAATACAGGGAGTTTCCAAACACTACCCTCTCTCATTAGGGCCGCTACAACATCCACTGCCCTACCTTGTATCTCTTTTATAACTCCATCCATGTACAGATTGAACAACCATGGGGACATGACACATCCCTGTTTCAACCCATCCTTCAAATAGAAAAATTCACTCAGTTCACTATCCACACGCACTGCAGCCTTAGCACCCTCATACATACTCTTCACAGCATTCAAAAACTTCCCATCTACTTCATATATATTCTTAATACTTTCCACAATCCTTGTCTATCCACCCTGTCATATGGTTTCTCCAAATCCATGAAGGCCGCATACAATTTCTTTCCCTTTTCCACTAAAGATCTAAGAATGAATATCTGATCTACACAATCTCTTCCCTTCCTAAAACCTCCCTGTTGTTCTCCAACTAATTCCTGTTATTTCCCTAACTCTGTCAATAAGTATCCTACCATATACTTTTCCTATTACACTAAGAAGACAAAATGCCCTTGAGATTACCACACACGTCTTTTCCCCTTTCCCTTTGTACAAGGGAATAATTATACCTGACCTCCAATCCTCCGGGACTCTACCTTCCTCCCAGGCCAATCTGCACATCTTCCACATCCATTCTACTACTATCTCTCCCCCATGCTTCAGCATTTCACCACACACTCCATCAATTCCTGGGGCTTTCCCCATTTTGACTTTCTTCATTGCTTCCACAACTTCCATCCTACTGATTTCTTCCTGTCTTTTCACATCCCTCCCTCTCCCAGCCATTCCCCAGCCAGTTATACTCGCATTACTTTCATTCTCTATGTTCAACGATACATTAATATGTTCTCTCCATCTGCTCACTTTTTGTCTCTTCTCAACTAATAATCTACCATTTTTATCTTTCACTCCCCTACTAACTTCATTGCTATCCTGTCTAACTCTCTTCACCCCTTTCCAGAACATTTTCTTACATTCCCTCCACTTTACACTCAAATTCCTTCCAAATTCCTCATCCACCCTCTTCTTGTCCTCTCTTAATAATCTTTTCACCTTTCTCTTCCTTTCTACATATAAATCTCTCTTCCGTTTCTCAACTTCTTCCACACCCCTATTTCTCATCCATTCATTATATGCTTTCCTCTTTTCTGCCACAGCCTGTCTCACCTCTTCATTCCACCACGCTGTTCCTTGTACCCCCTTTCGTCTTCTCTTCACCTCACACACCACCACACATGCTGCACATATTAATTCTTGTGAATATCCTGCACACACCTTCCACGTCCCCCATCTGCTGCAATTCATATTTACCCAATCGTTCCCCCACTTCTTTCTTATATTCTGCCTTTTTCTCATCCTCTTGTAACCTTTCCACTCTCCTTGCATCTATTCCTTCCTCCCGTCCTTCCCTTCTTCTATTTCTCCATTTTACTTGGACACTGATTGTCAGAAAGCCCACTGCCCCAACCTCTATATGCTCTTGCATCCATTACACAACTTCGCATCCTTTCATCCACACACACACACATAATAAATCCTTGCCTTCCTTTCATTCAGTTCACCACCCACCCTTCTCATCACTGGCCATGTATACCTGTGGATCATTTTGTGCCTGAAGAAGGTATTGGCTATCACCAACCCCATCGAGACACAAATGTCCACTAAAGCACTGTCATTCTCATCTATCTCAGCAGGCACACCCCACTCACCAACTACTCAATCCACCTTCACATTCCCTGCTTTATCATTCATATCACCAATCAAAATTTTACACTCTCTCATTCCTTTCAAATTTTTCCACGCACACTTTCATATTTGTCCGGAACTCGTCTCTCACTCTGCTTGCACGATCCTGCGGTGGCGCATGGACGCACACAATCACCCACATATGTATTCCAACTTTCAATCTTACCCACACAATCCTTGAGCCAACTGCTCCATACTCCCTTATATTCTCCTTCGATCTGTTACTCACAACTATACACACTCCTTCTTTTGCCCTCTCATTCTCAACAAATTCTGCACATATACCCCATCCATACTCCCATTCCCTCACACTCTCACCTCCCCATTTAGTTTCAGTTAATCCACATACATCCACTTTTGCACCCTCAAGCACCTGGACAATCTCTCTCTCCTTCACCTCATCATTTGCACCCCTTACATTCCACGTCGCTATCCGTATCATGTCCATTGTTCGGTCCTTGGTCGTCCTCTTTGGTTAATCCTGGTCCGAAGCTTCTTGTTCGTATTTTTAGTTAGTTTTTTTCCGGGGAGGCACACTAACCCTCCGCCAACCTACTTGCTGTCACGTAGGGAACACGTGTCGGTTGGTTATAAGGTTGTCACCCAGCGATGTAAATGATTTCCTGGTTTACAGGAAATCATTTGGCTTGCCACTCGTTGTAGAGCTACCCTACAAACAGGGTACCACTACACTAAGTGGGTGGACGATGGGCGTCCCCACCTGGCTATTTCCTGATGGCTGCTTCCTAAGGATGTGCTTCAGTTTAGGGGTGACTGTTCTTAGTGAAGGGGTTAATTAAAGACTGTAATATAACCTTCCAGTTGGAAATTTTTCTCCAAAGGTGAATACTGCAAAATTGTCCGAAGGTAACAAAAATATATACCGGCAAATAAATAGCGTAAATAAAATATATTATCTGACTGCACGAACTAAAAGTGTATGGGCTCAAAACCGACACACTTTTTGTGAGCAGGAGAGAAGGAGAGCATTCATCACTGCGTGCAATGCCCTGGTCATACATGCTGGCTCACACGACTCAAGGCAAGAGAGACAGGACACTTACTCAAGCTACTTGTTGTTGACATTGGTAGCTGGTACACTGTTAACTGTCAACAAGTGCATGTATGGTTAAGGACTTCAGAATGTATGAGTATAATAATGTACAGGGAGTTATGCAACAGGATGTTAAAGGGGTGAAAACCAGATTGGCCCTTCTGTAATGGGGAAAGAATTAAGTTTTTCAGTGCAAGAGGTCTTTCCTAAGTGAAATATATGGAGATTAGAATTAACTGAAAGTGTGTTTATACTGAAGGGGTTAATGGACATAATTCCTAACCCCTTCAGGATGACAAGTCTTTCCATAGTTTAATAAAATCATGTGAAGACTGCAGGAACAAACAGCATCATGGTATGGAAAGGGTCAGCGCGGATACTGTCTAATCTTTTTAGTACAAGAGGATTTTCCCAGTGCTAAATAAAACACTGTAATCTGATGGTAGTAAGAGTACAAGACATGACTGTACTACATAGCATTAAGGAGACTTGATTAGAAATTCAGTAATTCTGTATATTCGTTCATTAATTTCAATTTCTCGATAGCACTTTCTAAATCAACGGAGGGCGCAGTGCAAGTACCGCCTGAACGATACAGAAAACAGGATGGTGCGTGCCAAGAGAAATTGGACGGTGCAAGTCTTCCCACCATTTGACAAGTCACCCCCTGGCAGCAATATAACCTCCATACAGGTAAGAATGGTAAAGAGTTGAGCCAAAATAAAAGTGGAATACAAGGTTTCGTAGCATTACATCCTCCACAGTTTCATCTGCATATTAAAGCGTATTGTGGAAAAAAGAAAAAAAAAAAATCATTTTGCTTCCTTCAAGGCTGGGCTACCATAGTCCAGAACATTTAAGGTTAGATGACCATCCTACTCTACTGATGGCATAACATGATAACCAAACCTCCAGTCACTTCATAGCGATCAAACTATTGCCAGGCCACCACTCCAACTGGGGCTTTCTAAACACTAAATCCCCAGGCAACAATAAAAAGTAAATAAAGAAAATATTCATCCCTGTAACCTCTCTCTCTCTCTCTCTCTCTCTCTCTCTCTCTCTCTCTCATACCGACAATTCGACCTAAGGACACTTTGCTCTCAACTGTGGTACTCGAAGCTGCCCTCCAATCAAAACTTTTTCAGCAGATGTTTGCCACAAATTCTCTTTATATATATATTGTTACGGAACAGAGAAAGATAACGTACACTTTAAGTGAGAACACGAAGAGTCACTACTGTCCCGCAAAGTTCCAGGTTCAAAACAAAAGAGCTAGGTAAAATTACAAGTTAAAGTTTAATGCTCAAACTAACAACAAAACATTCAGGACTCATAAGGACAATGTAATGGCAAATAAACAGGTCAAACATATGGTCAACTGCAACAGCCTCCACCAACACGAAATTAGCAAGAGCAAATTTATCTAAGTCAGCCCTGATAAAATGAGATACCAGATAATACTTAGTGAATGCCAGATAAATAATTACAGATACAAACTATTATCAAAAATGACTGACATAAAGAACCCCACACGAATTACAAAAACTTCACTAAGCCTACAAATTAAACTCATGCTATACAGTACAAGAAAAAATACAATAATTATACTCAAATTACACACACAGCTGCTAGATGGTTGGAGACTTCTTGAGCACTCACAATAATAATAATATCTGTACAGGGGAGGACAGAGATGTGAACAAAGTGAGGAGCAGATCTAAGTGGCAATGATGCAGAGACTGAGCTCATTATATAGGGGCCGGCAGAGCCTGATACAACTTGTAAAAGGACGCGCAAATGAAAGCCATGGGGACATAGAGTTCACAATCCCGCTCTGGACAACAGAGAGAACGACTTACTCTACTATAACGGTAGAAGGGGGGGACTGAGACAGAACACGCTCGTGATCAAACATGCAGCACACTGTGCGTTAAAATTACACAAAGGATGATGAAATCATAGGCTATGTAACAATATATATATATATATATATATATATATATATATATATATATATATATACAGTGAGAGACAGAGACAGACAGACAGACAGACAGAGATTTACATGACGCATGTTGCACTCCTATTGTAACCCCTTCAGTATAGCGATGCCTTATCTTCTTCACCGTGACTAATCCCTGATGATTTTATTCAGTCTGAAAGAGACACCTAGTAACAATGAAGTCTGTCAACCCTTTACCAACCCCTTCTGGATGGGGTGGCCTTGAACCAATCGTCTCCATGATGCAATGTTCTGCACTCTCAGACATCCCTTCCTCCATTTTATGCCATTCGTTCTGTCGGTCTATCTATAGCCAGACGCCATAATCACGTAAGGGGTGGCCGTTTGCGTCAGAGTTGGTTGTTTTACAGGGAGGAGCACTGACCCTCCGCGAACCCACTTGTTGACACGTAGGAAACACGTATGGGTTGGTTATACGGTTACCACCCAGCGTTGTAAATGGTTTCCTGGTTTACAGGAAACCATTTGGCTTGTCACTCAATGTAAAGCACCAGAAAAGGAAAGAAGAGTAATAAAACAAAGACGAGAAACATATGAAAAATGGGAAGAGAGGAGGGCATACATCGAAAAGGAATGATAAAGGTGAACGAAGAAGTAGGCAGCACTACATCAAGTGAGTGGATGATGGTCGCCACCATCTACCACACTGTCTATCTGTCTATCTATCGCCAGACACCTCAATCCTGTAAGGGGTGACCACAAGCAAATCGCCCCCATGTCGCCTTGTTCCCCGCCACTTCACTGCCCTGCTCCCTGTTCGCACCCCCCTCTTTCATACACCTCTCCACTCCATCCTTACCACAGAATACACGAAAATAAGTCAGCAAAAAAGGGTGATGTACGATGAAGATTCACCCTAATTCTTTCCCTCGGCCATTACAGAATACCAGTGAAGAACTCCAGTTAGCCACAGAATCTTATTTTGAACTAGACGAAGCCCTGATGAGCGAGGAAGGTGCGCACACAGCCATACACCTCTCGTTCCTCCTACGGGGGTACAGCGGCGACTTTGGAAACAAGCGGGAGGAGGTGTTCCGATGGACTGCCCGCAATGTCTTAAGCATTTGAGGGAAAGCCCATGCCCAGGAAAAAGCACTGGAATCAGGAACTGAAAAATTAGCTGCCTGCCATATGACTGGGGAAGCAATGGGTGATCAAGAATAGAGTTAGGATGATGGTGATGTTTAAATTAGAACAGTGTTGATGATGATGATGTGCCAGGGTGCTGGTGATGCTGCTACTCAAGATGGTTTTAACGTAGCTACGGAGATAAAAAGTAAAAACTAAAAGGCGATGTTTGACTCAAGGAAATGAAGAAGTAGTAAACAAATGATGTAAAACTGATATGTAAAAATCGGCATTACTAATATTAAGGTGTATATTATGCAATGTATAGGGGAGCTGAGGCTAAGGTATTGCATTCAAGAACACACAAGGGTGGATGACTGACGTGTGTCTTGTGGCAGTAGACAGACTGATTGAAAGATATTTTAATGAAACCACAATGAAACCATGAAACCACAGTGAAACCACAATATCTTAAATACATTGATTAAAATACGTGTAAAGTCAAATGGCCCGAAAGATAAACATAACGCACTGCAATATCTATATATGATCAGAAAGCCTCCTGCCACTTGTTAAATCCTTCACTTATGATACCTTTTAAATGTTATGCCTACTACCATGAGACAGTTTTAATCAGCACTGGGGAGATATTTTTGCTATATTGTATCCTTCAGTAACTACTTCATTAAAAGCCAATTCTACTGAGCTAAATAAAATCACCCGCGGACAATAATGGTGAAACAAAGAAGGCATCATACTACGGAAGGTGCTAAGGGGACGCGACCAGTCTGTTTTTTGCGGCATTACATGATAAAAAATAAAACTCGTATAACTTCTTGAAAATGAAACCTTTGCAATAGTTTTTTCTGCAAGAGTCCGCTAGTGGTGAAGGGGTTAATGAAGGGTAAATACAATCTTTCTAGTTTGACGTCTGTCCTAATAAACATCAGTGAAAGGGTTAAGGGCAGATATTAGCACAAATCTGCATCATATAAAGAATAATAAATGCTCTTAGGCTCCTTTGACCCACTCTCAGCTGAACACAATCGTCTGGCGGTGATAGAATGCTAGAGTTTTCCTGATAATGGTAGGGAAATATTGTTAATTTGGGCAGAGCGGTAGAGTATACAGTTGTCCCCGCCAAAAGAGCCTAAGTGGTGACAGTGCTGACATTCAGGCTTCCATGACTCACTGAAAGTTGAATAAAAGCGTCTGTCGGTAGTTGAAGTATACAAAAAGACGCGTCCTTGAGGTAGTAAATGACCGTGGCGCGCACACACACACACACACACACACACACACACACACACACACACTCGCCACCTCTTGAGTATATATATTTTTTTTTATGCTTAAATCTACTGGGAACATGAAGCGGTGCCAAGGCAAAGCAAACCTATCCCCGGCAGTCATTTTAGTGCTGACGTATAAACACAACAGGATATTTAGTCAAAGATGTCACGTATCATATCTGGAGTAAATCGGGTGAAAATTGACGATTTTATGCATATTTGAAATTTTAGGCCCGACCCACCTGACACTGACCCCCCTCCCGCTAACTGGAGGTGATCCCCCCTAATGTAATGAGGTATGTTATACGATGCAGATTTGAAAGAGGCACAATTAGTTTTTGGTTTCATATCGATATAAAGAATTTGAAAGGAGTTATGGCAAAAAAAAAAAAAAATAAATAAAATAATTTTGAGGGCCTACGGCCTGGGCCTTGGCCCGATTTGGCCCAAAATTTAATCATGTGATCAGAAAGTCATAGCCCATCATCCCAGTTACATTAGTCAAAATCGCACCAGCAGTTTTCGCGTAAATTTGTTAACAGACAGACAGACAAACAAACTGAATGAAAACAATACCTGTCCCCGAGCCCCTCAGAGCGGAGACGGGTAATTAGAAATTGAGTTGCCTCTAAAATTCATTATGGACGATTAATACCTGTGAAAGTTTATGGAAACAAAATGGGTTCTCATTTTTCTTTTGGCTGCAGAAACAAGTACTGTACAGAAACACTAGAAAGAGGCTAGACCATATGGTGCTTTGTTAGAATGAAGCACCTTGTGTGTGAGAAGCCTTAGGGCGTGACTGACAAACCGGGCCACTCCTAAGAGATGCTCCCTCATCCAAAGCCTCATACTGACAGTAAAAATATCTGCATTATAAACAGACATTTCGAGCAATCCAAACCCACAAAAAATTACCTTATGTTAAAAAAAAAAAAAATAACAAGTGGTGCCATGCACAACAAACCCCGCCTGACAGCAGTTACTTTATTGCTATTAAATTCTGACTCGTTCTGCCATTTAGTGTCAGTGCACAACACACGTCTAAGGTAATGACAAATGTTTTCAAGTTACGCTCTCTGAAAATCCGTGATCTTGCGTCTGACCTTTCAAGGTCACTCACGGTCAAAGGTCATGCTGCCAAATGAAAGCCCATGAGACTTCCTATATCTTGGTAATGGTAAATATCTCTGTCTTCAATGAGTTTCCAGTAATAGCCCCCTGAATATCCGTGACTTTGAGTTTGACCTTTCAAGGTCACTTACTGTCAAAGGTCAAAGTACCAATTAAAAACTCATATGCGATTTCTTATATGTTGATAACAATAAATATCTATCTTCAACCAGTTTTGAGTTATAGCCCCTGAATATCCGTGACCTTGAGTTTGACCTTTCAAGGTCATTCAAGGTCAAAAGTCTCGGTGGTAAATGAAAGCCCATATTACGAGTTCCTGTGTGTTCCTAAGAGTAAATATCTCAATCTTCAACCGTTTTCAAGTTATAGCCCTCTGAACATCCGTGACCTTGATTTTGATCTTTCAAGGTCATTCGATTACCTCCAAAATCAAGTCACTTTCTTTGGGGACCAGAGCCCACGTATCCTGAAAGTTTCATGTAGATTCATTCAGCCGTTTTCCGTAATGTTGCTAAAAACAAACAAATATACAAGCAAACAAACAAACGACCAAAAAATACCTCGTCCGGAGGTTATTTAATAAGCATTAGCGTTTTCCGAGCTGTCTTTATTCATCAGTTATATAAATCTCACTGATAAAAAAGTAACAAGTAACATTCTATACAAACACAATGAGCAATAAATATCCATCAGAAAATTATAGATGAATATCATTTTTCTTCTCCCATATTTTCCATTTCATTGGCTGAATAAACTAAAAATTCATGTAAATAATTGACTGAAAATTTAAATAAAAATATAAAAGAGTAACACCCATCGAAATACAGAAAGAAAATGAAACAGTACCGGGTTTTGGAATTCACATTTTATTAGCTATACAGTATATATAAAACTAATCTCGCACTAATAATACAGATCCAAAATATAAATAGAAATCATGGAAAAGATTAATGCCTGTAAAATATATATAATAGTCCTTGTTTTTTGAGCTCTCTGTATACTGAAAATGTGAGCGGATTTGAATATTCATACAATCAAGCTGAATATTGATAGGGAGGCGAGCGCTGGCAGGATGTTTTGATGGAATATTTACGGAGCGGAGACACAGGCCTGTTGTTCTATCCGCATTCATCCACATTAATTTATACGCATCCACATTCATCCATATCAATTTATTCGTATCCACATTAATTTATTCGTATCCACATTCATCCCCATTATACTTCTCCACATTCATCCCCATTATACTTCTCCACATTCATCCCCATTATACTTCTCCACATTCATCCCCATTATACTTCTCCACATTCGTCCACATTATACTTATCCACATTCATCCACATTATACTTATCCACATTCATCCACATTATACTTATCCACATTCATCCACATTATACTTATCCACATTCATCTACATTATACTTATCCACATTCATCCACATTAATTGAAACATGTCGCTTCACTCACCGTAAATTATGCACATCCATATTCATCCACATTACTTTACGCATCCGCATCTAGCCACGATTAATTTATAGTTATCCACTTTCATCCACATTAAGTATCCACAGCTGATCACATTAATTTACAGGTATCCACTCCAAATCACACGTACAGTATCTAGTATATAGCCTTCTTCAATCCATACACAACCGTACATACCCAACCACTGTACGTTTATCCACACCTATCCACATTCATCCCTGTAATGCGCAACCACGTTCATCCACATCAATTTTTAAACACCCACATTCTTCTCTATTAATTTATATGCAACCAACTTCCTCCACACTTATAATACGTATCCAAATTCATCCATATTAATTTATACGAATCCATATTCATCCACATATATCCACATTCATCCACGTTCGGTTATCCGTATCCAGTACTCGCACCTCTCCACATCATCACTTCACCTCTCCACATCATCACTTCACCTCTCAACATCGTCACTTTTCCAGGTATATCCGGAATAATTTATGATCTATCTGTTTTTATACACACATCCATTCTTCATTCGTATTATCTACCTCATCCGCATTAATTCAAAACTATCCACATCGTATATCACCGAATCCAGACGCTCACTTCACACCTATCCATATCCTACGTAACTTAGCTACAAACCATCATTATTTACAAAGACAGCCACCCCCCATTAGCAGCCATCCACGTGTATCCATTGCCATCCACAATAAGTATCCACGAATATCCATATATATCCATACACGCCCATTCTTAATTTGTATTCATCCACACTCATCCTAGCATATCCACACTTTTCCACATCCATTCATATATGTGAAAGTAAATATACACTCTGGCCAAACTCATTTATTCATCTCACCATTCACACATTATCCATCCATCCATACATCATTAGGTCTCCATACCAGAGTATGAAGAACTACTGCATTTCTTCCATTTCATTCTTTCTTCCAGACGCTTTCTCAGTATGGCTCCATTCCTAGGTCGCGTCAGACTTGGTATAGCTGTTTCTGCCTCCAATAGGCCCAGACTTTTTTTTTTTTTTTTTTTAATCTTGTCTTTTTTATGGAGATTTATGGTGTTCAACGTCAGAAAAAAAATGACACTGTCCGTTCATGAATCATCGTGGCAATATGCACAGAGGCCTGCCATTGCACTGCAGTTGTTTGGAGACCTTCATGCATTCCCTTGGCTATGTTGGCAATCTTGTTCAGTCTTTTATGTTTTTATGGCCCCATCAGGGCGCTGTGGTCGGTCCACGGCTAGGCTACTTAGTCACGTACTTCAGGTCGCTCATTCCTAAGATATATAAATGAGAGCAACAAACACCAGCCCTCGGATTTACTGTATACCTCTAAGGACTCCATCCAGCGGAAGTGCATAAACCCACCAGATCACCAGGCGTCCATCGGTTTTGTTTACTTAACCACCCCGGCGTCCATCGGTTTTATATAGTTATCACCCTGCGTATGATTTCGTAATGTGCAGGGAACCGTTTGGCCTGTCACTTATCGACACCCATTTGCACTCACCTATGCATCCACCCTCTATCCACACCCATTCACATTCATCCACACCCATTCATCTTGTATTTACACCCACCAACAGCCATTCATACTCATCCACATCCATTTATTCTCATTCACGTCCGTTCATATTCATCCACATCCAGTCATGCTTATCCACACCCATCTATACCCATCCATACTCACCCTTACTCACCTGTACCCATCCACACCTGTCCACCCTCTATCCACACCTACCCACAGCTATCCATACCCATCAATATCATCCTCACCTAGTCACACCCATCCACACCCATCTAAATCCACCCATCCTAAGTCCACAGCCATCTAACCTCTATCAATACCCATCCACAAAAATCTACACTCATCCACATCCATCTACACCATTCCACACTCTATCCACATCCATCTACACCATTCCACACTCTATCCACACCCATTCAGCCTCTATGAACACCCATCCACACCCATCCACCCTCCATCCGCATCCATCTGACCTCACTCCACACTCATCCACTCCCTATCCACAAGCTTAAGGACGTGGAAGAGATAGAAATGAAGTGTGGGAGAAAATGGTGGAGATAATGGAGATAAGTGAAGAAAGGAAGGAAGGAGAGAAATGGAGGGGGGTGGGGAGATGAGAGAGAGAGAGAGAGAGAGAGAGAGAGAGAGAGAGAGAGAGAGAGAGAGAGAGAGAGAGGCGGCGAAAAAAGGGAAGAAAATAGGGAAGTGGTGAGAGGAGGAAGGAGATGACAGGGAGTTGAAGACTGGAAGATGGAGAAAAGAGAGAGGGGGGGGAGGGAAGAGGGGGAGGAGTGAGAGGGGAGGAAAGATGGAGTGGGAAGAAGAGAGAAAGAGAAGAAAGGAAAGGGGAAATGAAGCGAGGGAGAGTACGAGGAAGGGAACGGGGAAGAGAGAGCGAGTGGGGAGGAGAGGGGAGATAGGAATGGGGAGGAGAGGTTGGGAGGAGAAGGGAAGGGGGAGGAGAGGGGAGGGGAAGAGAGTTGAAGGATGGGGCAATGGAAGGCACGTGCGGAGGAGGGGAAAAAGGGGAGAAGAGGAGAGGGAAGAGGAGGGGAGAAGGGAAGAGGGGAGGAGAGGGAAAAGGGGAGGAGAAGGAAAAGAAGAGGAGAGAAAAGAGAGGAGAGAAGGGGAGGAACGGGAAGAGAGGAGAGAAACGTGGGGAGGAGAGGGATGAGGGAATGAGAGGGGAAGAGAGGTGGAGAGGAAAGAGAAGAGAGGGAAAAGAGGAGGAGACGGAAGATGGGAGGAGAGGGGAAAGTAGAGAAATGGAAGACAGAAGGGAGAAGGAGGTGCGGCGATGGAGTGAGGGAAAAATGAGAGGAGGTGTGGGGAAGGAGAGGGAAGATAGGGAGGAGGGGAAATAGAAGAGGAGAGGAGAGGTCAGGGAGAGGGAAGGAGAGAGGGAGCAGAGAGGGGGGGAGGTGCAAGAGAGGGGAGGCTGAGAGCTAGGGAGGAAGAAGAGGAGAAACGCAGGAGGAAAAGAGGAAAATGAAGAAGAGAAGAAAGTTGAGAGGAAAATAAGAGAGGAAGATGAAGAGGAGAAGAAGGTTGAGAGGAAAATAGCAGTAAGGAGGAGAGAAGGACGGGAGGGGACTAGTGACGACGGGAGGAGAGAAGGAGACGAAAAGAGAAGAAATGAGAGAAGAAGGCAGGGAAGGAAAAAGGAGAGAAGAAATGAAGAGGGGAAGAAAATGATGGAAAAGAAAGGAGGAGAGAAGGAGAATAAAAGAGGAAAATGAAGAAAAGAGGGAAGATGGAGGAAAGTGGTAAGGGGAGAGAATACAGCAAGGAAAGTGAGAGGGAGTGCCACGTGATGAGGTAATTCCGTCAATGCAGCACATTACCCCACTGCACTGAGTTGCCAGGGCATGCTGTCCTGAGGAGGAGGAGGAGGAGGAGGAGGAGGAGGAGGAGGAGGAGAAGAAGAAGAAGAAGAAGAAGAAGAAGAAGAAGAAGAAGAAGAAGAAGAAGAAGAAGAGGAGGAGGAGGAGGAGGAGGAGGAGGAGGAGGACAGAGGTTCGAACTGAACGCGATGTCCGCAATCGTTACAGAGAAATATTTTTTAGCGTTAGTATGGTATTGTTGCTGATACCGTTGTAGGGATACCCATGATATTTTCTGTGTTTGCTGTGAGCCTTTAGGTTCCATAGTCTCCTGTGGTGGGGCTGCACAGTTTTGCTGTTTATTATACTGGCCAGCTCATTCTGCCCTCATTGTTAGTCGCGTTTTCTTGCTTTTTTTTTTTTTTTTTTTTTTTTTTTTTTTGGGGGGGGGAGGGGGGACGCGATGGCTCAGTGGTATTGCATCAAACTAGTAATCGTGGGATTGCGAGTTCGAGCCTCGCCCGGGACTGCCGTGCCGGGAGTGGTAGCGCGCTCCTGTAACCTAGCAGGGCTATATGATCCAATACAGGGTCTAGCTCGGGGGAACGCCATTTCTCCCATTTCTTTCTTTTGGTCTTTCTTTTGGCCGGCTCATGCTGCACTTACTGTTAGTCGCATTTTCTCGTTTGGTTTCTTTCTCTTGGTTTTTCTTTCTTGTTTAATTGTGGCAGGCACGGCTACCTTTCAGAATTAACTGATTCCGACCAAACTTGGTCACAATGACCAGCTTATGACCTAGCTGTGTCCGCAAGGTCTTGGTTGCTAGGCAACTACTCGTTTCCTAGCAACGGCCGACGAACCGCTTTTTTTTCGTACTTTTAACGTTTTGAGCTGTAGAAGCATTACTAATGGAAGTAGAAAGCTCTGACTTTTTTTTTTTTTGGCGTAATCTTGAGGTCATTCCCTACCGGAAGTGTGCCATGTCTGTCCTCTAGTTTTCGACTGGCAACCCTGCAAAGACTGGCCTCAGCATCCCTAGCAACCAGTACTGGTTTTCAAAAATGCCCCCCTTGTTCCCCAGCATCTAAATGGAATTGAATGAAACTTTGCATGCTTATAGACATTGACTAGTACTACAACTTTCTATTTTACACCTATGTGCAACATTGGCCAGGTCAGGGGTAAAAGGTCATCGAATGTGAAAACAGTGAAAATGGCTAAAATCACGACTATGTTCTCGCGAAATGCTAAGGCTCTGAAGATTATTAGGCCAGGGCGATGATTCTTGCGTGGAATGTTGCACTGGAGTACCTCATTACAAAAATGGCATTTGATGTCGAAACTCACTTCCAGTTACTGGCAGCACCACCTAGAGGTTGTACCTCTGGTGGGCCATTCTGCGAATTTCAAGTTTCCTGGCTCCATAGCGGGTGGATGGAATCTAATGAAACTTTGTATGCTTATAGACGTTAGTGAGTACTACAAGTGTGATTCGTACATGCATGACCTATGTCCGCCACGTCAGGGGTCAAATGTCATAATATGCACTTCAGTGGAAAATCGCTAAAATCACGACTAGGCTAGCATGAAATGGTAAAGATCCGAAGGTTACTGACCCAGAACCATGATTCTTGAGTGGAATGTTGTCCTTCGGTACTGACATACAGGAGTGACTTTTCATACCGAAACTCCCTTCCGGTTGCTGACAAAGCTTGGTATGCTTAGAGCTGGCCATCGTCGCCTACTGGTTTGTTTTATTTTTGCTAACTTCATAGAAATGTCTTCAGCATCAGAGAGCCATTTTGAACTAAAGGAGTTACAGACAACCTTTACTAACCCTTGTACTAACTGGGACTTTGATATCCTGAATAAAATCGTCTGCTAGCAAAAATAGTAAACTGCAAAGGTGATTAGGATGTAGGAATGAACTCCGCCAAATACAGGACATTGTACTATATTCTTGAAAGTGCCAGATAATGTTATTCATTAACCTTTTTACCTAGTGGAGCTCCCCTTACCTGCATAAAAAAGTTAACCTTGTCAGCTAGGGGACATTTTATTGTATTCTTGCCACTGCCAATCAGTGTTATCCAGCTGGGACAGCGCCCTGGTAATGAAGGGGTTGATTGATTGATTGTAGTGAAATCTGGCGGCGCAACTGCCAAGGTCATATGCCGCCGGAAAACAAGGTAAAAGACGCAGCAAAATAAAAAGTGCAGATTCAAAATGGAGTTAATACCTGTTAGCAGGAATTAAACACTGAAAATAATAAAAGAATAGTTTACAAAATATCAATTACAGTACTTATGAAAGTGGAAGGAGATCCGCCTCCTGAAGAAAACTAAAAACATCAGTAGAATCGCTAAAGGCTTCACCAAGCATCGAAGACAAACAGTAGGCACCAGCTGGTAATGAAGGGGTTAGTGCTGGCTATATATATGCTACCTAACCAGCTCCAAAGTCCCGCCGGAGCTGAATCAACGATTGTGTAGGTACCGGTAACAAGAATTAACCTTACCAATACGACGCCGTAGTGAAGGAGCAAACCCCTTCGAATCGACAACATCGTCTTTTTTTCTGTGAGTAGACTTTTCGAACTGGTGGGGTTAAATATAGCCCACCTGATCCCTACTAATGATCTGTCCTAAACTGAATAAAATCCTCTGGTGGTTGAAAACAAAATAGAAAACTGCGTCGTCGGAGTGGAGAGGTTAAGAGACAAAAATTCGTGGCCAGTAAGTTTTATCAGATCACAGGGTTAGTGTCATCGCTGTAATTCTTTCACCATCACCTGACCTGGATTTTCGTCCTACTGTGGCTTATGTCACTTAGCTCAGTGGTGGAAAAAAAAAAAGACAAAGCTCTACGTCGCTTCCGTGGCACTGCTTCGTGACTAGCATCATACTCTAATGTTGATCTGCTAGTACACCTCAGCGTTCAAGATGGAGATGTGAAGATTTTAGGACAAATTAGAAAAGACTACAGCACAGCCACAATCTGACACAGTGAAATAGATGGAGAAGGAAGGGGTGAAGTCTGCAGCTGAACCCTTTAATGATCAGAATAACTTTAGCATATTATTTCAGGCAATCATATCTTACAAAGTGGGTCATAGCAGCGTGATTGTGTTTAAGAGTGGTACAGTTAAACAAAGCCCAGGTGGTGTATTTTAACTGACGACAGACGATTTTACTTACCTGAGAGAAAGCATAGGAACCTGACAGTGTTAATCCTGGTATCATTAACCCTTTTATGGTCAGAACAAGCCCAATACTCTACCGCAGCTAATGACTGATAATTATATTCAAGTGAGGGTGTGTATAGCAGACTGAGAGTGTTAGTTCAATCACCATTAACTCCCTAAAGACTGGGGCAGCTCTAGTGTAATTATCTGTGCAGCTAACGATGTCCAGTTTACTTATATGGGTGAGGAATACCATAGGATCCTGAGTGTTGAAGGAGCTGCCTTGAATGGTCCAACCTGCAGCTATTTTCATTTATTATATCGTTATGTTTAATACTGTCACAATTAACCCTCTCATGGTTGGCACAATTCTACTATCATATTCCAGCTCACGCCAGACGATTTTTTTCAGCTGGATATGAGTCACGGGAGTCTAGGAGTACAATAACACGTGTACAGGAAGCCTTATCACCGACACAGTCACTGGGATGATGTCAACGCTTGAACCAACACACAAACCAACCACTGACAAGTAGCCTATTTTGGTATTCTGGGAATTCCTAAAGTTTGAAGGGCACTGTTCGTTGTGTGTGTGTGTGTGTGTGTGTGTGTGTGTGTGTGTGTGTGTGTGTGTGTGTGTGTGTGTGTGTGTGTGTGTGCGCGTGCGTGTGTGTGTGTGTGTGTGTGTGTGTGTGTGTGTGTGTGTGTGTGTGTGTGTGTGTGTGTGTGTGTGTGTGTGTGTGTGTGTGTGTGTGTGTGTGTGTTCATATAGTCACGTGATGAATCCTTCCTCTGTCCTCTCTGCACCCATTTAACCCCTTGCATATATTAATGTAGGTGTCAGATCATTCTTGTTAGCTTTACACGATTTTATTCAGTTTAGGAAAAGCATCTGTGTTAGTGGAATTAATGAAGGTTGTCTCTAACTCCTGCATTTGGAATGCAAATGGCTTGGTAACAGCAAAAATAAAACAAGCTAGAATATTGAAACTGTCCAGCCGACCCTCTGAGAAACACAACTAAACTATATGAAAATATTTACTTTATACATGTCACTAATGAGAAAAGGATGGGGGAGGTAAAGAAGCACAGCGCACCCCACCCCCATACTCCCATCCACAGCTGCACGGCAACCAGACTACTGGCGCACCCCTCTCTTCATAGCCACAGCCTGCAAGAGGTGGTTTAGTGTGTAATTCTGGCCTATTCGTTTGTATTCATTAATTTTAATCGTCGCATTTTTTTAGTGACAAGCAAACAATATGTACAGTTAATAAACACACACACACACACACACACACACACACACACGCACGCACGCACGCACGCGCGCGCGCGCGCGCGTATAAAGCTGGAAGGTTCTATGAAGGCTCCAAAGGTCTATTTTCAAAACACGAGATTCACGGGAGGTCGACTCTCGCGATACGTCACAAAAAGCTGGTTGAAGTGGTGACTGAGGGCGCCAACTTGATTGATGTTCGTCATCGATGATCACGCAGTAACTCGGTGAAAATGGCGTTTCTAGTCTTGCACCTACAAGGCTCTTCCAAATATACGTCATTGTCCTGAAGTGATTAATTCCACCAGACATGGCTAAGAAGGAGTCATTACGCCCCCATTATTTATTTAATTCTTGTTACCACCTACCGTTTCTATTCAGCCAGGGAACAAAGTCACAGACCACAGCGATTAAGGCCAGTACTTTGACGACTGTGTTTTATCTCTTCACTACGATGAGGTAATAGTTTACTCCTTGCGATCTCCAGACGATTTAATTAATCTAGAGAGACTTTGACATTTTATTCTTGCTCTCCAGACGATTTCATTCAGCTGTGACGACCTCTCGTACTGAAGGGGGTTATACTCTACATTACCTTTTTCATAAGTCAGGGCCACTGTTTTGTTTTTCCTCCTATCTCAAAATGATTGTCTTAATCTGAGGAAGGACCTCTCATACTGACTGGGGTAGAACTGTGTTTAATGACCCCTTCAGTATGAAGATGTATTCCTTTCATGGGAAGACCCTTCGTAATGAAGGGGTTGATATGAAAGTAGGGAAGTACAGGGTTAATATGAATGGGAAGGGACTTGTTGTGAAGGGTCTAAGAAAAAGTAACTACATTCCATTAAATGTCTTTACTATTGGCAGGGTGCTGGAGAGGCACGCCTCCCCGTGGTGGTACCGATGTAACCAGTGGATCCGCTGCCCGATTATACAAAAGATCATTAATTCCATATGGGACTGGGGCTGCAAAACAACATCAGTAATAACTAATATCAGAGACCCCGAAACATCGTGAGAATGACGACGACGTGAGAGGGGCAGCCAAGCCAGCACCATTACTGTACAACCAGAGCCAGACCAGGAGTGGGCACGACAACAAGAGGAATGATTATCTTCCTAGTACCGCACCTAAACAAAAACCTTTCACTCCCGTCTCATATATGGTGACACTCTAACTCAAACATCACGGTGGCAATTCCTGCATCATGTAACCTTTCGAATTATATCCTGTTGGCGCTCCCCCTTTTTTTTTTTTTTTTTTTTTTTTTTACATGCGAGGAAGAAGGAACTAAAGACTAGGAGCCCACAAACCACCACACCATCAAATGTTCAGTGGCTGGTGAAATGGATGACACTCGACTCCGTAAACACCTTCCTAGAAAATAAAAAACTACTGTATATGGCTTCTCAATAGGTGCAGATAACCGAAGAAAGCACTACATTAAATGAGTGGATGGATGATGACCCCACCTATCACATCCAGGGCATCTAGGAGGGATAATACTAGGATTATTTTTTCTTTCCCACATTCAAAGCAACAGAGACAGAGACAGAGACAGAGAGAGAGAGAGAGAGAGAGAGAGAGAGAGAGATTCAAGCTTTATAATTTGCCTAAGCCATTTTTTAGATTTAGGGCCTTTGTGTGTGTGTGTGTGTGTAGTACAATAGGACCTATGGATATCTTTCTATTGACACACACACACACACACACACACACACATTGATTCTCTCTCTCTCTCTCCGTTTCATTACTCCATTTTTTTTTTTTGACGTCTGCGTGTTCTCAGCATTCCATTAGGCTATTCAAACATTCCATTATTACAGCATTCCATTAAAAAAAAAAACTATTATTCTAGCACTCATTACTCCATTATTCCATTTTTCCAGCATTCCATGATTATATTATTCCATTTTTCTAGCATGCCATTATTTCGGCGTTCCAGATTCAGTTATTCCACAACCCATTATTATTACAGTATTCCACTTTTCCAGCATTCCATGATTACATTATTCCATTTTTCCAGCATTCCAGTATTCCAGTTAATCATCAGTCCGTTATTCAAGCATTCCATTATTCCAGTTCATCACTATTCCAGTCCTTCCAATATTCCAGGATTCCATTATACCCATTATCTATTATTCCATTATTCCAGTACCGTATAACTGACGCACTCCAGTTGTTCGTTATTCTGGTGTCCATTGTTTCGGTGTCCATTATTCTGGTGTCCATTGTTTCGGTGTCCATTATTCTGGTGTCCATTATTTTGGTGTCCGTTATTTTGGTGTCCATTTTTCGATGTCCATTGTTTCGGTGTCCACAATTTCTGTCCCTCATTACCGTGCCCCTGCGGTTACAGCTTCAATTTCAGCGTAATGAAGCCCTCTAAATTTAACGCTAACTTAATATTAAACTTCAGGCCAGTTTGATGAAGGGATGGTAGGGCACAGAGGAGTGATATTAAGCCTTCCAGTGCGATGAGGGTTCTTGTTTTACTTCTGTTGCTGTAGGGGAAATGTACCTAACTTCGGCGACACTGTGGAAGTGACGATGGTTAGGAACAGTAACCATCAATCCCTTAACCAAGTGACTTTTCTTTTTATTCCTACTACCTCCAAACGATATGATATTGGTTAATTTAGACTTCGAACTGGAGAGGTTAATATAGCCTACATTAATCCCTCCACTTAAAGAGTTCTCTCCAAAGAGCAACAAAATCGCTTGGAGGTTACAAGAATAAATCAGTTAAAGACGTCACTGTATGGAAGTTATTAACGCCTCCAGTTTAGTAACGTCCTTCTTGTCTGAGCTGTTTTAATCCAGACATACAAATTCATGATATTCTACACTTGCTTCTTATTCTTGTGCATGAAGAACATTCCGAATACAACCATCTGCAACCATCGCCAAGTCCATAATGGCCAACTTACAACGGTCTTCACAGGGTGTCTTACCCCCTGCCCGGCCTCACCATTCACCATTATCATGGCCAGTCATCTCACTCTTCACCCACTCCATTTGTTTTTTTAACCTTCGCTTCTTAACCCCCCCCCCTCACTACTTAGACATCGAATTCTGAAAGAAATCTGTGGCTCACACCTCCCCACCGCCATCGTTCTTCATACAACACTCAGTCTATACAGGCTATACGTATTTGGCCCTGCCCGACTACCTACCACCATAATAGCCCAGCCCGGCCCACCCACCTTCATCTACCCCACCACCCATCTCCACCCAACCCACCCAGTCTTGAAACATCTGAATCAGCATATCTTAACCACTGAATCCACAATGTTTTCATGTGGGAGGGAGGGGGATCTCCTTCAACAAGATGGAGTCAAAAGCATTTCGTCTCATCATCTCCCCTCCTCTAACTAACTCCCTTTAATTTCTGTTTCTTTATCGCACTGTTCCTCCGTTGTCTCTTTACTATTGCTATTATAATCTCTATTCTGCTTGCATCCTTCCTTCACCGAGTGGGCAACGCACTCTTTTGTGTCCAACTCCCTAACGTAAGAATTAACCAATACTCTCAGTCCTTCATGTATGCAATTGCTCTACTCTACGATTATTTTTTCCCGGACCGTACTTCTCTAGGCCTATGACTCCCAGTCGTTTAAACACAGTATATCCGGGAATCGAAGAATGAACGGGTCTTTATTTTGGCGTCTATTGTCTTTTTTTTTTTTTTTTTTTCGCAGTCGTAGTTTCTTTAGTATTCGCATAGATAAATAGCACACTCCTTAACAGACATAATTACCTGAAAATGATCTGTGCTCCGATGTCATTACCACCTCAGTCCATCCCAACCACCTGTCTCCGCCCACCTTATGCAATGTTGAAAAATTTGAATCAACATAATTCAAAAACAACTGTACCGATGAAGCTAATTTTTGGTGGATGGCATTATAAACTCACACACTCACTCTCTCTCTCTCTCTCTCTCTCTCTCTCTCTCTCTCTCTCTCACTGTACACACAGAAGTACAGTCGTGGTCATAAATAGTCACCTATTCTCCGGTACCCCTTGCCTCAGGCTGGCTCCTTAATGCACGGCAAGTCACACTGGAGTAAGAGGGGCTGAGAGGAAGGGGCCAGAAAGAGAAGGGTTGGTGGGTGGTGGGACGAGTGATGGTGCGGAGGTGGAGTGAGGGAGGGGCGGAAGGGTAGGTATGGGAGGGAGAATGAAATGTGAAGTGGTGGTCTCATTATTTGTGTGTTTTCTTTCATTCAGGGTAAGGTACAAAGGAGTCAGAATTTGATAGATAATGCTGCATTACACCTTGTATAGCAGCGTCAGATAACAAGCATTTGATTGGTGGTGATATCAAGGGCTGACTGAGAGAAATATTATGACGTGACAGATCAAACACCAGTGCAGACCCATCGAGACTGTACGGACCCAGATTGTCTATCCTTGGGAACCAGGGAAAGAGAGGACACGGGCGCGCCTCCAGCACACCAAGGACGAGTGAGAGCTGTTCAGACGAAACCAGCAAATCATCAGCATACTGTTTCCTCGGCGCCGCGAAGACTGCAAGAGGTGAGGCAGGAGGCCAATGGACTAATTACAAGGGCTTTCCTGGTTGCTTTGGCTTGACTGGTGTCGCCAAACATTGATACAGATATATTTTGTAAGTTTGGGTGAGATTTTGTTTAATTTTCCTTCTAAGAGATTATGAGAGATATCGTTATTATAACCACCCATGTGCACAGATATCAAATATATTTACCTTTTATGAAAAATTTTCAACAGCCCTTTCATATAGAGATGCCATAAAATAGCTGGCATGATACTGATTGTGCAGAGGGAGTGTATACCTTGATGATGAGCATATTAACTGTGGACACAGCCATGTCAAAGGTTGCATGTGATATTTAGTTCCAAAAATTAAGTACACGTAAGGATGGAGGACGTTTCTTAAACATTACGGAAGTCAAAGCCATCCACATTCCATTCGGCGTTCGAGGTCAAAATACACAGATAAAACAACTGCCTCCGCACTAATGTTTGATCTGTCACGTCAGTATATTTCTGTCACGAGCCAGCCCTTGATATCATCACCTATCTAAAGCTTGTTATCTGGCGCCGCTGTACAAGGTGTAATGCAGCATAATCTACCGAATATTAACTCCTTTATATCATGCCCTGAATGAAAGAAAATAGACAAATTATGTGATCACCGCTTCGAATGCTCCCTCCCTA
This sequence comes from Coenobita brevimanus, assembly GCF_032717465.1. Taxonomy (NCBI): domain Eukaryota; kingdom Metazoa; phylum Arthropoda; class Malacostraca; order Decapoda; family Coenobitidae; genus Coenobita; species Coenobita brevimanus. The sequence continues at coordinate 25,915,847 of NC_137039.1, read as the reverse complement.
ACCTACCCTCCCTCCCTTTCCTCACTCCATCCCCGAACCATCACTCGTCTCCCAAGCCACCTTCCCCTCTCTCTCGGCCCCTCCCTCTCAGCCCGTCTTTACCGTGACTTGCCACGCATAAAGGAGCCAGCCTGAGGCACAGCGTTGCAGAGGACAGGTGATTATTTATGGCTGTGTGTGTGTGTGTGTGTGTGTGTGTGTGTGTGTGTGTGTGTGTGTGTGTGTGTGTGTGTGTGTGTGTGTGTGTGTGTGTGTGTGTGTGTGTGTGTGTGTGTGTGTGTGTGTGTGTGTGTGTGTGTGTGTGTGTGTGTGTGTGTGTGTGTGTGTGTGTGTGTGTGTGTGTGTGTGTGTGTGTGTGTGTGTGTGTGTGTGTGTGTGTGTGTGTGTGTGTGTGTGTGTGTGTGTGTGTGTGTGTGTGTGTGTGTGGTCACAGGTGTTGGAAATGTTCTGATCAGTAGCCTACTTAACCCCAAACCTTATCAACTTTTTCAGTACGATGACATCATTTACTCTCTCTTCTGATTACCGACAGACGATTTTATCCAGCTCTAGAACGACCTCTCCTACTGAGGGGGTTAGTGGAGACAATATGAAATCTCCAATGAAGTAAGATACCAACCCTTACAACCCACTAATCTTGCCAATCTCTCACTGGCCCTGGCACGGTTCGGCAAGATGTCACAATGGGTTTTGATACGGTTTAGAAACATCTCAAGTCTGACACGGTTTACCAAGATCACGTCAGATTCGATATAGTTTGACATCTATCATTAATTTGCCTTGTCGAAAGTTTCGGTACAATGTACAGGTACTGTTACCAAGCCGCGTGAAGGAACCTACACGTGGTGGCACTGTACACCCTCGGCAGAGCAGCTGCGGCGTCCATCCGGGAGACAAATCTATTTCCCTAAACCTCGCCATGGGAAGAACCCTAGTCCGACCCTGGTGCGGTGCTGTCTGCTTACAAGGGACGCCGGATCCCTGTACAATGTATGCACTGTTCTGTACCTGTAGGGCGGTCCCACAGAAGCAGTTATTTAGTTTGCTTACTTGTGGTTGACGAGTTTACTCTACCAGACAGACCGAGGCTGGGTAAACACAACCCATCTGATTATAAATGCTTAGTCTAGAAAGATATCATTTGAGTCGTACGCAGCTTCGACACAGTATTGCAGAGGATGCATGACACGTCTGGGGTTCCGGCCTAGTACAGCGGGATTGCAGGCTTTCCAACCTGCCTGAATAGCACTGGTGACTGACAAAAGCTATGTGGTTTCTGATGCTGGGTTGTATCATAAGTGACTCTCGATCTTTGTTAGCATCCCTTCTTTAGCGATGTAGTCTGCACGTAACACTTCAGTACTTTACTGTATGGTGCTGAGGGAAACTATGTTGACATTACCTCGGTAGGAATAACATACGAAAAAATCTTAAGGTAATGCATAATAATAATAATAATAATAAGGTAAACCATAATAAATCGTTAAGGAAAAGGTGCTACGAAGTTTCCCATAAAGCACAGAATGCGATCTACAGTTTCCAGAGAATGTAAAGGAACTATTGACGGCAACTGTGGGTCGGCTGGGTGGCTGAGTGTGTGGGACGGTATATGACACATCGGACATGCTCGTTAGCCTTATCTGCGTTATCTGTGGCCCATGATAACGCCAGGAAGTGGGTCGTTATGGGCCGGGGTGAGAGGCAGGAGGGGGGAGGGGGGCAAGGGGATATGAAGGTGAGGAGGAAATGGAACAAGGGAAAGTGAGAGGGAAGGGGGGAAAAGGAGAGGTGAAAGGGATGGTGAATAAAGGGAGGTGAGTGAAGGGGGAAAGAAGAGGAGGTGAGGAGGGAAAAGGGGAGAGGTGGGAAGAGGGGAGGTGAGGGAATAGGGGACAAGGTGAGGGGGGGTTGGCGGCAAAGTGAGGGGGGAGGGAGGAATGTAAGGGGAGGTGAGTCAGAGGGGGGAGGGAGGAATGTAAGGAGAGGTGAGTCAGAGGGGGGAGGGAGGAATGTAAGGGGAGGTGAGTCAGAGGGGGGAGGGAGGAATGTAAGGGGAGGTGAGTCAGAGGGGGGTGGGAGGAATGCAAGGGGAGGTGAGTCAGAGGGGGGTGGGAGGAGAGAGAATAACACAGGGTGGAGAGGAGGGCAGAGTACAAACGAGTAAAAAGCGAAGCAAACAACAGGAGACTTGAGTACGTAATTATACACTCTTTTAGGTTGTGTAGTGGTTTGGCAGTTTTTATTTCTATCTCAGAGCTACGGAAGACCTCACGACCAAATTACGTGTAGAATATCAACGCAACACAATAAGAGAAACATATCAAGAGAGAAAAGCTGTCCGTTACGTACACATGTTTATTGTTAAACTGGTTAGGACCTTTTATAAATAAAAATCCCTGTTGGTGTTTTCATAGTTGTTTGGTGCAGAGTAGGCTGTGGTAAGAATAACAGTTTTGTGAACTTAAGATTAAGAGAGCAAAGCAGGATGACTCCCCTGACTCACAATCCCTTGAGTCGAAGCCGGCAAGAAAAAAGTGGCTGGTGAGGTAGTGTTTCTGTTTACTCGCTTTTACGAGGAACGAACACCTGTCCTCCAGCGTCAAGATGGTTCTCACAGACTTATCGAGAAACACTTCCCGATGATACTGTTACTCGCGCAGTGTACAACAATGCCCAAAATTGGCCTTCATTTGGTGTGAAACCCTGGTGACGACTTGACTCCTGTCAAAGGCAGCATTAAGGGGAAACAGAGACTATGCCATGCGAGTGTACAGTACTAGTACACACACACACACACACACACACACACACACACACACATACAGAGAGAGAGAGAGAGAGAGAGAGAGAGAGAGCGCCAGCACCTGGTGATTACTCAGCTTAGGAATGGTTCCTCGTCGTCTAAAGGTTAGGACCAATCTCCACTAACTTCAGACAACGACACAAATCTTAATCATTGTATCCTTGTTAACGTCCGGCGATTTTAATCACTTCTGCCGTGGGCTCCAGTAGTCTTAGGTTTAATTGCTTAAATTCAAGTATGTCATTTTTATTACTGTTGTTACCAGGCGATTTCATTCAGCAACAGGAGGGCCATCTGGTATCAAAGGGATCAATGAAGGCTGCGGTTAACTCCTGTTGTCCGAAAAGTGTGTCTTAATCTGAATAAAATCTTGCAAATATAGGGAGAAGCAGAATAAAAATACGTCATCCTATGGCGTCTTTTTTTCTAACCCAACAAACATCCCTAACCCCTTCCAGCTCAGATATTGGCCAAGTGTAGTTAGGGTGGTGGGATGGTCCGCTTGTTACCATGAGACTCACCCCTGCCTCATTACGAATCCTCATCGAATTTCTGCTAACACCACTCACCATTTACGTCGTGGCTGTGACCCAATCCCGTCAGGTGAAAACAAAACAAATATACTATAGATAAGAGATTAAAGAAAGACAGAAGTACAGGCAAAGAAAAAAAATTGAACGGGTGATATGAAGGTTTGGAATTAATGAGTATGAATAGACAAGGGTCACTAATGTAAAATAAAACAATTGCTGTCCCACCTCCCCTCAACAATACGATCGGCAGTAAAAATCAAGTGTAGGTCCCCAAATGTACTGCTGGGGAGAGAATATGAAATGAACAGAGCGGACTCATCTTTTAGCCTTGTCAGTCTAGCAATGTATTTTATATTTTCTTCCTAGTATCAGACGAATTTACTTAGCTTAGAAAGAAGCCTCTAGCAGTGTAAGAGTTATTAAGTGCTTTATCTACCCCCTCCCCATTTGAAAAGTCTTCCCGGGTCTAAAGAAATTTGTCCAAAGATTCATGACCACAAGAACTGAATATAAGTCTCCCTACCTCCAGAAGATCTGGTTAACTGTGGGATGGCTTTTCGAACTGGAGGGGTTAGACTCAGCCTTCATGAATTGTTTCAGTACGAAATAACTCTCCGAAGGTGAATAAAATCGTCTAGAAATAGCAGAAATAGGATGTAGAAAATCGTCATTTAATGGAAGTGGTTAACCAACAAGTAGAGTCGCGAATACTCAAGCCACTCCTAGTATTCCTGGAAAAAAAAAAAAAAAATCGTTCAGGAATAGTAGGAAAGGTTACAAGAGGATGAGAAAAAGGCAGAGTATAGGAGAGAAGTGGAGGACCGATTGGGCAAATATGAATTGGAGCAGATGGGAGACGTGGAAGGTGTGTGTAGGATATTTACAGAAGAAATATGTGCAGCATGTGATGTGGTGTGTGGAAGGAAGAGAAGACGGAGGGGGGTGCAAGGAACAGCGTGGTGGACTGAAGAGATGAGACAGGCTGTGGCAGAAAAGAAGAAAGCATACAATGAATGGATGGGAAATAGGGGCGTGGAAGAAGTTGCGAGGCGGAAGAGAGAGTTATATGTAGAAAGAAAGAGGTGAAAAGATTAGTAAGAAAGAGTAAGAAGAGAGTGGATGAGGAATTTGGAAGGAATTTGAGTGTAAAATGGAGGGACTGTAAGAAAATGTTCTGGAAAGAGGTGAAAAGAGTAAGACAGGGTGGAAGTGAAGTTAGCAGGGGAGTGAAAGATAAAAATGGTAGATTACTAGTGGAGAAGGAAGAAAAAGTGAGCAGATGGAGAGAACACTTTAAGGAATTGTTGAACATAGAGGATGGAAGTAATGCGAGTATAAGTGGCTGGGGAATGGCTGGGAGAAGGAGGGAGGTGAGAAGACAGGAAGAAATCAGTAGGATAGTTGTGGAAGCAATGAAGAAAGTTAAATCGGGGAAAGCCCCAGGAATTGATGAAGTGTGTGGTGAAATGCTGAAGCATGGGGGAGAGATAGTAGCAGAATGGATGTGGAAGATGTGCAGATTGGCCTGGGAGGAAGGTAGAGTCCCGGAGGATTGGAAGTCAGGTATAATTATTCCCTTGTACAAAGGAAACGGGGAAAAAGAAGTGTGTGGTAATCATAGGGGCATTTGTCTTCTTAGTATAATAGGAAAAGTGTATGGTAGGATACTTACTGACAGAGTTAGAGAAAGAACAGAGAAATTAGTTGGAGAAGAACAGGGAGGCTTTAGGAAGGGAAGAGGTTGTGTAGATCAGATATTCATTCTTAGATCTTTAGTGGAAAAGTTTATAGAGAAGGGAAAGGAGTTGTATGCGGCTTTCATGGATTTGGAGAAAGCATATGACAGGGTGGATAGACAAGGATTGTGGAAAGTGTTAAGAATATATGGAGTAGATGGGAAGTTGTTGAATGCTGTGAAGAGTATGTACGATGGTGCGAAGGCTGCAGTGCGTGTGGATGGTGAACTAAGTGAATTTTTCTCTTTGAAAGTTGGGTTGAAACAGGGATGTGTCATGTCTCCATGGATGTTCAATCTGTACATGGATGGGGTAATAAAAGAGGTACAAGGTAAGGTAGTGGATGTTGGAGTGGCCCTGGTGAGAGAGGATAGTGTTTGGAAACTCCCTGTACTGTTGTTTGCAGATGATACTGTGTTGTTGAGTGAAGACGAAGGGGAGCTGCAAGGCTTGGTGGATGAGTTTGGGAGAGTGTGTAAGAAACGGAATCTAAAGGTGAATGTAGGGAAGAGTAAAGTGATGGTCTTTGAGAGAGGTAAAGTCAGTGAACGTACAGCGAGGTTCGATGGTGAGGAATTAGAAAATGTGAGTACGTTTAAGTACTTGGGTAGTGTGATGAGTAAGGATGGAGGTTTGGAGGGTGAAGTGCTTGAAAGGGTACAGCAGGGAAGAAAGGTTGCTGGTTCTTTGAAAGCAGTGATACGAAACAGGGAAGTGCGCATGGAAGTGAAAAAGTTACTACATGACAGTATTGTGATACCAACTCTAACGTATGGAAGTGAAGCTTGGACGTTGTTGGAAGGACACAAGTCAAGAGTGAGAGCAGTGGAAATGAGTTATTTAAGAGGAGCCTGTGGAGTCACATGGAGAGACAGGCTGACGAATGAGGATATAAAGGAGCGTTGTGGTGTGGATGTGGATGTGATAGGAAGCGTTATGAGGAATACACTGAGGTGGTTTGGCCATGTGGAGAGGATGGAGGGTGAAAGACTGACGAGGAGAGTGTATGTGAGTGAGGTGGAGGGGGGAAGAGGGAGGGGGAGGCCGAGGATGAGATGGAGGGATGGGGTGGAGAGGTATATGAGAGAGGGGGGTGTGAGTTGGGAGCAGGGCAGTGAAATGGCGGGGGACAAGGCGACTTGGAGGCGATTTGTTTGTGGCCACCCCAAACGGGATTTAGGCGTCTGGCAATAGATAGACAGATAGATAGAATAGTAGGTCTGATACGGCACACGATGCCTGCCAGTGGGAGGTTTCATCCCTTCATTTCCGGGGTGAGGGTTTGCCATGTGCCACATCATCATCATCATCATCCAAACACAATTTGCTTAATATAAACAGGAACGCAGTGGCCCGAGGCTAGGCTACTCGTTAAGACTCTGAAGGCTACGGTAATCAGTATCACTTTTCCCTGGGTGGCATTACGCGAGCAAAGAAACCACAACCACTCTTTTAATGAAACCCCTACAGGCTCCATACCGGTTAGAGTGTCGCTTGAGAGAGAGAGAGAGAGAGAGAGAGAGAGAGAGAGAGAGAGAGAGAGAGAGAGAGAAATACTACATTAAGTGATTGGATGATCCCTACCTACCACGGACATTTGTCATATTTTAAGAAAGAACAAAATAAAGAAGTACAGCAATCATCCTCATCATAATCCTCATCCTCATCATCCTTTAATGCCGACTACGATAATAATGGCTGATCCAAAAGCTTTACACAAACTCCATCCAACAAGTTCAGCCTTCAGTGTAGAGATGTGGGCCCGTTTATGTAAATGCTTCTGAATTTAAATTGTTCGAAAGATAGTTTCTGTACGTGTCTGTCTTCATCCAAGTAGTAGTAGTAGTAGCAGTAGTAGTAGTAGTAGTAGAAGTAGTAGTAAGAGTAGTAATTGTGGTAGTAGCAGTAGTATGTCCAACCCCACGCTCACCGAGATGTAAATATGGCGGACTCCAGACTGACTGTTTCCCCTTTCCGCAGTGCACACAGCCACCATACACCTCACTACCAAACTAGAGTCAATACAGTGTTCATGTGACTAAATACAAACAATAAAATGAACTGCAGTCGTAGTTAAATGTTACGCAGACTTATTTATCGAAGCAACTGGTTAAATATTGTTCCGGCATGTGGCTGACTTGATTCCACTTACAGATATCTTCGCAATAATCCCTGCAGTCCCAGCGCGTCTCGTCTGAGCTTATTCTCGCTGCCATAGATTAGTATATTCAGCCCAGGAAAAGACCATCGTAAGCTGAGAAATTTGCCTGCGCTGACAAAAATTACTGTGAAATGCATCCTCGGCCTGGTGGGGTTCATCCTACCTCGCCTAATTTATAAAGGAATGATGATGATGATGATGATGATGATGATGATGATGGTGATGATGATGATGATGGAAAAAGGTTACGATGAAATGAGGAGATAGCGGTCGATGATGATAAGATGCTGATGATGATGATGATGATGATGATGATGATGATGATTGCAACATATAGGTGAAAAGGTGGTTAATCAAGCTCGTCTAAGTATTTATGTACCTATGCATGTATGAAGGTAGGTAGGCTGGTTGGTAGGTAGGCAAGCAGACAGAAAGGCAGGCTGGTAGAAAGGAATTTAGGTGGGCAAGTAGGCAGACAACAAAAAGGAAGGTAGGCAAGCATGCAGGAAGGCAGGCAGGCAAGCAGGTAGGTAAGCGGACAAGCAGGTAGGTAAGTAGGTACGCAAATAAGTAGACAGGTAAGTCGGTAGGTAGGTAAGTAAGCAGGTAGGTAGATAAGTAAGTAGGTAGGTTGTAAAGTAGGTAGGTAGGTAGGTAGGTAGGAAGAAAGGCAGGCTAGTAGGTAGGTACGTAGGCAGGCAGGCTTATCACACATGCACCCCACTCCTAACCATTTTATCGTACTATACACACTCCCTCTCTACATGCCATTGTTTCTCCAGGCCCCGTCACTCAAAAATCCCAGTGTTTATCTTAGCTCCCTTCAAAACCATGCCGTACATATCCTGCTACTACCATGGGATTTTATTTAATGTTGGAGCGCCCCTTGGAGGTAAAAAAAGTTAATGGAGGCTGTATGTGAGCTCTCCAGGTGGAAAAATATCACCTTAGACTGAATATTATGGTCTGGGGATTGGGAAGTATGAAATGAAAAATAAATCTTTGGCTGAGGAGCTAATTTATAGGCTCAAAGACTTATTTCTTGATTCTTCCGGGTACTACGTGATTTTCTTCAGGTCTGCATTACTTCGTTAAACCCACCGTTACTAGTTCATACTTTCGGCTCTAGACTCACTTCACTAAGCTCTTTTTTAAGCCCTCCGCTACTACGGTGCTCTCTTTTTCAGCTCTAGACTCACTTCATTGAGCTCTTCAACACGCCCTTCGCTACAACGGTGCTCTCTTATCCCTTCAGTAAGATGACGTAATTTTTCGTTTACTCTTGTCATCTCCACGCCATGTTAGTAAACTTGGGGGAGGCCTACCATGGTGAAGGGTTTTATTGAGGCTATTTACTTCAGCATAACAAAAATCTCCTGAGCTGAGTAAAATCGTTTTGAGGCAGGAAAAATTCATTGCAAAGTATGTCCACGGGGCGAAAGATTTAAGGAGGCAAAATCGTCTGGTAAGAACAAGAAATTAACAAAGATGAAGGGTGTAGGTTGGAAAAAAAAAATCTTGTAGCAAAACACTACTACTACTACTAATAATAATAAAAATAAATATAAATAATAATAATAACAATAATGAGTACAAAGAGAGCAATCATTAACACATCTAATGATGATTTAGGGGATGTCTGTTAAAGAGAAGACTATAACTGACATTTAATTCTGTGAGATGAAGGTAAGGAGAGGAAAGCAAAAAAGGTTTCCCCCCAGCCCACCGAACCACGAGAAATAGTTGTAATGGTACTGATAGTAGTAGTAGTAGTAGTAGTAGTAGTAGTAGTAGTATATTTCGGATAAAAATTTAAAATGTGGTGTTCTGGTATGGTGTTTGGGTGTGGTGTGTGTCAGATGTTATATAGTAAGTGGTTGCGATGGTCAGTAGAAGACTTTAGCTTCACCATATCTGCTCTTTATTATCAGCAATTACATGCGAATTGTGGACATTTGAAAATATGGTGTTCTGGTATGGTGTCAGAGTGTGGTGTATGTCAGCTTAGTGTGTGGTTGTGGTCGTCAGCAGAAGGCCCAAACCGCACCACATCACCTGTCTCTTATCAGTACTTTCACCGGAATTACGAACCGCTTGATTTGAGTCAGCAGTTAAAACTCGTGGGCGGGGAAATTCCTCATTGTATAGAGCATTACCATCTGAATATAGGGAAAAAAAAAAAAAAGAAAAAAGAGGAAAAAGAAACAAGTCATTTTAGGGCGATGGTTTTTTGTGTTGTTTGGAATTCGCCTGTCGTATCTAAAGTTGTCGTACCATAAATATTAACAACATTTAACAACGCTAGTTCTTACGTTCTTTTTACTGTTCAACGGGTGTCCGACCTTGGTGAAAATAAGTACTTAACCCCTACACTGATGACGTATTTTCAATGTGCATTTATCCTTCTACTAGACGAATTTCTTCACGTTTAGGCGAAGAATCATGTTGTGAATGAGTTAATCGAGATGGTTTCTTACCCTACCACCACATATGGCTTATTGAAAGTTAACAAAATCATCCAGAGGTAGGGAGACTTAATGAATCTAATACGTAACCCGGTTCACGGGGGCTGAGCATAAGTTAATAATTAGACGCTCAAGATATAAGGGCATTAACTCCTTGAATCCAGGCGACGTTCTTCTCATTTTACACTTGTTGGTGCCAGACGATTTTATTCAGCTTAGCAAAACCCTCTCATATTAAAGGAGTCAATTAAGGCTATATCTAACCCTTCCAGTTTGAAAAAAACCATCCTGAGCTGAAAAAAAAAGAAAAAATCAAGGAATGGCAGGATTACGGTGAAAAAGACATTTCGGCCTCCCTGGCTTAGATGATGCCAGGCCACTTAATCTTGTCAGGCATGTAGTCTCTTCACCCCGTATTAGCCAGACGAAAAATCATATCCAGTATATTATGCACCTTATTATGCTCATACACGATTATTTCCTTTGTATTAAGTATTCCATCTTCAGTAATATAAGTCAAAGGCCCCATCGCAGCAAACAAGACACATCGATATCGTTTTGTTTCGTACCGAGCGTTGATCAGTTCCAGTGCTTGTTAATTATACCCTCCACTCCCCCCCTCCTTCTCTTTTCCAGCATTCACAGGTACTGTACTTCCCCAGCGCCCACTCCTTTCATTCTGGCTCCTAACAGACGGAAGCTTGGAGTCAGACTCTTACGTCATGTTTCGTGTTTCGCGGCACAGATTGAAGAAAAGTTGAGGAGTATAGCTATTTTATTCGCCTTGTTGTGTATTAGAGTATCTATGAGGCAACACAATTACTGATTGTGTTTTTTAAGCTTACAATCATCAAAGTCAAATTTCTTCTACTTGTATCATCTGAATCATATCAATTAGCACAACCCTTAAATTTAAGACCTATTTCTGTATGTACAGGTAATTATGGTTGTGGCAGTTGCAACGATACCACACGTATGGTATGGGCAAAGGAGAGGGGCTTGCATTTCCTGACTGCTACAGTCAGGAGGTAGTCAGAATAATATATAAAATAATATATAAAAGAAACGTGATCGTATAATTTATGGGGTGATATACAACAGGTGGTTGAGAGACGCCGATGCCCTCCAGGACACGGACCACCTGACGGACGCCACTGATAACAGGTATGGTTCATCGTTTGTCATTAACCCTTTCATTCATATGATGTACCATTATATTATCCTTGCTTCTTGAAGACGATTTTACTCTGTACAGGAGAACTTTTTAAAGCCAGGGAGAGGGATGGTTAGATACTGCATCTTTTAACCTCTTACCACAAAAGACATTCACTAGTATGATGATAATCTTCTGGAATCCCAAAATTAAACTACAAAATGGTTGGGAGGGGGGGGGGGCATAATCAGATTTTAGGGATTAAGAACAAGTATTCGTCAACCTTTAAACTCTTTCACAACGATGACATCTTTTACATCTTATTCTTGCTCTCAACACATGTTTACAGGAAACTTAAGAATGGTCCCTGGTACTGAGTGAGTTAATGAAAGTATATCTGACCACTCTAGGTAGAAGCATCTTCGAAGGTGAGTCAAATCGTCTGGTAGAAGCAACAATAAAATCGAAACACGAATGAACCTTCGAGAGTGGAACACCCGCACCTCACAACTGATCCAGGGGCAGAATATCTGGTTGCCCGACCCTGACTCTGATTATTCTCAAATGGAACTGCCTCATTCTTGCCTGACCCTTAACACTTCTAAGTATGGTCCAAATCTGATCAAAATTGCTTGAGTTGACCTTATCTTGTGACTGTGATTTTTCAAAAATTGTTCTCAAAATCAATTCTCTCTATCTTTGGCTGACCCTTAATCCTTTTCAAAACGTCTGGTCCAGACTGAATCAAAACTGAAGTATATCGTCGAAATTTTACTCTGTCCTGTAGCCTTGACATCTGACAAATATTCCCAGAATTAAATGCATTCACATTTGCTTCGCCTTGAAACCGTTCACAAAGTTTGGTCTTGATCGGATAAAAACAGTTTAAGCCGACCATGCCATGTAACCTTGTCCTTGTACCTACTTTCCTGAAATAAATTAGACCTACCCCCGGGCTGACCGTCAACCTTTCCGCTCTTCCAATAAATTTTGTTAAAATCCGATCAAAACTACTTGTGTTATCCTATTTTACACACACACACACACACACACACGCACACACACACACACACAACCTTGCAACATCCTGGTTATCGGCCACAGGTATGTAATGACGTGCTAGGACTAAAGTTGTTAAGATAAGGGTACAAGCGATACACAGTCTTTCCCTTCAGCATGACGACATATTGTACGTTACTGCCGTCTCTAAACCATTTCACTCACCCAAGGAGAAACTTCGAAACTAGAGGCGTCAGATGGTAACTTTGAAACTGGAGGCGTCAGATGGTAACTTTGAAACTGGAGGCGTCAGATAGTAACTTTGAAACAGGAGGCGTCAGATGGTAACTTTGAAACAGGAGGCGTCAGGTGGTAACTTTGAAACAGGAGGCGTCAGATGGTAACTTTAAAACTGGAGGCGTCAGATGGTAACTTTGAAACTGGAGGCGTCAGGTGGTAACTTTGAAACAAGAGGCATCAGATGGTAACTTTAAAACTGGAGGCATCAGATGGGACTTTGAAACTGGGGGCGTCAGATGGTAACTTGGAAACTGGAGGCGTCAGATGGTAACTTTAAAACTGGAGGCGTCAGATGGCAAGCTCGTCAACCCCCTCACTGGCAGGGTGTTCGTCTAAAATCGTACCTCGGCAGCAAGAATAAAATACCAATGACTTACTTCACTTGAGAGGGTTAAGGCAAGGTATGAGGAGCACGTAGACATTCATCAGCCTTTTAAACACCTTCAGGACGATGACATCTTTTAGTATTGCTGTTTTCAGACGGTTTTATTCAGCAGAGGGGAGATTTTCTAACTGGAAGGGAAAAATAAAGACTCCCTTATCCTCTTTACTATTACCGGGGTCTCCCAAGCTGAATAAAATTGGCTACGGTACGTTCATTTTAACTTGGTGGAGATTTTCGTCCATTTTGCACCGTATTTTCATAGTACCAGAACATGACAGTACTACCATTCAACAAGCTTTCCACAGAACTTCTTCGTGACCAGCAGTATACTCCAGTGCTCATCTCATGCTATAGGCGAGCATTCAAGATGGAGAGATTAATTTACGCCCAGTTAAGGTGGAAGGAGTATAGCTAGCAGCAAGAATAGCATACAAAAGGTGTCGTCGTGCTGAAGAGATCCTGAGAAATTCCCCAGCCTTTAAACCCTTTAGAAAGATGACGCCTTTTTCTTCACCTTCTTCTTCTTCTTTCTTTTTTTTTGTGTTCATTCAGTTTTGGGGAGGCTTTGAAACTGCAGGGGTTAAACTCAGGCTTCATTAACGCCTTCACTCTCATGAGGTTCACCAAAACGGAATAAACTGTTGTGAGGAAAGCAAGAAAAAAAATAGGCAGGTCGTACTGATGAGGCGACACGACAAGAATGCGAGCCCGGGAAAATGACGTCACCGATAAATAACTAGTTCCGTGTCACAACGATGATAAGAGTTACAGAATCCCCAACAATTTCCTTATATCAAGATTGCTTTTCTCTTATTATCCTCTCCTTGTCATCCCCAGACGATTGACTTCATTTAGCTGCCAAAGACCTTCCCTGAGATGAATAAAATCGTCCACGAGGAGTCAAAATAAAATGTTAAAGTCCGCCATCAGAGCGAAGAAAATGAGACAAGGTATACAGAACGCAGAGAAATTCCTTTTACTACATGACGCCTTTCAACGATTTTATTCGCTATTTCCGGGCGATTTTATTCAGCATAGAAGAGAATTTCAAAGCTGGAGAGGTCAGGTATTGTCTTCATTAACCCTTCACCACAAGAGGCATTCCCGATCTAAATAAAATAATACGGATGCATCAAGAAATTAAATAAATGAACGAATGAATAAATATATAACAATAATAAGTTCAGTGACACTCAAAATCAGCTTCATAAGGAAATTCCAGAAATCCCTCAACATCAATCCTTGCTAAATCCGGCGGCGTCTTTAAGCAGCTCCTTCTTGCTGCATCCAGACGATTTTCTTCAGCGTAATGGAGACCCGTACTAATGAGGGTTGGCTGTATCTTATTTCTACGCCTGGGGAAGCCTGTCTTATAGTGCAAAAAAATCGTTTGGAAGTAGCACGGGGGAAAATGAAGAATTCGCCATCGTGAGTGAAGAGACCAAGTACTGCAGTGTGGATGACGGAAAGGGGTATGACAAAGCTCTATGAATAATTAGGATGTGTATGAGAGCTCCATAAGTACGTGGATGTGTATGAGAGCTCTCTAAGTATGGTGTGGTGATGTGTATGAGAGCTCTCTAAGTATGGTGATGTGTATGGGAGGTGTAGGGACTTAAATGAATACAATTTATGAGGATGTGCTTAAGTATTCTGTGATGTGTGTGAATGTGGAGGAAGCCTCTAGGAAATACGAGATATGTGTACATGTGTAACGTGATGGACGGGAATGTAATGCATATGTAAGCAATAAGATTTATAGCGCTTATACATAGCACAGTAGTAGTAGTAGTAGTAGTAGCAGTAGTAGTAGTAGTAGTAGTAGTAGTAGTAGCAGTAGTAGTAGTAGTAGTAGTAATCGTAGTAGATATTATTATTACCACAACCGGGACAAAGTCAGGCGAGGTATTGCTTTTGGTCGAGTTTGTTTGTTTGTTTGCTTCTATGTTAGCAAATATTACGGAAAAACGGCTGAATTAAATTACATGAAACTTTCAGGATATGTGGGCACTGGTCCCAAATGGAGGTGATTAAATTATGGAGGTAATCGAGTGACCCTGAAAGCTCAAAATCAAGGTCACGGATTTTCAGAGGGCTATAACTTGAAAACTGTCGAAGATAGATATATATATATATTATTTCAACATACGGGAACTCCCATATGGGCTTTCATTTGGCACCAAGACCTTTGACCTTGAGTGACAGAAATGTTAAACTCAAGGTCATGGATATTTAGGAGGCTATAGCTCGAAACTGGTTGAAGATAAATATTTACTGTTATAAACATGAAGGAAGTCCCATATGGATTTTTAATTGGTAATATGACTTTTGACCTTAAGTGACCTTGAAAGGTCAAACTCAAGGTCATGGACATTAAAGGGGCTGTAAATCGAAACTAATAATTAGAACTGACAGATAACAAGTTCCATTTCATTTGTGCTATTACCTTAGACTTTGTTTATTGACACTAAATGGCAGTACCGGTTCAGTATTTAACAATAACTGCTGTCGGGCGAGGTTTGTTGTGCCTGGCACCACTTCTTTCTATCATAATTAATCTTAAAATTAATACTCATCCCTATACATACTACTTTTTCACTATACCTCTCTCTCTCTCGCTCTCACCCCTCTCTCTCTCTCTCTCTCATATACACAGAACTATATTACATTTCCCTCCATCCACAGAACTTTCTCATACACATTCCCATACATCGTAGAACTTTCACTTTCACATTTCCATTTCCCCAACTCCCCCCCCCCCAAGAAAAAAAAAAAAATCGTAAAACCTCTTCCTGTGAGTGTTCCAACATGGCGGCGGGAGAGCGTCTAGTTGGGGCAGTCAGGGACCTACAATTTTACCGACAACTTTCCCAATTTCTCTCCTGACGTCGGTTGGACTCCCCGTGCCTCCGCCCCACTGCCTCTCCCACCCCCTCTACCCTCCTCCTGGCTGCTCTCTTTTTCCTCTCTCTATCTGTGTGTGTGTGTGTGTGTGTGTGTGTGTGTGTATCAGTCTGCCTGTCTCCCACTCCTGTCTCTTTCCTCCTCATCCCTCCTATCTTCACCACCCTCTCCCTCTTCTATTTTTGCCTCCCAATCCCTCATTCTTCCTCTTCACCAGTACTCTCTCCCCCTTCATCTTTCCCATAGTTCCTTGCCCCTTCTCTCTCTCTCCCCTCCTTCCTCTCTCCCTCCCCAAATTCCCTCCTCCTCCTACACCCATATCTCTCTCTCTCTCTCTCTCTCTCCATCTTTCTCATTCCCTCCTACTTCTCTCCCTTCTCCCTCCATATGTCTAACCACTTTCCTTCCCTTCTCCCCAACCCTCTCTCTTTTCTCTTCTTTCCTCCTCCATCTCTCTCACTTCTCTCCCCAATTCCCCTCCACCGCTTTCTCTTCTCTCTGCATCCCCTCTCTATCCCTCTCTCCTTTCTCTCCTTTCCCCCTCCATTCCTCTCTCTTCTCTCCCCATTCCCCAACTATCTCTCACTCTTTTCTCTCCAGTCTCTCCCCATCTCTCTATCTCTTTTCCCTTTTCCTTACAACTCTTTCTTTTCTCTCCCTTCCCCCTCCATCCCACTCTTCTCTCTCTTCATTCTCCCTCCATTCCCTTCTCTCGCCCTGCTTACTTCGCTTGAGACGGTTGTAGGAGCTCTCACGACCTACCAGTTTTTATGCGATTTGAGTGATTTTGGGTGAATATTCCGTATGCAAATACTACATCTGTGTGTACAAGTGTGTGGACGTATTATCCCTGTGAAAAGTGTGCAAATCCAGCGCACATGCTAGAGTTTTTGTGTGTATTAAAGTGTGGAAAGTTTTGTCCTGTCCTGTTTGTTTACGTTTGGCGCCTTAAAATGTGGCTGCGTTTGGTGGTTATTGTTCTCGTGGGTGACAAGCATTACCCTGTGTTTACAGCTACGACTGTGTGGTGTTGACTGCATTGTTTCAACAGCTAAAACCGTTTATACCCAAAATAAAGACTTGGAACTGAAAGGAGCTTTGTTTTGACTTTTTGTACTAGCTGACCTTGCTGGTCGAGTGGAATTTTTTGTTTTGTTTTGCCGTGTTTTTTGTTCGAGCTGAATTTTAACTTTGAGTGATACAGCATTTCAGTGTATTGTTGTTTGCTATATAGCAGTGTGGAAACGACTGGCGTCTGGAAGTTTGTGGCAGTCATGTGAGATTGTGGTTGACGCCTTTCTGTTCGCGAATGTAAACAGCTGCAGTATCCGGTACGGTATAGCTGGTGTATTTTAATGTTAAGCATTCCCCTGTGCATAGTGCTACACATGAGTGAGTAATGCTTCTGTAGTTTTGTTCACTGTTTTCACCGGTGAAAACAGTTTATATCCTGTGTATGCAGTTATTTAGTGAGTAAAGTTTTGTTTGTTTTTATTGCACTTTCCCGCATTACCCTACCATTGTTTGGGTTACCTGGTTAATCATTTTTCCCCTCACATCATGCTAAGTTCTAATATTTTAGCAGGTAGATTCCTTCCTTGCTGCACATGAAAAGATAGTTTTTATCTCAACATTTATTTCATCTCTGCTGCAAGATAACTACAAGTACTTGTTTATTTGTTTTAAAAGGTCCACCATATATGTAATTATTTTTGTTTGCAGACAGCACTTTTTTCAGTTAGTTTTTTTTTTCTTGTTTGTTTACAGGCATTGTTCATCTCATGTTTTATTATATCTATGTTCTTGCATTCCAAGAATTTGCTAATTTTTCGTACCTTTATTCCAGGTGACAACAAAGTTTTCCCTTTTGACAGCAGGTTAAGATATATATATATATATATATATATATATATATATATATATATATATATATATATATATAAACCGCAACTTTTTTTTGTAATAGTTTTCATGTACTGTTTATTTATACTTTCGTAGTGTTCTAGTTTGCATGTATTATTTTTACTGTGTGTGTATTGTGATTGTTGTCCATGTCCCTTTTCCTCAGCTGATAGCAAAATTTGTATTTTATCAATACAGATTTCAATTAACTTTGCATTCTTTTCAATAGCATTAATCAAATCAATAATTATCTTGTTACAGACAGCCCCAGTAGTTCCTCTACGTCTCAACTACAGTACAGTAATAATAACCTCACCTGTTACTTGCAAAAACCTACTGTGATTGATAACATTTCTGTTTTGTGATACTAATAACGTAATTTGCTGCATAACCCCTGTCAGATATTGTATTTATACTGAACAGTAACTTTATCTTAGATTATTTATTCATTTATTGTTCATAAGTTTTCCAGCAACCTCCAAGTTCAAAATGCCCCAGATCATAATATGCATAGCCTACTCCAGAAGTTTCACCGGATCTTTTTCCACTAACCACTCTTGTGTGAAGGATGCGCAAACTCTGCCATGACCTTGAGGAAAAGCTGTCCAAAGCTACTAGCAGAATTAATATTCTTACTTGCAGAGCTGATACGTTGGAGGAGTTTGTTGCCAACAATGTTGCGAACAGTGTGGAGGGGAGCAACACTTCGGTCAGGGACTGGTGTTGCCCAAGGTGTCATTGACGTCGTCCCCTCTCCTGCTGCTGAAACTAATCAACACCCCTCTGAACAAGACAATTTCCAGCCAGTGCTAAACGATGTGAGGGTGACAAAGATGCGACACATTTTACCTGTCACCATTTACAATCAATTTCTGATTTTAGCTGACGCTGAAGCAGAGATTCATGAGGCTTGACTAGTGGGGGACTCAATCATCCGTGGACAGCTTGTGGAGTTTGCCAGCACAGAACCAACTAAAAGAATGCGTTACTGTATTCCAGGTGCCGGACTTGATGATATAACCGAGGTCGTAAACCCTTACAGAAGGAACAACTAACGAAGGTCTTACCACCAATCATGCAGGAACCAATGATGTAATGCAAACCAGGTCTGAAGAGCTCCTGAAAAAGGTCCAGTTGATGATCCAGCATTACAGGGAAAGGACAAATAACATTCTCATTTCAGGCCTGGTGTTCTACCAAGGACTGCTGCAAGCAATGTCATTATGGCAAGGCTTTAACCTGAATAATTGTATCAAGTCACTTTATTTACAGGAGGGTACTGAGTTTGCTGACACCTGGAATCACTTCTATCGGCAGCGGTCTCTGTTTGCAGGTGATGGTTTCCACCTGGGCTTGGTTGGCTCTGCTCGTCGCGGTCGTCCCTTGGATGATACAGTACGTTTTCTTCTGGATAAACACGCTCAGCATACGAGGCCAATAGACGAGTCAACATTGCTGGCATGAATCACAGACAAGCTAATGGCGGCAAAGACAATACCGCTCATCTCGTAAATACGCATAGGTTGCGGAATTAATTATCTGAATTACAGTCTTATGGTCTTGCTGAATATTACGATGTAATAGGCGTAACAGAATAGTGGCTTACGGAGCAACGAGATGTTCTAGCAGCGTACAACATACCAGGTTACAACAATTTCACTTGTGAGAGATATAATAGAGCAGAGGCGATATACTGTTACACATTTTAGTAGGACTTCATCCAGTTGTAACTCGTAAGCCCTCTACTGATAACACCGACAGTTTTTATCTCCAACTTAGAAATAAATTCCATAGCAAAGTAGTCCTAGGCCTGATTTACCGTCCACCAGCACAATCCAATAACACTGAAGGAGAAATTTACAGCCAAATTACTGAAATATGTAGTACCCAAAATGCTTTGGAGATTATAATATACCTGTTCCCAAATCGGAAAAGGCGCTATCTTCACACACAGGGTTCGACCTGCACTCCAACTTGCAAAAAATTTCATTGTATCAGCTTGTAGACTGTCCAATATGAGGAGACAGCATATTAGGTCTGGTTTTGGCCACAGATGAAAACTTAGCATGGTAAGTAAAGTTATGGTAGGAGAAAAGTTTAGTACTGGTGACCATCGTCTGGTAACATTCAACCTTAAATTTAGCGACGACACTATCAGGGTTAATTATGAGACAGTGTCCAACCACATGAGAGTGGACTGTCAAAACCTAAAGGGAATTACTGGTTCTAGTGACTGGAATCCCATTGTTCGAACAGCAGATATTAATGAAGTATGGAAATTATTTACAGATATTCTCAGTAAAGTAGTCAAGTATTCCAATGCAGAACAGACAGCTGGCAAAAAATATTAAACCCAAATGGTGGAATACGGATATTAAGCACTGTCAATATTGCACTTAAAAATTATATTGCCATAAAGATGCAAACTGATACAAATAAATATGATGGCCTTCATCGTAAAGCAAAAAAATTAATAAAGTGATTTAAAAAAAAAATGAAGCTCATGACGCTCATATCAGTATTTCAAACCTTAGGGAATTTTTCAGGTATATCAGAAACATGAAGGTAATAGCACCAACAGCTGGCCCACTAGTCACGATGATGGAGTGTATACCGACAATGAAATGGGGGTGGCTAAAAGTCCCAACACTTTCTTTGCATCTTATTTACAGAAAACAGAGACTCCATTCCTCCAGCTTTTCCTTTTGTCTTGGAAGAGAGTATCATAATCAGCGACGTTATTGTTAGTGAGAATGATGTACTATTACCATTGAAAAACTTAAAGTGAATAAAGCACTGAGGTCAGCTAAAATATATCTGCGCATTGAATGAGATGTCCAAGCCATCAGTTAAGTTATTCAATAAATTTCCAAGACGTAGTAAGGTGCCTGATGAGTGGTATCTAGCAAATTCCAATATTTAAAAAAAGGAAACAAATTACTACCAGAGAATTATTAACCCCTAAGCTTAACTTCAGCAGTGTGCAAGTCGCTCGACACCATTATCAGCGACAATTTTCTTAAACACTTACAAATAATAATCTCGTCAAACATTCACATCATAGTTTCTGGAATAATTGCCCTTGCATTCCAAAATATCTCATGGATTTGTTCTCTGATATATTCAGTATTTATGATGAAACCAGATCTGTTGACATACTCTATTTCGATTTTCAAAGAGCATCTGATAAAGTTCCCCGTAAAAGGCTACTTTAGAAACTGAAGGTGAATGGGTTCAGAGGCAATGTGTTCATGTGCACCGTTAATTGGCTTATAGCACACAAACAGAGAATTGTAATAGACAGTAAAGAATCTGACTGGAAAGCTATTGCAAATGGAGTGCCACAGTGCTCAGTACTGGGTCTATTCTGTTTATTATATATATATATATATATATATATATATATATATATATATATATATATATATATATATATATATATATATATATATATAAGATGATATGTTTTATAAAATATCCAGCTTTGCTGATGATACTAAAGTTGGAAATGGAGAAGACACATCTTTACTGAGGCAGGCAATTCAGAGTGACCTCAATCGACTGTTTATTTGGGCCCAAACATTGCACATGGATACTAATAAATGCAAAGTGCTAAACTTTGGAAATATAAATGAATAATCCAGTTACACAATGAACAATATTCAACTAGATAATGTCAGTCATGAAAAAGACTAAGTAATTATAATAACTAACGATCGTAAACCAAGCAAACAATCTACATAAGCTGTTACGAAAGTCAGCATATTAATAGGATTCATTCACAGAGCATTCAAATACAAAGCAACATTTATCATCCTCTTCTTTTATAATTCTCTTGTACGCCCACAGCTCCATCCACACCAGGGGTCATGCCACACGCTCTGTTGTGCGTCATGTTGCCCAACTCGTGTTGCTGAGGCCCATGATGTCCACACTAGTACAATAGACAGTGCGCGCCAGTTACTGCTGAATGCAAGAAGAGGGGGATGGATACTGACACCACAGCAGCTCAAGAGATTGTTGTGGAGCATTGTGGCACTATGTTGTGCCAAAAAGATAAGGAACAGGAAAACCATGATGTAGTGCAAGCTATGACTGTCTCGATGTAATTTTAAACTTGCATTTCTTAAGTGCTTGCCCTTGTATTGCTTGTTTTTCACCTGCCAGATACATGGATGCACCATCAGCAGTTCTATAAAACGTGTTACCCCATGACCATTCAATACCTGTACTTTCTTCTGCCTTTGCGCCATACTGGAGATAAAAAAAGAGCGGTAGCAATACAACTGCTCTCAACAGATGCCAGACTGCTACTGTGTGAGGGGATCACAGACTGCAGTGCACACTGTCACCATGAAATGACCTTCGGCCAGATTTGCCAGAAGCGGGCTGCACAGACACTCTGCGGCACGCAAAACCCAAGCTGGGTAACATGACATGCAACAGAGTGCGCGGCACGACCCCTCGTGTGGACAAAAAGGACATAGAGGAACTCAGAAGAATGCAACGAAGGGTGACAAAGATGATACCCAGATTGAGAGGTAAACCATACGTGGAGCGTTTAGAAGCCCTGAATCTCTTTACCCAAACTAAACGCGGGTTACGAGGGATTTAAGTTAAGTATTCAAAATATTCAACAAACACGATAATATGGCTGCTGATAACTACCTCACAGTAGACCGCTAAAATTACACTAGAAGTAATGGACAAAAAATCACCGGCAAATGGTTTCAGTCACATGAGGCTATGCATTTCTTTTTGAACAGAGTTGTAAATATATGGAACAAACTGCTGACCAATGTAGTAATCTGTAATATAGTACTGACCTTTAAAAATCGCTTGGGTAAGTATCTGTCTTCTAACCCCCTGCTTAGTATGTTTATGCCTGACTAATTGTTTTTTCTATATATACATTTTTTTTTTTCAGAGCCCAGATGATACAACTGCAGAACACCATCGATAAATATTGTTTCTGTTACTTTCCTTTTCGGAGAGATATTGCAGAATAAGATTTGCTTTCCCTCTCTCCTATACAATTTCCATGACAGCTTTTTAATGCTGCATGATGGTCCTTCTAACTATTTCCTGCTGGCTTCGCCTGAAGGGTTTGTTTAGTCGGGGGAAACCTTCCTACATTCCTATCCATGTCTTTAACTGACAATAATAGTTTTGGTAATTATAACCTTCCTTATACCAAACAGCAGCGAAACGACCAACAGGTTTGGTGCTGTTTACTTTCTTTTGTACTCCTTTGTACTCCTTCCTCTTTCCCTTTTCTCTCCACCCCTTTCATTTCACCGTCCCCCCCTAGCTCTCTTGTCTTTCCTTATTCCCCTTCCATCTGTCTGTCTGTCTGTCTGTCTGTCTGTCTGTGTCTCTCTCTCTCTCTCTCTCTCTCTCTCCCTCCCCTCCTTCCCAATCTCTTCGTACTCCCTCCCCCTCCTCCCACCAAGCCTGGGCGGGGTAATGTGTGGTTGTCGTGGCCTTATGAAGACTGATGGGGAGGAGGGGAGAGAGGAGGGGGAGGGAGGAAAGGGAAGAGAGGGAGAGAAGAAGGAACTGTGGAGAGAAAGGAGAGAAGGGGGAGGAATTGTGGAGAGGATGGACTGAAGAAGGAATTCAGGAAAAGAGAGAGAGGCGGGATGGAGAGGAAGAGGATTTTTGGAGAGGAGGGAGAGAGAGGGGAGTGAAAGAAAGATGAATTCTAGAGAGAAGGAAGAGAGGGAGAAACTGGAATTCTGGAGAGGGGGGAGAGAAGGAGGAATTCTGGACAGGAGGGTGAGAGGGAGGAGGTAGAGAAGGAGGAAATGTGGAGGAGAGGGAGAAGTGGGAGGGGAGGAGGCGAGAGGGAGAGTAAGAAGGGCGAGCGAAGGAGAAGGGAGATTGTGTGGGACGGAGAGGGTAAGAAGTGAGATGAAGAGGGAAAGATGGGGGGATTGAGTGAGGAAAGGGAGAGAAGAGTGGGGAGAAGGGAGAAGAGAGAAAGAGCGAGAGGAACTGGGAAGGATGGAGGGAAAGGGGAGGGGGAGACATGAGGGAGAGGAAAAGGGAGAAAGACAGGGAGGAACTAGGAAGAATACAAGGGAATGCAAAGAAATACCTGGAAAGTACCTATAACATGAAGCCTACTGTATTTACCCACATCAATTATATATGTTGGAGGAAAAACTAATTCAACTAAAGACCTGACCAACGGGTGTGAGAAAGGATTAATGACTCTCGCCTCCTACCACACCCCCGAGAGAAGACCGGCAGGAAAAAGATAGAAAAACACCATGACTGACAGAAAAAAAAAAAACATACGCGTTTGACAGTGGAAAGATAGAAGGGAAAATACTATGCCTTTCACAGTTTCTTAATTAAAATCTGGAAAAATAATATACTAAATCCTGGAATATTCTCTCAATTCCTCGATCCTTTCACAGTCGTCTGCCTGAACGTCAACATAGATATAAATAGTACGGTACTCAATAAGTTGTGTTTATGTAGTGTCGAAATATTTGTCTAGTTGATTTCAGAGAGAGAGAGAGAGAGAGAGATTTCCTCAGGTTGCTGGGTTAATGAAGGCTGGATCTCACCCGTCCAAATAAAATCTCTCCTGAGCAAGAGCAAGAATGATGTAAAAATGACGTGCTCGGGCTGAAGGGGTTGAAAGACACCTCCCTTCCCCACACCAACCCAAACTTTTTCCAAAACTTTTCCTCTGACGTTTCATTTTTGCTGAAGAAACGCACAGGCGGGGGTTGATTCTGCTTGCTTGGACACTGACAGTTTTGAGTTATATTTACAAACTACTTTTTAAGCTTCCCTTTTTAATACAGGAAGCTGAATGAAGAATTAAGATCCCTTGGTTTTGGCATTTCGGCTCCTATGACGCACTCTCAGTTAACTAAAAGTGTCTGGGGTCAGTTGGAATATTTTGTTTGCGTTGCTCCGGTCATATTTTATTCCGTTAATTTGTTTTTAAAAGTTCATTTCATGTTTGTGGCTATTTGTTGACACTGAGCATATACTTTTAAAATTTTGGCTTTTATCTATTTATTTACTTTTTTGCTTCCCGTTTGACAGCGGAAAAGAAAGAGGAAGTAAAATCCCTCAGTTTATCAATGGATGTTCTTCTTTTATATGTTTTAATTTTTCCTTTACCCTTTCAGTGCTGTGACGCCTTACATATTTTATTCCTTCTACCGCCAGATGGTAACATTAAGCTTAGGAGAGGCTTTTGTAGTTGGAGGAGATGTTTGAAGCCTTCGTCAACCTCCTCAGCGTGAGAAGCCTCCCTAAAGCCGGAGTAAATCGTGTGGCGGTAGGCGGAATGAAACGCAACAGACGTCATTGTGTACAAGGGCTTAAGATAACCAAATTGTGTTGACAGTCTATTTTTTTCCCCGAAACCGGATCTTTTTAGTTTCAAGTTTTCCTCGTCAGTAGAAAATAATAGAAAATGTAAGATCCATTTCTTCTTCGCCACTTCACCACGAAAACACGTTTTACCCAACAATCATCTAGTCAAAGGCCTTGAGGGAAGGAGAAGATGGGTGCACCTAAGTATCTGCCAGGCAAAATATTCGAAAATTTACTTTGTTGTGACGAGGAAATATAGATTTTACAAACACTCTGATTTTTTTGGTCTCTAAAATCACTCTTCCGAGCAGTTTTGAAGTAATTCAAAACTTAAATAGTCAAAAATTTGCTATCGGTTACACACACACACACACACAGTGTATGTATAAATATATATATATATATATATATATATATATATATATATATATATATATATATATATATTTTTACTTTTACATCAACACATTCAGGATTCACTACTCACTCAGCTCATCATAAATCGATTGTCATCAAGCACAGCAATAGGTTAATACTGTCCCCATCATGGCAGAAGTTTTTTTGACAGTGGATATGATAGAAAAACGTATGATCTCAGTTTTTACCAATAGTTCCTTTAGCTCAAGCACGTTACTACATCACGGTCGCGATAGCCACAATGGGGTACTGTTTTGCTCGCCGTGGTGTGTGTGTGTGTGTGTGTGTGTGTGTGTGTGTGTGTGTGTGTGTGTGTGTGTGTGTGTGTGTGTGTGTGTGTGTGTGTGTGTGTGTGTGTGTGTGTGTGTGTGTGTGTGTGTGAGAAAGAGAGAGAGAGAGAGAGAAACTCAAAATTATTTTACCTCATATGGACCTAGCTTGGTGGAAGAGTTGAAGGTCTTCTCAGGACTGACATGCTTTTGAAAACGAGATCAAAGGTCAAGGTCGCAGGGCAAAGTCAGCTTCAAGAGCTTTGATCCAATCTATGCCAAACTTGGTGGATGTGCTGAGGGTTAGGCAAGGAGGAAGCGACTTGACTTAACAACAATCAGTCAACAGTCGATATTACAGGGATAAGTCACGTGCAGGAGGGGGGCTGGTACTGCCTTCTCTAAATACTCAATGTTTATTTATTATTGTTCTTACTAAGTGATTTTATTCAGCTTAGGGAAGACATCAAACCTTAGGCGTTACACAGAGCTTTCATTAACCCGTTTACTTTCAGGGAGCTTGTTTAAGATGAGGAAAATCGTCCGGTAGCTGCAAGAATAAATTACAAAATGATGTAACCTTACTGAAGGGACTGACTAACTTTCTTCACTCACTTGACAAAAATAGTATCTTTAGGTGGAACTGATGATGATGATGATGACATACTTTTTGCAGGGTATATTGTTCCCGTTTTCTGGTCATTGTAAAGGATGTCGCGGAGAAGTGTGCCAATTTTAGATGTGTTCATAAACCAGTTTTGAACAATAAATACTATATCAACATGGGTTCAAGTCGCAGCCGTTACAGAGGTACAGTTACTGATAACCTTACGAATGAAACTGTCTGCCTCATAATTCATTCAAGGTTACTGATGACTGTAGCTCCGTGGTGGAAAACAATGGGACTCATGTTGATAGAGTTTACATAATGATTAACAATGTCTGTCTGTTTGTTTGTTTATTCGATATGCACGGCCACAGTTTTAGGCTACAATGCTGAATATTTACATATGTATGGATATGGGCCAAGGGGTCATGGGCTCCCCCTGAACAGCGCGGAGTTAGGGGATAGGGACGCCGCTCCCGACCCTGAGCCTCTGCTAAAATATTATCCACGGTTTTGAAAAAAGTGAAATTTTGTAAGGGTAGAGACAAAGCAAAAATATATAACAAGTAACACACAAACTGTGAATGGGTATTCGAACGAGGGACCACACACCGACACGGCAAGAAATCGTCACAGTTTTCAGCGTCAATGAATGGAGTTTTGTTTGGCCATAAATAAACTCAGGTTGTAGGTACCACAGGAACTGCACCTTGGGATTCGAAGAGAGGTCTCCATCCCCCATCTTCAATCCCCCTACATAATATTTACAATTTTGAAGACAAAGTGATTAATCTCTCTCCGGATATAGGCCTCAGCACGTCACATGCACCACGTGAACAAAGTGTGGATGTTGGGGCAGCCCCCGAACCTGACCCCAAAGAAAATATTCACAGTTTTTCAAGATAAACGGGTGTATTTGTGGGTGTGGTGCATTAGTGGGTGTATGCACTGGGTGCTGACATGGTGGAATAAGTGTATGGCATGGACAGAGTCGGTTTGTTTTCATCAGACAGAACTGTGTCAATCTTCTACCTTGAATACCGGGTCGTGGTTGCATGAAGTTCGATCGCCCTAGTTATGGGGTAGTAATGAATCTCCTTGGTTACTAATACAATCACCCTCCACCCTGACTACACTTGGTCATGATGTGAGCTGAAAAGGGTTGGGGATCGTTGTCAAGTTAAACACGCTACAGAACCATTTATTACTTAAAATTACACCATAAATAACATCGTGAGGTCTGGCAGCCTTTCCCCATACCACCGTGTACACCCTGCCATGAGAGAGGGAGGCAAATATCCCTTGCTTCCCTGTTGGTAAAGCTGATTTATATCCCGTCTCTCGCAGCTTCAATATTTACCGAGGAGAATGGAGTATGCGTCTCCCCCACACTCTCCTTTGTTGCCACACTCTGTCACTGTTATACCGCTATATTTTTACACGGCCATGCACACACTATGTCACGCGCATGGCTCTATTCTCCTTCGCACGGGAAACATCGTAGCACTTATTCTCCAGCTCTGTGTGTGTGTGTGTGTGTGTGTGTGTGTGTGTGTGTGTGTGTGTGTGTGTGTGTGTGTGTGTGTGTGTGTGTGTGTGTGTGTGTGTGTGTGTGTGTGTGTGTGTGTGTGTGTGTGTGTGTGTGTGTGTGTGTGTGTGTGTGTGTGTGTGTGAACGTTTTCTTCCACATTCACACATTTCTAATCCATTAACTATGATTATGCTATTTCTTTAGTTTATTTTCATACTGCCTTCAGACGCTTTTATGCATCTCCGGAAAGACCGCTTGTAGTCTAATGCAAAGGTTAATGAAGCCAGCATCTATCTCACCTTGTTCGTAAAGTTCCTCCTCGTGCAGAAGGGGTTAATATCAACACAGTCCCCGGTAATTACTTGGGCGTGACAGACAAAATAAATCGGTAAGGGAGATGCGTTGCGGTTATCTCTCAACTGACGAGAATTCTGTTTTTATACAAGTACTCTAACAAACTTACACCCAATCACATTGCTAACTCACCACACCTGCCCCTACCACACTTACATTTCATCACACCTGTCTGCACCACAGTTACATTCCACCACACCTGTCCCTACCACACTTACACTCCACCACACCTGTCCCTACCACACTTACACTCCACCACACCTGTCCCTACCACACTTACATTCCACCACACCTGCCCCTACCACACTTACATTCCACCACACCTGCCCCTACCACACTTAAATTCCACCACACCTGCCCCTACCACACTTACATTCCACCACACCTGCCCCTACCACACTTACACTCCACCACACCTGCCCCTACCACATTTACACTCCACCACACCTGCCCCTACCACACTTACACTCCACCACACCTGTCCCTACCACACTTACACTCCACCACATCTGTCCCTACCACACTTACATTCCACCACACCTGCCCCTACCACAGTTACATTCCACAACACCTGCCCCTACCACAGTTACATTCCACCACACCTGCCCCTACCACACTTACACTCCACCACACCTGCCCCTACCACAGTTACACTCCACCGCACCTGCCCCTACCACACTTACACTCCACCACACCTGTCCCTACCGCACTTACACTCCACCACACCTGCCCCTACCACAATTACATTCCACCACACCTGTCCCTACCACACTTATATTCCACCACACCTGCCCCTGCCACACTTACACTCCACCACACCTGCCCCTACCACACTTACACTCCACTACACCTGTCCCTACCGCACTTATGATCCACCACACCTGCCTGCAGCACACCATCCATCTTTCGCCACACTTATGCCACCACCGTCTATAATTTACTGTATCTGCCTTCACCACAAAATCCATCCTTCACCTCTACCTCTACCACATATATCCCACCACACTTAATATTTCACCATATCTCACACACCACAGCGATCAACCTTCACCACATTTGTTCCCCCCCCCCCCACACAGCTATCCCTACCATATTAACATTTCACCACACATTCTTCACCACACCACATTATCCATCACATTCCATCACAGCTGCTCTTACTATAACTTACATTTCACCACACTTGCCCTACCACCAACACCACAACACATTTACCCCACACCACATCCAGACCATTCCATCAACCACCACACTTCGCCTATATTATATTATACACATACATTCACCAACCCTACACTTCACCACACTTCACGCCTCAACATCCACCATTCCTTCCTCTGCCATGCCAGAACATTAAAATATCCACATACCACTACACCACATACCTATGCTTCATCACACCACACCAACCTCTGCCACATCACAATACCCCACCACACCACAACACCAACCCTCCACCACATCATCACACCACAACACCCACTCTCATCCACAGCACCACATCCACTCCCTCACACCAGAACACCCACACCTTACGACACCATCCTGTAACATACACCACCACCGCACACATTTATGCTCCAGTCCATTACACCACCCTCCACACCACTACACCACCCTCCACCACACCACTGCACCATCCTTCATCACACCACTGAACCACCCCTCACCACCCTACACCACACCTCTACACCACCCTTCACCACACCACCCTCCTCCACACCACTACACCACCTTACATCACACCACTACACCACCTTACACCACACCACTACAACGCCCTCCAACACACCATTACACCGCCTTACACCACACCACTACACCACCTTACACCACACCACTACACCACCCTCCACCACACCAACACAAAGCTGTACTGCCCCTCAAAACAAAACTGGTGTGAAAAGAAAAATACATATCGACAGACGAAAGACTCATTCATCTCCCCCCTCTCTTCTCCCCTTCCCCCTCTCTCCCTCTTCTGCCTACCCCCCTTCCCCTCCCTCTCCTTTCCCTCGTTTGACCTGATGGCACCAGGGAGACGCCGCCAGGGTCATGAAAAGCCCGGAGAATTGGGTTAGGCTTGGTGTTGCTGGAGTGAGTGTCGAAGGCAGGGCAAGAAGAAATAGTATACCCTACAAACACAGTTAGATTTTCTAGAGTTAGCTTTTTTTTTTTATGAGTATATTTCGAGAGAGAGAGAGAATGTGTGTGTGTGTGTGTGTGTGTGTGTGTGTGTGTGTGTGTGTGTGTGTGTGTGTGTGTGTGTGTGTGTGTGTGTGTGTGTGTACGAAAACTAGGGGACTGCCAGCCAACTATTCAATCAATTATTTAACCTCACTTCACTCTCATCTTCAATGTCAGGACCAACTTGCCTAGCCCCGGGCTCCTACGCTTCTCGGTGGGGCGACATAGGATTGGATGATGGATGGATGGATGGACTTCGCAAATGAGTCAGATCCTTCGTTTTGCTATAAGGTTTTCTTTTAATTACGAGGCCAGACCACTAAGGAAAGTAAGGTCTGCATGTGGGTCTATGTAACACTCTCTCTCTCTCTCTCTCTCTCTCTCTCTCTCTCTCTCTCAGGCTAAGGTATCATTTTTTAAACAGGAAAAATCGAGAAATATTTTGCCACCACAAGTTACATATTTTAGAGTTTACCGTTAACACTCATTCCATTTTCTATGTTAAGTTTTTGTTTTTCTTTTTATGTTCAATATATTTCAAGCTTCACAACTTAACAAAATGAGATAATATGGCTTGATATATTTACCTCGAGAGAGAGAGAGAGAGAGAGAGAGTGACGTGTGGGATGGGCAGTCAGTTAATCAAACAATCAATTAACTTTATATCGAACTGACAGGAAACCCAGCGTTGCTCTCCCCTCAAAAAAAAAAAAAAAAAAAAAAAAAAAAAAAAAAAAAAAAAAAAAGGTGGATATCGGAATTACATGGGATTCCGGGAGGCACACCATATGGGAGGTGACATCCAGGGTCCCATTTTACCTGTCGCTTCATCCAGCCCATTTCCCCTGGGATATATTCGCCATGGACCTATTCACACCATGGAATTATCTCCCATGAACGTATTTTCCCAGTACCCAGCCACCCACCTTTCCCACCCACCCACCCACCCTTCCTACCTACTGGCCCGCCCATCCACCCCGCCCTGCTACCCCATCCCACCTATTCGCCTACCCACCCTTCCCGTTGTAATAATAATGATGTGACTGCGAGGAAATTAAAAACTCTATGGTAACTGGCCGCCAAGCTTCACCATGTTGCTGGATCGGTGACTGGATTTGTTCTAAGTCTGGCCACCACTGACGCCTCTCCAGGAACCTTGAATCACACAAATAAATATCTGGTAAAAAGTTGCCCGTGGTATACCTTTTGGAACCATTTAAATAGTTTATCCATAATTTCCGGGGAGACACTTAAAAAGATATAGATAATATTTGATTCTGGTCTTCTGGTTTCCTATCCTGTGCTTAAAATACTGTGCTAAGAGACAAAGGATTTTTGTTAATATTAAGACTACACCAACTACACTCTGTTCACTTTAACTAGGTGTGAAACTGACATCTCTCCATACTGAATGCTGTGTTGCAACAAGAGACTGGCACTTGGATATGACGCTAGTGACGAAGACGTGCTTTGGAACGAATACAGAGACGAAGTATTGTCTTATTCTGCCATTGAGGTACGGGAAATACAATGAAAAGACGAAATATTTGCCTAGTTAAAAGGAACGAAGTGTAGCTGCATCTTTATCTCTTTTCTATCGCTACTTCAATGGTCACTGCTCCTCTGAACTGTCTGCATACATCCCTCCACCTCTACGATGGGCACGTAGCACCCGTCTAGCAGCAAACTTTCATCCCTTTTCTGTCCAACTCTCTAATGCAAGAGTTAACCGTTACTCCCAGTCCTTCATTTACGCAACAGGTCAACTCTGGAACTGTCTCCTTCTGTCTGTATTTCCTGCTTCCTACGATCTCCAGTCTTTCAAACGCAGTGTGTCCAGGCATCTCGAAATGATCGGATCTTGAATTTGGCTCTCTCTCGTATTTTGTTTTTCTCTTGGAGGGAACAGTTATTGCGGGCTCGTGGCCTTTGGTTCCTTCCTCCTCCTCCTCCTCCTCCTCAAAAAAAAAAAAAAAAAAAAAAAAAAAAAAAAAAAAAATTCATTTCATGAAGTCTGTATGATATAATTAAGCCACTGCTCTTGATGCGACGGAGGGAGTTATGGTTTGATGTGCACGTGTGTGTGGACAAAATCACGATTTTTCTTTTTTCCAAGTTCAACCAAATTAGACTGAGGGGTTGAGGGACAACTAGGGTGTTAACCTGTTGGTTTTCAGAACAATAGTACAAGGTAATGGTCACAGGGAAGACCAAATTTTAACCCAACAAGGTCAATTTATTTTTTTTTTTTTCTAATTTGAATAAAACATGGTGGAATGGTTGCGGGTAATGCAAGGACGAAGGTGTTCGATTAGGAGAACACGTACTCAAAGATGGAGGTCTCAGGAGAACGTAAAAGTTCCACCCATGACTGTGTAAAAAAAAAAAAAAAAAAAAAAAAAAGGCTTTGGTGTGCTTTGAATCAAGCTTCGTCAAGGCCTGAAGCTGTGCAAAGGACGACCTACTCTTACTTTTTAAAGAAAATTGAGTTAAAGGTCAAGGTGACATGGCAAGGTCAGCTTATAACAGTTTGTATTTGATTTACACCAACGTTTGTAGAAGGGCTCAGGGTAAGACAAGGATAACGGGACTCGATTTTGAAAACAGTCAAACGTCACGTTAGAGGGAAGGGCCGAAAGTCAAGGTCACAGGACAAGGCCAACTCAAACAGTTCTGCCTTGACTTGGCGCAAACTTGGTGGGAGAGTTGAGAGTCAGGCTAGAATGAACTAATCTGAATTTTCAGAGCAAATGGTCGAAGGTGATGTTCACAAGGCAAAGGCAAATGGTCAGCCCTCAGACCAGGTGGTGGAGGCGGGTACTGCACTCTGAGGGTCCTTTTCTTGTGTATGCTGCTATCAGCCTTTATATGTCACACACACACACACACACACACACACACACACACACACACACACACACACACACACACACACACACACACTTTACTTTCCATTCTCTCTCTCTCTCTCTCTCTCCTAGGAAGTAAAATATTTTTGTAACAAAAACAAAGTAACAGTTTTTGCCATCACAAGTTATGTTTTTAAGGGCTTACCCTCAACACACAGTCCATTTTCTGTTTTTAGCTTTCTCTCTCTCTCTCTCTCTCTGCTCAATATACTTCAGACTTCCTAAGTGACAATATAGGATACTGCAAGTTTATATATTAACCTCGCCATGGTGTTGAGAGAGAGAGAGAGAGAGAGAGAGAGAGAGAGAGAGAGAGAGAGAGAGAGAGAGAGAAATAAACTGAGGGAAAGAATAAAATCGCTTGACGGTAGCAAATGTAAAATATAAAAGACTTAGAGAAACTGATAAGGATACTTGATATTACTAACTCTCTCTCTCTCTCAGGAGGAATATACTGAAGAAGCCATGATACAGAGTGGGTTGGTGAAGATGCCTTTTTGGTGAACATACAGGTAACCAGAATATAACGCTGCTCTAGACTCTCACCTGGCGGGGTCTCGTGTCTTGCAGGAACGGCTCAGTCTACTGGTATGGGCGTGGGGGTGGCAGTAGGGCGTGGGAAATGAATAAATAATGGAAGTTTGATATTAACAGTTTTCAATGAGCCGTTTTCGTAATACACAAGAAATCGGGAGGCGGAATGAAAGAGATACGTATAGACTAGCGCGTCCTTGGTTTCTGTGTCTCAAGCTATGTAGAATCATTTGGAGGTAAGGAGAATGAAGCAAGAACGAGGCAAGAATGACCTCACAACCCCTTCACCATGACTGTGTTGCTCCTAATCTGCGTAAAGTCGCACGAGGGAGGCGAGAATATAAAGGATTTCATTGTACACCAGTGGGTGGTGAAGACTAGATATTTAAAGGGGTATTTGAAGCCCGGTCTTCCTCAGTGGTTTCTTCTATGTTGAATGAAATTGTCTGTTGTCGGCGGGAATACAGAAGAATACAGTATAAAAGGCATCATAAAACAGGATCTTGTATTTTCCTTCCCAGTGCTGTACCAGCGTATTCGTTATGGCAATGCTATAAGTCGCCGAAACACACCCTCAGAGGACATCAGTATGGTCTTACAAACACACACACACACACACACACACACACACACAAAACTTCACATACTTCACCTAAAGAAGCCGCTGCTAGAAAACAAAAGATAACACAGTAGCTCCTCGCAGAACATCACTCTGAACGAAAATCAGAGCTTCAAACTCTCTCTCTCTCTCTCTCTCTCTCTCTCTCTCTTCCCCCCCTTCTCTCTCTCTCTCTCTCTCTCTCTCAAAACAGCTGCAACAATCATGAAAAGGGAAACTTCTAGAAAATATGTGTTACCCAAGCTCTGCAAGCATCCTCTCTCTCTCTCTCTCTCTCTCTCTCTCTCTCAAGAAGTATGTGTGAATTACGCGGTGTTCCAGTTTAGGGAGAAATGTATAAGGAACCCCTTGAAGCGGGAGAGAAAACGGGGTGTAAATCATTATTCTTTGTGCCGGTCTGGATAACGAAGTCTGTGGAGAGAGAGAGAGAGAGAGGCAATGCGTGAGAGAAAAGACATGAAGAAAATGAAGAACTATGTACAGGTATCTGATTATAAAAAAAAAAGAGAAAGAGAAGCACAGACAGAAGAGAGAGGGGAAGGGAGAGAGGGCGATTAGATGGCAAGAAAGAAAGGGGGAGAGGAAAATTTGGGAGAGGGAGAAGTAAGAAGAAGAGGAGAGGAGGATGGGAGGGAAAAAGGCGAAGAGAAAACCACAGAGACAATGAGTTAGAGAATAATACAGAGAATTTAGGAACAGAAGAGAAAAAGAAGGGAAGGGAAGGAGGGAAGAAAGGAAGGAAGGAGGGAGGGAAGGAAGGAAGGAGGGAAGGAAGGAAGGAAGGAAGGAAGGAAGGAAGGAAGGGGAAGACAAAGCTAAGGAGAGAAAGGGAAGCAAAAGGAAACGCGACAAAGAACGTAAGACGTAAAGGTACAGATACGAGTAGACACCACGAGGGGCTTGGACACAGTGCTCACCACCTTCACTTAGGCCTTTGAGTCTGTGGCAGGTCATTCATCCGCTGCTCTGGGATACTAGGCCACTGCATCATCCAGGTTACCAGAGTTACTTCCATTAGGAGTTACCCGTTACCCTACGTGCACAAATTACCTGCCAACCCACACAAGGTAGATGGACACCTGAGTTGAGTGGTGCCAGCTGTCTGAACCAAGATTTGAACCCTGGCGCTAACGAGACAGGAGGAGGTAAAATTGGGAAACAGGGTGTGTGTGTGTGTGTGTGTGTGTGTGTGTGTGTGTGTGTGTGTGTGTGTGTGTGTGTGTGTGTGTGTGTGTGTGTGTGTGTGAGAGAGAGAGAGAGAGAGAGAGAGAGAGAGAGAGAGAAATGGAGAATAGAAAAAAGATGAAGGACTGGACACGAAATACAGAAAACAGGAAAACAGAGAGAGCTGAAGGCATGGATGCAACAAAAGGAAAATGGGAGGAAAGAGAGAAAACTATAGGTAAGGGAGAAGAAAGAGAGGGGAAGAGAAGAGAGGGGAGAGGGAGAGACAGGAGAGGTAGAAGGAAGACAACAGAGAAGAGAGGAGAGAGAGAGAAGGAAGAAAAAAGAGAGGAGACGGTGAAGGAGGAGATGAGAAGCAAAGAGAGAGGAGTTGGAGAGGGAAGAGAGGACAAGGGAAGAGACCAGAGAAGACAGGGAGAAGGAAAAGAGGAGAGAGAGACAGAAGAGGAGAGGAGAGAGAGGAGAGGGGGAGGGAAGAAAAGAAAAGAGAGTGATGAGAGGGAGAAGGAAAAGAAGAAAGGAGATGACACAGAAGACGAGAGGAGAGAAGAGGAAGGAGGGAAAGGAAGAATTTGCCAAAGTGCTTGAAAGATAACTGAGAGAATATGAAAAAAAAAGGAAGAAACAGGAAGAAAAGGAAGAAGAAAAGACACGAGAGAGAGATGAGAGAGAACGAAGGAGGCAACGTTGAGAATTATACGTGAGGGAATTTGAGGAAGACAGGTTAGAGAGAGAGAGAGAGAGAGAGAGAGAGAGAGAGAGAGAGAGAGAGAGCCCAATGCAGAGAAGTAATGAGGGAATTTGAGGACGAGAGATGAAAAGAGGAGAGGAAAGAGAGGAAGAAAGGAAAGGAAGCAAAGAGGGGAAGAAATGAAAGGATTAACAGACGAGAGGAAAAAATGAAAAGAAAAGAGAGGAAGGTGAAGGAAAAAGGATAAGGAAAGAAGAGAGGGAAGAAAAGAGGGAAGGAAAAGGAAGAAAAGATGGGAAGAAGAGAAGGGTAGAAATGACGGGAAGAGAAGAGGGGAAGGAAAGACGGGAAGAAAAGAGAGGAAGCAAAGTGAAAAAAAAAGAGGGAAAGGAAAGGAGAAAAGAGAAGGAAAGAGGGGAAGAAAAAAGAAGGGAAAAAGGGGAAGAAAAAAGAGGAAAAAAAGAGGGGAAGAAAAAAGGGGAAGAAAGGAAGTAAAGAAAGAGGGTAAGAAGAGGAGCAGAAAAGGGGGAAGTAAAGAGAAGGAAAAAGAGGGGAAGAAAAGAGGGAAATAAAAGAAGGGAAGAAAAAGGGGAAGAAAAGAGGGAAAGAAAAGAGAGGAAGATAAGAAACGAAGAAAATAGAGGAAGATAAGAAACGAAGAAAATAGAGGAAGATAAGAAACGAAGAAAATAGAGGACGAAAAGAGAGGAGGAAAAGAGGGATGTAAAAGAGGGTGAAGAGAGAAGAAATAAGAAGAGGGGAAGAAAAGTGAGAAATAGCAGAAGAGAGGGAGAAGGAAAAAAAGATAAGGCGAGGAGAGAGGAGTTAAATAAAGAGGGAAATAAAGAAAAACTTTAAGGAT
>NC_137039.1:25808997-25868997 GCF_032717465.1 Coenobita brevimanus | reverse complement strand
GTATAACTTTCTATCTATCTATCTATCTCCCTGTCTATCTATCTGTCTGTTTGTCTGTCTACCTACTGTATATATCTGTCTGACTGTCTTCCATCCATCCTTTATTTTTCAATTTTTCTAGCTGTCTATCGATCCACCTGTCTGTCTGTCTACCTGTCTATCTACGCATCCATCCATCTCTCTACCCTTCCTTGCATTCCCTAACTCCTCATCCTGTCAGGTGTAGCGTCGGACCAAAGAACTCCCAGGCTTTTCAGTCCTTACTCATTAAACACCGCACAATCAGTAGGCACCTGTGGCGATGGAGAGTGATAATGGAAAAATGCTTGGAAAATGATCACGTGGAAGCGACACAGTGAAGCCCCATGACACCATCCCTGCCTCGGGACACTGTGTATTGCCCCTCTCGTCACTATGCTTCGAAACTGATGATGAACGAGGCTGGGGATCAAAGGAGCCCACTTATTGCATGAAGAGGCCTTAACTATCCCTTCCTCATGCTACAGTGCCCTCCCTCAAACACTTGTCCCCCTTCTCTTCTCCTCTCCTCTCCTCTCTCTCTCTCTTCTCTCTCTCTCTCTCTCCTGTCCAATATGGAGGGGTAAAAAATGCTTTCCTCTACAGTTCCACTCGCTTTCATAAAACCTTTCTTTATGAAACTGGATAGAGCTCAACATTGTTTTCTGTGTGTGTGTGTGTGTGTGTGTGTGTGTGTGTGTGTGTGTGTGTGTGTGTGTGTGTGTGTGTGTTTATCTATCTATCTATCTATCTATCATATGCATATCTTTCAACATATCTACTGACTACATCTCACCAGTAAAACTCTCTCTCTCTCTCTCTCTCTCTCTCTCTCTCTCTCTCTCTCTCTCTCTCTCAGCACAGGTTGAACAGGGCAGTACAGCGAGGCAGATGGAAGGCTGGAGACGGGAGGGGCTGGGGGGGAAGTGGCTGGACCCCAACACCTCCCTCACTTTTTTACCCCTCCCACGGGTATTGTTTTCACTCGATTTGTCTGTTTGTTTGTCTGTCTGTCTGTTAATAACTTTATGCGAAAACTACTGGAGCAATTTTAACTAAAATTACAGGGACGATGGGCTATGACCTTCTGATCACCTGATTCAATTTTTGGCCAAGGCCCAGGCTGTAGGCCCCCAAAAATGTAAAAAAAATAAATAAATAAATAAAAAAATCGTTCCTTCGCCATAACTCCTTTCAAATTCATATCGACATGAAACAAAAACCTAAAGCTGCATCTTTCAAACCTGTATCTTATAACATGCCTCATTACATCTGGGGGGTCACGCCCGGTCAGCGGTAGGGGGGTCAATGTTAGGTGGGTCGGGCCTAAAATTTCAAATGGGCATAAAATCGTCAGTTTTCACCCGATTTACCGTACTCCAAATCTGATATGTGACATCTTTGACTATTTATCCTGCTGTTTAAACGTCAGCACTAAAATGACTGCCACAGACGGGTTTACTGTGCCTTGGCACCGGTTCTTGTTGTTAATGTATTGGACATGAAGCTTGACATTCCGTTCCCTGAGTTGCAACAGTGGTACGAGGCACACTTCTTCCCATGTCATCACTTTGGCAATAATACTCACAGTCCGTATCAAATACATACTAGAAAGGTCCCATTTAAGATTGGTGTAATGATATTAATGGAAGTGTTTTCACAAAACGTAGCTGGGTCTAGTAAAAGATTAATAAAGCCTACTTTAGCGAGATTCACACTAATAAAGGTTTCCGTCTCAGCCGGGATAACTTCTGTAACCACGTAACTACCACCTCTAATCCCCCGGCTGTATTTACCCCCGTCAAAGAGGTGATGTCTTTGCCCGCGTTTGTTTGTCTCTTTGTTTGTCTGTTAGCAACTTTACTCAAAAAGTTATGAACGGCTTTTGATGAAATTTGGTGGAAGGATGGTTCGTGGGCCAAGGAAGAAATGGTTAAATTTGGTGGCGGATCCGGAACCGGTTCCGGAAAATTCCGCACAATATCTCCAAAAGTTATCAATGAATTTCAATGGAATTTTATAAACAGGTGAGCCATGGACCAAAAAATAATTGATTAAATTTTGACGTGGATCCGGATCCTGCATCCACGGATCCAGAACCGAATCCCTTTTAATGACAATTACATTGGCGGTGGTATGTATTCTCTGCGTGCATTCTAGTTCTTTGATTATTTCTGTAGGCTATATGCTTCCGATCCTGTGTCTCAGTAGTGAGAGTAGTAGTCCACCGTTCGCTAGAAAGTATTTTCCTCAAGCAACACCATTGTTACATTGGCGGCAAATATTACAGTCTCTTCACACCTGTACACTTCAGCCCCAGGACGATTAATTTATTTTGTTCTTACTACCATCGGGCGAATTTAGTCAGCCTAAATGAGATTTCTTAACGTAAAGGAGTTACTGAAGGCTTCATGCTGCTCCTCCAGGTCGAATGCTCTCTCTTAAGCTGAATAAAATCGTCTTAGGAAAGCAAGAATGAAATGACACAAGACGTTTTGGTAGATGCAGGAATACTCTCATGAATGTAGCTATTAACACAGTGTCAGGGATGCCAGAGGAGCACACCCTGTTAACTCCAGTGATGGCTCTTTTTCCGGCAGAGAGAGAGAGAGAGAGAGAGAGAGAGAGAGAGACAGAGAGTTATAATATTGCCTATCATCCTTCCCATTCACATATCCATCGCCACTGCACTGTCACACACTCCTGACCTCATATATTCTTCCTTATTATTTCCCATCTTAAGAATATTTTGTTCAGCTTACGAGAGGCTTTGGACCTGGATGGATTAGGTTTTATTTTTACCCCTCAATTTAACCCTTTCAGTACGATGATGTCTTTTTTGCTTACCCCTTCACTACGGGGAGACATGATAAACTGATTTTACTCTATCTTGGCCTAATCTTGTTATCTATCCACCTCAAATGCTGAGTTGTAACAATAGATTTACACTCAAATGCAGTACTAGTCACGAAGAAGTGCTTTGGAATGGGTATAGAGCTGTAGCACTCTTTTTCTGTCACTGAGCTAGGTGCAATAAGCTGCAAAATGTCGAAAATATGAGTAAAAACGCTATAGTAATGTATTCTTGCTAATTATATTCAATTTTGCTCACGTCAGGAAAGGCTTCTCACACTCAGCGGGTTAATGAAGGCTGTACCTAACCCCTTCACCTCCACAAGTCGTAAATACCACGTTATCCTTCACTTACGTCCGGTTGTCATGTGTTTGGTGCTGGTCTGAGTTAACGTAAAAGAAGCCAGAGTGGTTTTGCTCGTATTTTAAGGGTAAGAAAATTTATGAATGTGGTCCAAGGCATCTTGAGTAGAATGAAGTTAATTCTGATTTGCTTTCGTTTGATTATTACACCCTCCCACGAATATGTGAAGGGGTTGAATGGTTGGTTGGTTTTTTATTATTATTATTTTTTTTTTTGGGGGGGGTATGTTATTCATTAGCAATATACCGGAAAATTACTGGATGGAATGACATCAATTTAGCATAAAGATTAAGGACCATCAGAGGAATGGGCGATTAAGTTTTGACCGAAAAAGGTCATAGGTCGTAGGTCAAGGGCAATGGCAACTCAAAGATATTTTTCCCGATCGAGTTTGTCCACACCTGATTGAAGACAGGTAAGAGTGAAGTGATTTAACTGTGAGGCAACGTGAAAGGCTGGATCCTGTAACTTATTAGTAGTAGTAGTAGTAGGCTATTATTATTACTATTATTATTATTATTATTATTATTATTATTTTGACAATTTGGTTATAGGGCTTAAGCTTAACGAAGAATGAATAATGCTTCTACTTTCAGAACAATATGTCAAAAGTCTAGCGGACAGGGCAAAGTCAGTTCCAACATTTTTTATTATATATGGACCAAACTTAGTGGATGGGTTGAGGGTAAGGCAAGGATGAAGTAAGTTGATTTTGACACCAATCATTCAAAGGTCAAGGTCATAAGGCAGGGCAATGGTTGGGCCTTAAATCGACCTTAGGGGGCGGGTGTTGGCTATACCAGTGATCCTCATTGTATCTGGCTGGGATTAGTTCAGACCATAGAGGTTCAGACGGCCTCAAGCATTTCATTTCCTCTTTGTGCCTGTGCTAATTTTTCCTCCCTGCCTCTCTCTCTCTCTCTCTCTCTCTCTCATCTGATTCTTCCTTTATCAGTTTTTCACTTTATGTTAGTTCTCGCTCCCTTTGGTTCTCTCTCTCTCCCCCATCTGATTATTCCTTTATCAGTTATTCTCTCTACGCAGGCTCTCACTCCCCTTATTCCTCTGTCTGTCTGTCTGTCTGTCTGTCTCTCTGTCTCTCTCTCTCTCTCTCTCTCTCTCTCTCTCTCTCTCTCTCTCTCTCCCGGTAATAACGCTGCAGGGGACACTAAGCGGCCGACAATTAAACTTGGTGACTATTTGCATAAAACTCCCTCAACTATTGGGAATGTCGCTGCTGAAATGAGTGAGAGAGTGAGTGGCTGTGAGAGAGTGGGGAGGAGAGAGAGGAGGAGTGAGAGTGGGGGGTTTGTGGGTGGGCAGGATGTGAGAGAGAGAGAGAGAGAGAGAGAGAGAGAGAGAGAGAGAGAGAGAGAGAGAGAGAGAGATTCGCTTTTATTCCAAGACTGACACTTCCACACAGACAAAAGCCGGACACACACACACACACACACACACACACACACACACACACACACACACACACACACACACGGTTCAGTGGACAGCGTGGTGGGTTAGGGACTGAATGGTCGCGGGTTCGATCCTGGCTTCTAAAGGGATAAGGTTGAGCATTTGAATATTGTTATCGCTACGTGAAGTTTACTATGTCTGTCTATTGGTATAACTGTCCATCCATCTGTTTATCTATCTGTTAATCTATCCGCCTTTCAATCAGTCTATCCGTCTGTCTATCTCTGTCGATCTTGTGTCTATCGATTAATTTGTATAATCGTATTTCTATCTATCTTGTCTATCTTTCATTCTTCCTATTCCGTCCTCACAAAAACATAAACAAACACAAAACACCAAGAGAATCAAAACACCGAACACCAAAGAAACGAAAACGCACCAGCCTCTTCCTCCTTCAAAAAAACAAACAAACAAAAGCAAAACAAGAGCACAAGACAAAGAAACTGAACAAAAACACCAAGACAAGCACACAATAACAAACCAACAACCATTAACATCAACACAGTACCATCCACACATGTAAGTAAGCGAAAATAAAGGAACGAATAAAAACAAAATGTATCTCCTATAAGTACAAAATATAAAACACACACACACACACACACACACACACACACACACACAAAATAAGAGAATGAATACACCTGCTTCCATTACGTGCATTAAAACACAAACACAAGCCGAGAAGACCACGAAAAACACGCAGATACAAGAGGATAAAAACACTAGCCGCCCTCGTAACATAAATACATGCATACACAAAAACACATTAAAATAAAACGAGGAAATGGACACACAAAAATACAAACACATGTCCTCAAAAATAGTAATTACAACAACAACAACAACAAGAACAACAACAACAACAACAATAATAATAATAATAATAATAATAATAATAATAAAAATAATAACATTAATAATAATCTATCTATCTATCTATATACCTAGGCTGCTTCCCCCAAGGAAAGGGAGGTAGCCGAGACAGGACGACACACTCCCCATTTGCTCATCCATTCAAACACATTCATTCGCATCTTAGCCCCAAAGGGAAGAACGGACAGATCCTCACCGCACCACACCGCACAAGGGGCAACTGCGCAATGCAATCAGTGACATCCGCAGCAGGGCCCGACAGCTGAGCTGGTTTACCCCTGCCACATCATAACAGACCCATCCCCTTACCCGCACCTGACCTGACTAGCTGATCAGACCAAATGCGGGAGAATATCCCCTCAGGGCTGCGTCATCACTTATTCATTCACAATTTCTCTCCATTTATTTCTGTCACGCACAGCCACTCTTCCTTGCTCAACAGACATCCCTCTCGCATCCAGTGCGCTCTTCACACTGTCCATCTATCCTAGTCGTGGTCTTCCTCTCAGCCTTACACCTCTCACATCAGATCTAGTTATCTTTTTCACCAATCGCTCATTATCCATTCTCTCCATATGCCCAAACCATCGCAACACCCTCTGCACAACTCTAATAATAATAATAATAACAATAATAATAATAATAAACATATCCATCCATCCATTATCAAACTCATTTTTGGCCCATCAGGAGCGTAAGTACCCGGGGCTAGGCTACTAATTCCCGATATTTAGGACAAGATCGACCAGCCTCATCTGCCCCTGAGTGGCATTTTGAAAGCCTTAATGGGCCACACCTGGTTGGAGTGTTTTAACCCCCTAGACCACCAGGCGTCATTTGGTTACATGGTTACCACCCAACGCGGTGTGGAGTCACCTTGAGGTTTCAAAACATCGGGTGAGTGGATGGTGAGCGCCCCCAGCTACCACCAACAAGCAAATTACAAGAAAATAAAAACACTAAACTATATTCTGTTGTCGTAAAAACAAAACAGATGAAGAAAAACACTCAAGCATAGATACCAACAAAAACACTGATAAAATACATACACAAACCAAGAAAAACACCCACAAAACACACACACACACACACACAAAGCCCCCCCCAAAAAAAAAAAAATAAATAAATAAAAGGAAACTGGAAACAAAATAACAAAAATCTAATCTACATTTCATTCATGCATTGTTTTTGGCCTTTCCCTGGCTCACGTCAAACATATTCTGGTTATA
The DNA here is from genome assembly GCF_032717465.1 of Coenobita brevimanus. Taxonomy (NCBI): domain Eukaryota; kingdom Metazoa; phylum Arthropoda; class Malacostraca; order Decapoda; family Coenobitidae; genus Coenobita; species Coenobita brevimanus. The sequence continues at coordinate 25,862,184 of NC_137039.1, read as the reverse complement.
CAGCTGCCAATATCTATCCGTTTATCTATTTACCTGTCTGTCTAGCTGTCTATTTACCATTCTGTTTGCCTGTCAGTGGCTATCTGTCTCTTCGTCTCTCTACCTGTCTGTCAGTATCTGTCTACCTGTCTATTTCACACTCATTCACTACCACGCATAAAATTGTAAATATACTTGTCTATCTATTTGTCTATCTATCTTTACTGATGTTCACTACCAAGCATTGTCTGGCTACTACACTGCGAACGTCTATCTGTATAGCTATTTATCTATCTGTCTACCTGCCTGCATGTGTATCCCTAGAATATCTGTGTGTATATGTGTGTATGTGTTTGTCCGTCACTGTCTCTGTCTGCCTGTCTGTTACCTATTTATCTGGCTTTCTGTCTGTCTATCTACTTGTCTGTCTATCAGTCCGGGTCTTTCTGTCTGTATATCTATCTCTCTGTGTCTACCAATCTACATATTTATCTATCAATGTCCGTCTGTCTATCCATTACACTATGACCACTTCAACTACGTTCTACTGAATTAAAACAAGAGATTCATACGAGAACATGTTGCTAGTCACGAAGAAGTGCTATGGAAAGGACGCAAAGCTGTAGTATTATATCACTCTGCGACTGAAATAAGCAACAAAAGGACAAAACTCTCTGCCAAATCAAAGTGAATGAACTACAGACAACGTAAAACCATAAATCAAGTGACAAATTCTAGTTTTTTGCCTGTTCTACCAAAGACGATTTTGTCCATATAAGCGAAGACGATTTTATGGGGAAAGGGGAGGGTGGAGGCTCTACATAGACCCCCTAGTTCAACAGGCCTCTTGGAAACTGAATAAAATCGTCGGGGGAGGTAAAAAGAATTAGATAAAAGAAATATGTCAGGGGATTTTAAAAGTTTGATAGCCCACACTGCCAAAATATCCTCTCCCCCCTCCTCTCTCTCTCTCTCTCTCTCTCTCTCTCTCAAACAGGTAACAGGGCCCATAAAGCTAATTACCTCAACAAATAGTCATTAACAGCACAATATTACTGGCCTCTGTGTTGGCCTTTCAGTAAATGGTCCTTAATTTTTGTGTGTATGGTGTGTATGTATGAATGTTTCTGTCTATCATGTGTCTATATTTACCTATCATCAATCTGTCTGTCTGTATGTCTGTGTGGTTGTCCGACTATCTATCAGTCTATCTATCTGTGTCTGGTTGTCTCATCATTATCTATCAATCTATCTCTATCTATCTATGTCTGTCTGTCTGTTTGTGCGTCCATCTTGCAATCTATCTATCTATCAATATCTATTTATTTACTTGCCTACATACTTACCTACCTACCTACCTGTCTATCTATCTATCTATCCATCTACCGGTATTTACCTACCTACCTACCTACCTGTCTATTTATACTGTATATTACTGTCTATCACTATTTCTATCTATCTAGCCACCATTTTATATATCTACTCTATCACTCTGTCTGTCTCTCTGTCTGCCTGTTTTCTGGTCGTCTGTTTAACTATATATATATATACACCTTTACCTACCTATCTATTTTATTTTTAACGTGTCCGACTCTGGCCATAGGCTTCACAGCCTGCTCCCAAGGTCCAGTAGTCCTCCTACATACCATACACCTCCACATGTCACCACTTTGGCGCTAACACCCACCGTCCATATTGAATACATTCTAGGGCTGTCTCATACAGGACTGGTGTATTGGTATTAGCGGGGGTATTTTTACGACATGTCGGCGGGTCTTCTGGTAGATCAGTAAAGTATGATTTCATGAAATTCAAATCCTTAAACTGTTCCCTGCCCCAGCGGGGATTTGAATCTGGGTCCGGTAGGACTGCAGGCCACATCTCTACCGACTGAGCCACCGCCTCCCCCTGTTTGTATATGCGTAAAAAGTATACTGTATCATCAAATATAAACTGGCGTATTTGACAATATCTCTGTCATTTATCTATATAACTAATCCCGTTTGTATCTACGGCATCTTGTCACCGATCGATTATACTGTGTGTTGAACATGCGACCAGGTGAACCAGCAGTCCCTATCTTTACTTAGCCACCTATCTATGTATCTACTAAATATCTGCTTAGCTGCTTCACTAGTTACCTACCTCTGTATTAATGTGTGTTCTATCAACTGCTATTTATTCATCTATTTATCGATCTATTAAATCCCTATTCATCTATCAGCCTACTTACCTACCTAATGACTCTCTCTCTCTCTCTCTCTCTCTCTCTAACACTATTTAAACACTATAATTACGTCACACCCGTTCATTAACAGCGTAATATCAGCGGTATTTGTGTCGGCAGCATCAGTAAGTACGGCAATTAAATTTTATGTCTGTTTTATTGTCGCAACGCATACGGCTTAGGTCCACTTTCGTGTACATGTATGCCGGTACACATGGAAAATGCACATGAAGCATTGCTTATATGTGGGTGCACATAGAAAACGTGAGCGAATATACATATACACTTGTACCTATTTACATATATGAAAGAAAACACTAAGAGAGAGCACACCGCCGCCAATGCCACCGCCATTAAAAAGCATCCGAATCCGGATCCAGATCCGCTCCAAAATTCAGTCAATTCTTTCTTGATCCATGGCGCACCTCTCCTCAGAGTTTAACTGAAATTCACTGAGAACTTTTGGATCCGGATCCACCCCAGAATTTAATCACTTTTTCCTTGGCCAATGGCCCACCCTTCTACGAAAATTTCAAAAAATCCGTTCATAACTCTGAATAAAGTTGCTAACAACAAACAAACAAACAAACCGACGCCGGCAAAAACATAACCTGTTTGGTGGTGGTAACTAGAGGGGCACTCAGTGGAGCGCATCTCTCTGGCAAGGGAAATGTAATTTCCAAACCACTCATCATAATGGGTTAGGTTTTCTCATCATATATTAGGGTTTTGCAAAAAGGTTTTTCCGGGTTCAGAAACTGCAGTTCGATCCGGATCGGTCCCAAAAGTGAACTGACTGTTCCCCAAAACATGGCCTATCTACCCACCATATTTAGTCCAAATCTCTCTTTTAGTTTTTGAGGAATCCTGCTAACAACAGGGGTGAAAACATGCTCTCATTGTCGGAGAGAACAAAGACGTGTGTCGATGCGACCGTACATTTACGTGTTTTATATGCATATACATACATGAATAAATAAATAAATAAATAAATAAATAAATAAACATCTCTCTCTCTCTCTCTCTCTCTCTCTCTCTCTCTCACTCTCTATATATATATATATATATATATATATATATATATATATATATATATATATATATATATATAACACGCTGTTGCTAAGCCACGGCGTGATAAATGCCAAGCCACCTGAATTCTATCAAGAATCAGGTAAATCCGTTATGGGAGAATCCGTTATGGAGCAGCACACATTACACATGCGTAGGTATGTGTGCTTCTCGTACATACAGTAAGACATTTATGCACTGGCTGAGGTACATTAAAACAGCCATGTCGCCTGCCGGGTAGCGTGGGGCTCAGCACAAATCCAGATGCAAGATCTTTTGATCTTGCCCAGATGACTCTGAAACAAGTGTCTTCGTGGGTTTGGGCTGAAAAATATCCTCCCATAATGGATTTACCCGGTTCCTCACAGCATTCAGGTGGCTTGGCTTTTATCACGTCGTGGTATAGCGACACAGTGCCTGGCTCCTGTCTACGAGTCCCAGGTACGATTCCCGGATAGGGCGTTAAAAACTTTCCACATATATACAAACGTGTAATGTGTTTATCATATATATGTCAATCTTTATATATATATATATATATATATATATATATATATATATATATATATATATATATATATATATATATATGCAGTAACACACACTTATTTAGAAATCTGTCTATCTATCTATCTGTCTGTGTGTGTGATTATTCACGCACATGAAGACACAAAGCTGTAAAGCACCCACACACCCACACACAACAATGAGAGAGAGAGAGAGAGAGAGAGAGAGAGAGAGAGAGTGTGTTTCACACTCCGTGCGTTTAAACGTGTGAAAATTAGCAGCCTATAAATATGAAGTATAATTGCTATAGTTGTGTACGAATTTCGGCAATGATGCACGCAGTGTTACGCACACACACACACACACACACACACACACACACACACACACACACACACACACACACACACACACGGTTACGCATCTACTGCTGTTAACACAGACACACGCAAGCAGATACACAAACAAATATACATTCCCTCTGACAATAAGTGGTTGCTTTAACTCTCTCTCTCTCTCTCTCTCTCTCTCTCTCTGATCACCTGTGGGGCAGATCAGCTTGGGGCCATGCATTTCACAGTCTGTATGCTGTCACCTCTCACCCATTAGCAGAGACAAGGGGGGGGGTTGTGGAGGGACGGGAGGACAAAGGGAGGGAAGGGGAAGCAGAAGGAGGGAAGGTGGGAACAGAGGGAAAGGGAGGGAGGGGCAGAAGGAGGGAAAGGGGGGCCAGAGAGAGGGAAGGGGGGGGCCAGAGAGAGGGAAGGGGGGGGCCAGAGAGAGGGAAGGGGGGGACACAGGGAGGGTGGGGGAGGACAGAGAGAGGGAAGGAAGTAAAGGAGGATGATGGAGTAAGGTGGAGAGGGAACAGTGTTAATTTGCTTTCATCTGATGGCACTGGTCAACTCCCAAAACTCAAATACTACGGTCAGGCTGCGGGAAATTAGATCCCTTGAAAAGCCTTAGTTATGATATAGAAATGAATCTCCTTGGTTACTATCCAAATAAACTGCTCCATATGACTACAATTGGCCATCAGGTGAGTTGAAAGGGGTGAGGAATGTGCGTCAGGTTGAAACAAACAGACTATAGGCGAGGTAAAGAGATGGAGTGAAGGGTAAAGGAAGGATGTAAGTATGATAGGAGACATTGACTTACTGACACACACACACACACACACACACACACACACACACACACACACACACACACACAGAATATGTAAACCGAAGTCCGGGGAGAGAGCAGTAAAGAAAAGAAAGAGAGTAAGAAAAAGAAAAGAATATATAGGAAAGGCGGTGCGTAGGTTGGCTCTCTTCTACGTCCCCTCCTCCTCCTCCTCTTCCTCTTCCTCCTCCTCCTCTTCGTCTCTTCTTCTTCCTCTTCTCTTTTTCTTCTATCTTTCAAAACGGTTTTATATACACCGGTACATATAACTCCTGAATCATCAGTGCCTGAAAGAATAGGAATGATAGTGGAGGAGTACATGAGGAAGTGAGGCTTGGAATGGTGGCAGGGAGTGGTGAAAGAGGCTTGGAGTGGTGACAGAGAGGCTTGGAGTGGTGAAAGAGGTTTGGAGTGGTGAAAGAGGCTTGGAGTGGTGGCAGGGAGTGGTGACAGAGGGGCTTGGAGTGGTGACAGAGAGGCTTGGAGTGGTGGCAGGGAGTGGTGAAAGAGGCTTGGAGTGGTGGCAGGGAGTGGTGAAAGAGGCTTGGAGTGGTGGCAGAGAGTGGTGACAGAGGGGCTTGGAGTGGTGATAAGAGAGGCTTGGAGTGGTGATCGTGGGGCTTGGAGAGGTGACAGAGGCTTGGAGTGGTGGCAGGGAGTGGTGATAGAGGCTTGGAGTGGTGGCAGGGAGTGGTGATAGAGGCTTGGAGTGGTGGCAGGAAGTGGTGATAGAGACCTGGTGTGGTGATAGAGGCTTGGAGTGGTGATAGAGACCTGGAGTGGTGATAGAGGCTTGGAGTGGTGGCAGGGGATGGTGATAGATTGACAGACTGAAATATAAACAGGCAGACAGATAAATAGACAGATAGATATACTAAGGAAGGGATGGAAGGATGGAGAGAGAGAGAGAGAGAGAGAGAGAGAGAGAGAGAGAGAGAGAGAAGAAAGAAAGATATATAGAAATGGGTAAAGAGACTGAAAAATATAGTGAGAGATGGATAGATAGATAGAGACAAGCTGAGATAAACAGACGCAGACGGACAGACAGACAGACAGATAGATAGATAGATAGACAGAGTTTGTGGAATTCAGATGGAACAAGAAATAATAAAAGAAAAATAAAAGTGGAAGAAAAAATTCATGTGAAATACGAGAGAGAGGGAGAGAGAGAGAGAGAGAGAGAGAGAGAGAGAGAGAGAGAGAGAGAGAGAGAGAGAGAATAAGTGAATCAATAGGCATGAGGGTAGGTAAGGAGAGTCAGGAATGGAAGCAGTCAGGGAAGCGGGAACGAAGGTAGGGAGACAGGAAGGTAAGCAGGCACGAAGACAGGCAGGGAAGCAGACAGCAGGGATGGGAGTGGTAGGATGGGGGGTAGGTAGAAGTGAAGAGGGTAGGAAACGAAGGGAAAGGGAGGTTAGCATGCAGGAGAGAAGGGAAGTAGGTAAGAAGGCTGACAAGGAAGTACTGAGATCTGGGCAGGTAGACAGTAATGTGACTAAACAGGAAGGCAGGTATGAGGTAAATCAGGCAGGTATGAGAGAAGGTAAGGGAATATATCCAGAAAGGTGTTAGGCAGGGAGACAGGCAGAATGCAGGTAGGCAGAAGAGAAGTCAAGGAAGCTGAGGTAAGTTAGGCAGTCAGAGAGGGAGGCAGAGGAGATAGGCAGGGAGAGGGAGGCAGAGGAGTTAGGCAGGGAGAAGCAGGCAGAGGAGTCAGCTGGGAGTGTTTTACAAAGTTAGCAAGTTTTTTGTTCACTCGCTCCCAAGTTTGGTTTACGGCCCCTCTCTCTCTCTCTCTCTCTCTCTCTCTCTCTCTCTCTCTCTTTCGTGTGTGTGTGTGTGTGTGTGTGTGTGTACGCGGGCGTCGTGCGTGCTTTAGAGTGCGTATTTGTTAGTGTGTGTGTTTTTGTTTGTGTCAGTGTATGACTATGTGTGTGAGTATAAATAAGCTTATGTGTATGTACGGTATTCATGTGTATATTTGTGTGTGTGCGTCTGATCCCGTGTGCGTGCCTGATGAAATGTATTGGCAAAAGTTTAATTCAGGAAGTGTTTTATGTGTTTAGATAGATATACCGATAGATAAAGAGCGAAACAAGGTGGTATAACTAAACAGACAGTGAGTAGATAGATACTGGCTATGATGTGATGATAGATATGTTGGTAGGTAGGCAAATAATGGTAAATACATACATACAGACAGACACATAGATAGACAGACAGATAGGTAGATGGATAGACAAAGGTAGACAGGAAGACAGGCAGGGGAGATAAATCGATAACTGGCTGTCACTGAGACTACTGGAAGAGATATGTTTGTTTTTTCCCTCACTGTCATTCACCCACCCTAAAACACACACACACACACACACACACACACACACACACACACACACACACACACACACACACACACACACACACACACATCTTCTCAAACTTACATATATTTATTTATGCAAACTGTATCCTTAAAAAATACTGTTGAATTAGAATACAGAGGGGTGAAGGTTTTTTGTCAGGGCCACCGCGGATGAACTCTTGGATCTGACGTGCGGTAAAAGTAACTGACAAGGAAAAGAGCACTCTCGTATTCGTTTTGTTTCGTGTACAATGGCTCCAAAATGCTTGCATGCTTCGGCCTTGGTTACCTAATGACGCCTCTCCATGCTGCACGATCTCTGGCAGCCTCCTATTCAGTTCCTTAACCCTGAGGTCACACTCTATGACCTCGTTCTAGGTCGTTTTCGGTCTGCCTCTCGCAACCCCATCCCCAACGTTCACACTCCTCACTTTCTGCACTCAGTTGTCATCTTCCATCCTCTTTACATGTCCAAACCATCTCAATCTACCCCTCGTCATCACAACACCAATACACTCCAACCCCATCCTTCCTCGCAACTCTTCTATATATCGTAAACCTAGCCCCCACCCCCAGGCCTCGCATTCAAGGACGCACTACATATCCATCGAATCATTGTCATTTCTGTACGTTTGAGCCTATGAATATCCTCTTCCTTTACGGCTCAGGTCTCTCTACCATACAGCAATAAACTCCTAACACATGCTGTATATAAAAATGCCTTAGCACGGAGGGAGGGCCCTCTCAATGTCTGGAGAGGCAACAGCTCCCTGAACTTCTTCCAACCACTCCTTACCCTAGCCACAGTGCTAGCTCCAGCCCCGTCCCCAGCACGTAACATATCTCCCAAATAACAAAACTCTTCCACACATTCCCCACACGCACTGTAGGTGACGTAGGAGACTTTGTAGCAGCTCTTCCTTAGCGATTTACTTTGCCTATTACATCTTATATCTACTGTATGCTATCACGTGGTTTTAATATCGACATAGCATTATTAACATACATGAGGATTTTGAAGCGCAGTGTGCAGAAAAACTCGTTAAGAAAAAGGTGTTAGGGAAACTTCAAAGCCATTTGGAATACGACCCTAAACACATGCAATCGTCGCTTTGTAAATCCACGTCCCTGTGTCAGCTCCAGGTGCCAACGAACTGGGGTAAATACTCGAGATCTTGCCCAATGGTTTCGTGGTCGGAACGGAAATCGAACCCGGGATTATTTAGTTCCGAGCCTAGTGTTCTACCGAATACACCACCGTCATCCCCTGTGTGTTAATATATAGGCTAAAGCTTGTATGCAATTGTCTTCTTTTCAACTCAGCTGCTTCAGTCTCTTATATTTTGGCATTTAATTCAGGCCAACACCATCCACTCATTTGGTTTAGTGCTACCTTCAAGTCACTCTACACAGAATAAAAATCCGGACTGTTTCTTCTTAAGGCTTGAGTCCAAAGAATGGGTGTAGTGAATTGTTCATATACTGACTCCCAAACACAAGTGAATCCTTGCCTTATAAATTTGCACTAAATAACCATGCTCTGGTGATAAGGCAGTGATGGGCTGGAGGATGGATAGGTGAGTGAGAAGCAGACGATGTTCTTCATGGAGAGATATTTCGCACTGGGAATGTGACTGAGTGAGTGAGTGGGTGGGTGGGTGGGTGAGTGGCTGAACGTGTGTGTGTGTGTGTGTGTGTGTGTGTGTGTGTGTGTGTGTGTGTGTGTGTGTGTGTGTGTAAATAAGTGTGTGTGTGAGTGTGAGTGGATGTGGAAGTGGGAAAGGGAGCAGGAGTGGCAGAGTAAGAGGCAGGGTGAATGGGAGGGGGAGGGTGATGGGAGTGTGAGTGGGTGGACGGAGGACAAAAGGGTATATTGACCCCATTCGTCTCCGTGGCAGCCGAGGCGAAGACGCAGACACAAGAGCGATCCCTTCCCATCAAACTTTCTCCCAGAATACAATGGACTGTGAGACAGAAAGTTCGTCATCTGGGACTGAAATTGACAAATGGACTGAATTGTTTATCTGGCAGTGATGATCAATGAAGACTATCCATTTACATATTCATTCATATTCTGATGATTCCACCCTTCACTTCTTCACATGCTTCTCACAGCGTCAATCAAAGCCGTTTTTAAACAATCATTACAACCTCCAACTGCTCACAACTCCATTGTTTTTAATCCTCCTCTATCGTCTCGTAACAATTTCTGTGCCTCCCTTTCTCGTTGTCTGTCTTGGAAAAATTACACAGCGTATCTTGCAAAAACTACTTCTCTGAAATTGGATGTGCTGAGCTGATTTTGTGCTTTCTTCAATGCTGCACAGTTGTTGGCTACGTACAGGAGCTTCATTTGCCCCTGTCTGAGATACAGCTGTAATTATGTGTGTGTGTGTGTGGAGGGGTCGGGCTCACTACACCACTTCTAAACAGTCCAAAGTCTGTTCGTCTGATCAACTCTCCTCCTCTCACTGCCTTTAGCCTCCCTGCCTTTGTTTGTTGAGTTGCACTTATCTTTTTCTACTATCTCTATCTCAATGGTCACTGTCCTGAGCTCTCTGTCTGCATCTCTTCTCCATTACGGCGGCACGCACGACCAGTCTAGTTCAAAGTTTTCATCACGTCTTATTCCAACTTTCTCAAGCATGGAGTTAACTGTCTTCCTTACTCTATCATTCCTTTGCATCAGACCTCCAGTCTTTAAATGCTTTACCCTTTCTTTTCCTGGGAAAGGACAGTCTTTTGCTACTTCCCCGCCTTTGTTTTTTATGGAAGAGCTACTTACTGTACAGTAACTACAGTAATTAAACTACACTGTACAGTAACTACAGTAATTAAACTACACACACACACACACGCACACACACACACACACACACACACACACACACACACACACACGTGTGTGTGTGTGTGTGTGTGTGTGTGTGTGTGAGGAAAGGAGAAAGCCGAACCTCCCGTATCTCTTATTTCAAATCTTATTAACGATAAGAAAATTATCAGCGGTTGTTTTATACTACTTTTTTTTTTTTTTTTTTTTTTTAGTGTGTCCGACTCTGGGCAAAGGCTCAGGGCCTATTTCTTGGGGGCAGTGGCCTATCCCAAGGCCAAGTAGTCCTCCTACACCTCCACATGTCACCACTTCGGCGCTAACACCCACAGTCCATATTAAATACATGCTAGGGCTGTCTCATACAGGACTGGTGTATTGGTATTAGCGGGGGTATTTTTATGACATGTCGGCGGGTCATCTGGCAGATCAGGAAAGTCTCCCTTTTAGGAAATTCAGATCCTTAAACTGTTCCCTGCCCCAGCCGGGATTCGATCCTGGGTCCATTGGGACTGCAGGCCGCCTCTCTACCGATTCAGCCACCGCCTCCCCCAGGAAGTTCAAGTAAAGATGAGTGCAGAGACCTTGCATGTCTTTGTTGATGCTGCAAAAGCAAATCAGAGTTGCGGGAAGAAAATATCAGGGACTATCTATGGTTTCACAGGAGAGACAGAAAAAAAAAAAAAGGTGGGGGGGGTGGGAGGGAGTGCTGCAGCTCGCCATTTCTCTTGCTCCTTTTGCACAGCCAAATGTGAGTTATGAATGGAATGCGATCGTAAGTATATTTCGGAGTGGTGGCCTTAGTTTACGATGCAGAAGTTGGAGCCACACACGAGCTCCAAAATCCATTAGGTGTTGTTTCTTTCGTTACACTGTTTGGTTTGTGTGAGTCAGCTTTTTGTAATGCATTATTTACTTGATTATTTTATTATACGATACGGGGATTCATTTTTTCGTTTACCGCAGAAACCGCTATATTCTATTTTACTTTCCCATGATGTAGAAATTTAGTCTGAATATCATTGTATACTGAGCAACCTACAGACCTCGTTTTATATTCTATTCTCCAAGCACTGCTGAGTCCTTGTTTATTTTCATACACTGCAGAATTATAGGCAATGATCTTGTTCATGATAGTGTCGTCTCTTTTCTTTTGATACATTGCTAAAAAACAGACAGTGCATCTTTTTTGTTTTTAATCTTGCAGTTCAATATGGTGACTTAATTGTTCCTGTTCTGGGACATATATCTTAATCTATTTTAGCTACTGCCAGGCGATACTGTTCATCATAGGGAGACTTAGCAACTTCGAGTGATTATAATTGGCAGTCATCAACCCCATCACTAACGGAGGTAATTCCCAAGACGAATTAATCTGCCTCATGGTTGCAAAAATAAAACGGAAATACATCCTAGTGAAGGTAGTACAGGATGCAAAAGTTTTATCCGGCGTGGCTAGTGGCAGTATTATTTATATTTTTTATTTATTTACTTATTTTTTTGCTGTCCGATACGCTTCAGTTTAAATACGTCTGTCTGCAATCTTATAACCAGACGCTTAATCCCCGAGCTCGCCAGGCTGGTCACACCTCACACCTCCCCACATCCCCCCTACCACCTCTCTCACACACATATCACTACTCCCTCCCGCTACCCCATGCCCCTCCTCCTAATGCGCTCCAATCATTATTCACCGCCAGACACACAATCCCGGGTTGCATCCAGGTAGGTCGTCCAACCCACGTTCAGTACCCAGTGTGGTGTTTGTACAGGTGTCCCGGGAGCTGACGTACTAACTTAACGTGATATTCCATTTCTACCCCATGCTACCATTCTCTATATTCTTCAATGCTTTTGTTAGTACTTATCTCACAGCGTATTTGTTGCTCATCTCTAAGGCTATCTGCAGTAAAAGTAAAGCAGTAATGAGTGAAGGGATGGTAACATGGGGTAGACATGGATCATTTCCCCATTATCGCCATTCCTATATGTTCTTCACCCCATCACTGTTACGAGGAGGGCATACTCTTTTCATAGAACGTTTAATTCAGAATGACCTAAGGAATCACCACCTGAAATAAGTACACCAACCCCCGCGACACCCAGTATATGATGTGTGGCTGGGCGTGGGGTGTGTTTCCCTGGCCAAATCTGATAGGTCGAATTTGGTCCTACCTCACTCCATATCTTCGTTGGGAATTAGAGATCTGGAATGATCGTTATGTGTGTGTGTGTGTGTGTGTGTGTGTGTGTGTGTGTGTGTGTGTGTGTGTGTGTGTGTGTGTGTGTGTGTGTGTGTGTGTGTGTGTGTGTGTGTGTGTGTGTGTGTGTGTGTGTGTGTGTGTGTGTGTGTGTGTATTTACCTATTTGTAGTATACAGGAATTGAGCAATGCTCGTGTTGTCCTGTCTCCATATCCACATTTATCTAGTCTACTTTTACACACATGAATGTTTTTCGCCTGCACCACCTCTTCGTCTAAGTCGTTCCAAATATTTATGTATTTACATAATATACCTAACTGTGATATACACGAGATATGCTATGCTCGTGGGTTCCCTTCGCTGTTTCTCAATAAGTCAAATTTAGCTTTAAACTCGTTTAAGTTTTTAAACTGGACGATCTCTTTGTCCAGGGTATTCCACAGGTCTATACTTCTACAAGGAAAACTATATTTCTTGATATCCTTCAAGCAGCTAGACTTCTTCAATTTCATTCCATGTCCTCTTGTTGCTGTCTTATCCCATACAAACAGATCTTCTCGGTCAATTTTATCTACTCCTATCATGATCCTGAACACTGCAATCATGTCTCCCCTCTTTCTCCTTTCCTCTAAGGAAGGCAAATCCAGCTTTTCCAGCCTCTCTCTTTATGACAGATCTGCCAGACTGGGGATCATCTTGGTTGCTGTTCTTTGTATTCTCTCAATCTTGTTTATATCTTTCTTTTTGTGTGGGGCACACTACCGCTGCATATTCTAGCCTGGGGCGGATCATGGCCACTATCAATTTTTTCATCATCTCCTCATCCATATAATGAAATGCTACTCTTATGTTAGTCAACAGTTTATACGTCTCTCTAAGTATCTTGTTAATATGTTTTTCAGGTGACAAACTATCTTGGACCAGCACTCCCAAATCTTTCTCTTCTCTCGTTTTTTTGTGATTAATTCATTACCCAACAAATAATTCAGTGATGGCCTCCTGGTACTTTTACCCATTTCTAATAGTTTACATTTCATTACGTTAAATTTCATTTCCCATATCCGGCTCCAATCATGTATCCTATCCAGATCCTCCTGCAGCATTTTACAATCCTCCTCAACCTCTACCTTCCTCAAGATCTTTACATCATCAGCAAACAGACTTGCAAAACTGTTCACTCCATCTACCATATCATTTACGTAAATCAGGAACATTACTGGCGCCAACACCGAGCCCTGTGGGACTCCACTTGTTACTTCCCTCCATCCAGACATCCTATCCTTTATTACTGTCCTCATTTGTCTGTCTCTCAAAAAGTCTCTCATCCATTCCTGGAGTTTCCCCTTCAGTCCTCCTATATACTCTAGTTTCCCAATTAGTCTCTTATGAGGTACCTTGTCGAAGGCCTTCTCTAAGTACACACAATCCACCCAACCAGCTCTCTCCTGTACTACGTCAATCGCTATTGAGTAAAAGCTCAACAAGCTGGAAACACATGACCTTCCACTTCTGAATCCAAACTGACATTCAGCCAAAATATTCAACTCTTCCAGATATTTTATCCATCTGTCTTTCAGAATTCTTTCACACAATTTTGCGACCATGCTGGTTAGAGACACTGGTCTATAATTCAGGGGTTCTTCCCTGTTTCCTCCCTTATAAATTGGTACCACATTCGCCCTCTTCCATTCTTGTGGCACTTTCCCCTCTTCCAGAGAACACATGATTAAACTGTGAATTTTATCCGCCAGTTGTTTTCTGCATTCCTTCAGTCCCAAATTAAAAATTCCATCAGATCCTGGGGCTTTCCTTACATCTTGAGTTTCCAGTAATTTATACACTTCCTGTACCTCCACTTTTATATCTTTTATCACCAGTACATTTCTAATAACTTCCTCCCCTTCCACAAACTCCTTTTCATTAGTGAAAACTGATTAGAAACATTTGTTCATTATTTCAGCTTGCACTGCTGCATCTTTATAGACCTCTCCTTTTACTTTCAGTTTGGTGATTCCTTCCTTTTGTTTCAGTTTGCCATTGACAAATCTATATAACAGTTTGGGTTCATCCTTACATTTGTCTATTATACCTTTTTCAAAATTCCTTTCTTCCTCTCTACATATTCTTGTGTATTCATTTCTAGTTCTTTTATATTCTTCCGTTGTTCTGTTGTTACCTCTCTATCTCCAGTTGTTCCACGCCTAGTCCCTCTCTTTTTTTGCTATCATACACCTTCTATTAAACCACTCCTTTTTCCTGTTTTCCTTCCCCCTTACTCCTGGTACAAAATTTTCTACTCCCAAATTATAAAGGTCTATAAAGATAGCCCACTTCCTCTGTATCTCTATTGTTTCTCTTAATTTTCTTCAATCCGCATTTTTGAAAAATTTTCTCAATCCTGTAAAATTTGCTTTCCCAGAGTTGTATCTTCCCTGCCTATAAAGCTCGTCTCTTGGCTCCACGTTCCCTGTTATCATCTGGAACTCAATGACCACATAATCACTTTTTCCTATAGGACAGAGATATTTCAATGATTCTATTACATCGGGTTCTTTGGTAAACAGTAAATCTAACCTTGCTGGTGTGTCCTCACCTCGGAACCGTGTCTCCTCTTTGACCCACTGCGTCATCACATTATTCATTATTATATTTATTAATATAGTGCCCCACGAATTTTCGCTGCCTCATGAGTCCCATTCCTCCCAGTTCACCTCTTTACAGCTAAAGTGTGTGTGTGTGTGTGTGTGTGTGTGTGTGTGTGTGTGTGTGTGAGAGAGAGAGAGAGAGAGAGAGAGAGAGAGAGAGAGAGAGAGAGAGAGAGAGAGAGAGAATCCCTTGCCCTCCACACACTTTACATAAAATACTAGTGAATCCATTTGTGGGTGAGTCTCCCCTATGCGGCCCCACCACGGTTGCAAATATCAAGTGAAAGCTGCAATATGGGTGAGAATTAATGCTGCAGACTTTCAATTACTGCACCAACCATTATATATATTGCTTATCGCTTTTCATGCTTACCTACCCCACATTATCCCCTTCAGTGCGGTGACGTATTGTTATATATACATTTCTCCAGATATATACGGATAATTCTCTTCAAGTAAGGGCAGAAATTTTGAGCATAAAGAATGTATACCGATACTGTATTTAACCTTTAGTTGACACTTCCAATACTGCAGTTCCCTTCTAAGTTAAATACTATCGTACTGAGGTATCGTGAATTAAATAGAGTGCGTTTCTTCTGACCTGACACAAGATTCCTAACCCCCTTCCACTCAGCTGATGTCAAGGCGTTAGCTAGATAGGGGAGGGTGCTTTGACTAGCAACCACACACTCACTCCTAACTAGGCTCGTCCAATTTGACACAACCTCGACTTATTACTGAAGTTGTGGCAGTGGTCCAGTTCCGTCAAGTGAAAACAAACATAAAAATTACTTTATTGGGGGTGAAAGGGTTAGCCATCCCCCTCATTCCCAGTCTTCCTCTCCGTACTCCCCCAGTCCTCGCTTCCTTAGTAATCCTTCCAGTACCAATTTCCTGCAGTCTCGATGCTCACTATATTCAGCAAAGGCGAGGCTCTTCGAACTGGAGGGGGTTACACACAGCCTTTAGGAACCTCCAAGATAACTATTTTCTTTTTCTTTTTATTGTACCTCTTGATTTCTTTTAATGGTAACAAAAATAAGTTAGATGTCATCGTGCTGAAGTGACTGACGCCTTGAACCAGGTGACACATTTTACTGCATTACTCTTGCCACCTCCAGACAGTCTTATTTCTGTCCTGCCAGCACCTCGTAATGATGGGGTCAATGCACGCTGTATCCAACCTTGTAATAAATAAAGTATCTCTTAAGAGGACTAAAACAGCCTGAAGGTATCAGTAATGAAATAATACTATCTATCTATCTACCTATTGTCAGACGTCCCAATCCCGTAAGGGGTGGCCACAAACAAATCACCTCCAAGTCGCCCTGCCCCCCGCCATTTCATCGCCCTGCCCCCAGCTCACACCCCTCTCTCTCATATACCTCTCCAATCCATCCCTTCGTCTCATCCTTGGCCTCCCCCTCCCTCTCCCCCCCCCCCCATCTCACTCACATACACTACACTCTCCTCGTTAGTCTCTCCCTCTCCATATGGCCAAACCACCTCATTGTGTTTCTATTAACGCTTCCTCTCACATCCACATCCACACCACAACGCTCCTTCGCTTAAGACGATTTTATTAAACAACCTGTAGCAATTAAGGGGTTTGCAGAAATCTCCACTAAACCCCTCCGCTATCAATGGTTTACCCACAGCTGAATAAACAGGCTGACAGGCTTAAGAATGAAGGAAGTAAACAAGGGGAGACGAAAAGCATAAACCCACATCACTACAATGATATATTTTTCCCAATCCACGGACAAAGCGAAGAGCGGTACCAGGCGGATGGCGACGATGGCAGAGGAGGAGTAGGACGAGGAGGGAGAGGAGAAGGAGACCGAGGAGGAGGAGGAGGAGGAGGAAATAGTGGTGGTGGTTCTAATCTAAACCGTCACTTAGCAAACCAGGAGTGTTGGGGGGAGGGGGGGGGGTGTTCGGGAGGATTACAAATAAAAAAAAAAAAAGTTCGAGGGCAAACTATGCAATTTTTACTTTTTTTTTTTTTCGCTTTCTATCGTATTATTATTATTATTATTATTTTTTTTTTGTAGTTTTTACTTAAGCTACTTTCAATTTTAGTTACTTTATGAGAGAGTTTTCCGACTTGAGAGGATTGACAAAGCCTCCTTCCTTTACAGCTAGAGGTGTTCCCTGAGCAGAATAAAATCGTCTGGGGGCAGCACGAATACAGGAAAAGACGCGGTAGGAGTGACGGGGACAATGAAGGCTGTAGCTGACTCCTCCAGTTTAAATGTCTCCCTTAACCCCTTCATTCTGATGACGAATTCTGTTTTGCTCTTGCCAGCCCTAGACGATTTTCTTAAGCTTTGTGGAAAGCATTTGTAGTGACAGGGTTAGAAAAAACGTCTCCATTAACCCCTCCACAACCTGATGCCACTCCCTAAGCTGAATAAAATCGTCTGAAAGTAGCAACAATGAAATGAAAATACGTCTGAGTTTGAAGGAGTTATTCAAATCAAAATGGCTGTTGGTGATGAGAATGCAATAAACGAACGTTCTGGTGGGAGACGCATAAACCCTTCAATCCCATGGTGTATTCTGCATTCTATTCTTGCAGCCTTCAGACGATTTTGCTCAGTTTCGGGGAGACTTAGTGGGGGTAAATAAAGCCTATTGATAATCCCTTTAGTACCAAAAGCCTCCCCTAAACCAAATACAGCAAAGGGGAAAAAAAGAAAAGAAAAAAGCACAGCCTGGCACTAAAAGCATTAACCTGCTGGGTAAAGTGTCGTGGCCAGTGATTGATAACGAAACGCTCACCCAAAGCTCCATTCCATTTGATGATATTTTTTGGAGGGCATAAGAGTGACGAGTGTTGTAACGGAGGTTATTATTTATTTATCTAGTCTTTCATATTTTTTTAGTTATAACACTAATGGATCTGGAAAAACTGCATGGATGGTGGAAAGTTGTACATGTCTGTGATGTGGATGTTAAGCTGCTGAATGCTATATAGAGTTTTTTAAGGCGATAGGGACGTGCTGTGTATGTGAGAGTACCACTATGTCGATGTCAGGGTGAGTGGTTCATTATTAGTGTTGGAACGAGACAAGAATGTGTTACACACACACACACACACACACACACACATTTTATATATATATATATATATATATATATATATATATATATATATATATATATATATATATATATATATATATATATATATATATATATATATTTCATGTGAGGAAGAAGGAACCAAAGGCAACGAGCCTGCAAAACTATTCCTTCCAAGAAAAACAAACTATAAGAGAGAGCCAAATTCAAGATCCGATCATTTCCAGACGCTTGGACACACTGCGTTTGAAAAACTGGAGATCATAGGAAGTAGGAAATACAGACAGAGGGAGACAGTTCCAGAGTTGACCTGTTGCTTAAATGAAGGACTGGGAGTAACGGTTAACTCTTGGATTAGAGAGTTGGACAGAAAAGGGATGAGAGTCTGCTGCTAAACGGGTGCTACGCTCCCGTCGTAGGGGTGGAGGAATGCATGCAGACAGTTCTGAGGAGCAGTGACCATTGAAGTAGCGAAAGAAAAGAGATAAAGATGCAACAGTGTGGCAAAGAGACAAAGGTTGAAGGGAGTCAGTAAGAGGAGGAGAGTTAATGAGGCGAAAAGCCTTTGACTCCACCCTATTGAGAATAGCTGTATGTGGGGAGCCTCCCCACACATGAGAGTTGTACTCCACACAGGGGCGGATAAAACCCCTGTATAGAGTCAACAATTGTGCAGGGGTAAAGAAGGAACGGAGTCGGCTTAGCACACCCGATCTCTTGGAAGCAGATTTTACAAGAGATGTAATATGATCTTTCCAAGACAAGTCCCGAGTAAATGAAACCCCAAGCATGTTCAAGGATGATGCAGGATTAAGCTGAATATTATCAATCATTAGTGGGTATACCTGTGGAAGATTTTGTCGGGTTGATAGGTGCAAAAACTGAATCTTTGATGCATTGAAAACAACAAGATTATTTTTACCCCAGTTAGAGATATGAGCCTAGTCAGACATTAGGTGTGCCATAGCCTCATCCCATGTTTGTTGAAGTAACTGCTGAGATGGACGTTGCGGGAATCGAATGGAAAGGTGAAGGGTGGAGTCATCAGCGTATGAGTGGATAGGGTTAGATGTACAGCTTAGAAGGTCATTGATGAATAAAAGGAAGAGAGTTGGTGATAGGACAGAGCCCTGAGGAACACCACTGTTAACAGATCTAGGAGAAGAACGATGGCCGTCTACAACAGCGGCTATAGAACGACCAGAAAGGAAGTTAGAGATGAAGGCACAGAAAGAAGGATAGAAACCGTAAGAGGGCAGTTTGGAAATTAAAGATTTATGCCAGACTCGATCGAAAGTGCAATGTCAAGCTTTCGCCAAAGTCCCGAAAGGAGGATGACCAGGAGCCTGAAAGGTAGGTGAGAAGTCGCCGGTGGAGCGTCCCTGACGGAACCCATACTGACGATCAGAAAGAAGGTTGTGATAGGAAAGATGCCTTAAAATTTTCTATTAAGAATAGACTCAAAAACTTTTGAGATACAGGATGTTAAAGCAATTGGACGATAGTTAGAGGGTTGGGAGTGGTCACCCTTCTTTGGGACTGGCTGAATGAGAGCAAACTTCCAGCAAGAAGGAAAGGTACAAGTTCACAGACAAAGGTGAAAGAGTTTGCCTAGGCAGGGTGTAAGCACAGAAGCACAGTTCTTGAGAACAACAGGAGGGACTCCATCAGGCCCATATGCCTTATTAGTATTGAGGACTGTGACAGCAGAAAATACATCAGCTGAAGAAATTTTAATGTCAGCCATGAAGAAGTCAGAGGGGGGAAGTGATGGAGGAACAGCACCGGAATCGTCTAAGGTGGAATTGGAGGAGAAAGTCTGAGCGAAGAGATCTGCTTTATCAGTAGAAGAAATAGCTACAGAGCCATCAGAGCAGAAAAGAGGAGGGAAGGATGATGAGGTAAAGTTGTTAGAAAGGTTTTTGGCAAGGTGCCAGAAGGAGCGGGAAGAATTCGAGTTAGAGAGTTGAGAGCACTTAGTACGGATGAAATTATTTTTAGCAGAGCGAAGAACAGACTTAGCACGATTCTGGGCAGAAACGTATAAAAGATGTGATTCAGGGGTGGGTTGGCTCCGGTACCTTTTATAGGCCCTCTCCTTGTTGCGGACAGCATTAGAACAAGCGTGATTAAACCAAGGCTTTCGTGCATTAGTCAAAGGATATGAGAAAGGAATGTATGCTTCCATGCCCGAAAAAATAACCTCTGTAATGCGCAAGGCACACTCAGATGGCTCCCGGCCACGGAAGCAATAATCATTCCAGGGAAAATCAAAGAAGTACTGCCTGAGGGCCTCCCAGTCCGCAGCTCCAAAGTGCAACAGACGACGTTTCTTTGGAGGGTCTGCAGGCCGTTCTGGAGCGATAGGACAGGTTAAGGTGATAAGGTTGTGATCGGAGGAGCCCAACGGAGAGAAAAGATTAACAGTGTAAGCAAAAGGATTAGTTGTAAGGAAGAGGTCAAGTATGTTGGAACTCTCTCCAAGGCGATCAGGGATACGGGTAGGGTGCTGTACAAGCTGCTCTAGGTCATTAAGGATAGAAAAGGTGTAGGCTTGTTCACCAGGTGGATCAGTGAAAGGAGAGGAGAGCCAAAGGTGGTGGTGAACATTGAAATCTCCTAGAATGGAGATTTCAAGGAAAGGAGAAATGGATAGAATGTGTTCCATCGTACAAATAAGATAGTCAAAGAATTTTTGATAGTAGAATTAGGAGATAAGTAAACAGCACATATATTTAGTCAGAGAATGACAGGAAAGCCGAAGCCAGAGTGTAGAGAATACGGAAGAATCAAGTTCAGGAACACGAGAGCAAGATAAGTTGTTGCGTATATATACACAAAAGCCACCTTTGGCTTTGAAATGAGTATAGAGAAAGTAGGAGGATACAGAAAAGGGTTTGCTGTCAGTTGCCTCAGACAGCTGAGTCTCGGTTAGAAAAAGGTGAGGTTTAGAGAAGGAGAGGCGGTGCTCAACAGAGCGAAAGTTAGAGGAAAGGCCGCGAATGTTGCAGAAATGAAGAAGAAGAAAGTCAGACAGTGGTTCCAGGCATCTTGAGTCGTCACCGGGAGAGGGGCAGAAGGTGGGGGCATTTATGGTCCCCCCCCTGGGGACTCCGAGGCTATGTTATTTGATGCCATTTTTTCTTTTTAAAATTTGAAAAGGAAGTGTGGTGTGTAATGTGCATGTAGTTTGGTGTTGATAGTTACAGAAACTTGTACTGGAGAGCATGCTGGCCTACTCTCTGTGTTACTGAGACACTGAAAAAGTTCAGCAAAGGGGGATGGTCGGGACCTAGTCCTGAGGGCTGATGAAACGGGAGCTCCAGCTCTCCCTGTCATCTGCTTTCCATCCACCTTGGGAGTACTGTCCTGCTTGACTGGTGCTACAGTCTACTCCACACACACACACACACACACACACACATATATATATATATATATATATATATATATATATATAATATATGAGCCTCTGTGGTACAGTGGTAGTGTGTGCGTTTCGTACACGGGTGAGCCAGGGTTCGCGACCCTCCTGGGTAATAAACTTTGGGAGTGTTCACCCGGCTATGTAATGCATTGGCGGACACAAGGGATGCTGTGGTTGAACCAGTGTCGCTTATGCTAGCACCCAGTTGGCTTGCGCGGGCCGATTACACTAGGTTCACAGACTACACACGCATCCAAAGCCACTCCAACACTACAATTACACTTACAAGCACTGCTCTCCATACATACAACCTCTACCAGACAGCCTAAACCACTTGGTAGAGATATATTGGCTGTATCGTCACGACTTCAGTCGGGATAGGCCGATCCTGCAGTGGATACTCTAACAACTGATGATGATATACAGTATATATATACAGAATATATGACACATGAACTAGTAAATGAAACTAAGTACCTTGGTACAGTAACAGAAAACAGAGGTCAATGTATAAAGGATGTGGACTGGGGCACTACGAACACCTTGATGAAAAGCAGAGTGTGAGTAGGGAGACTACATGAGGATGGCCTAGTGTGTTAGTGTCCAGAGAAACATGAATGTGAGACGCTGGTATGGCATAAGTGTGAAAAGTCATAAACAATAAGAAGAACGATTCACTGGGCAACATCCTTCCTATACTGAACTACTGCTGTTAGAGTCCTAATAAGAAGAGGAAACAGTAGAATAACAAGTCTTCCATTGCAGACGGAAGACCTTAACAACAACAACAACAACATCAATAATAATAACGATAAAAACAATATTAACTAGAATTCTGAAATTGCTGAAGCAATATTAAAAAAACTCCATGCATCTGAAAAATACTTTTGTTATTGTAGACCTAATATTTGGGGACTTTTGGTATGACTCAACATTTTTTACTGTTTTTGAGCTCTGACCTTAGTTGAGAGGCGGAAGAGAGAGTTATATGTGGAAAGGAAGAGAGAGGTGAAAAGATTAGTAAGAGAGAGTAAGAAGAGAGTGGATGAGGAATTTGGAAGGAATTTGAGTGTAAAGTGGAGGGACTGTAAGAAAATGTTCTAGAGAGAAGTGAAAAGAGTAAGACAGGGTGGAAGTGAAGTTAGCAGGGGAGTGAAAGATAAAAATGGTAGATTATTAGTGGAGAAGGGAGAAAAAGTGAGCAGATGGAGAGAACACTTTAAGGAATTGTTGAACGTAGAGGATGGAAGTAATGCGAGTAGAAGTGGCTGGGGAATGGCTGGGAGAAGGAGGGAGGTGAGAAGACATGAAGAAATCAGTAGGAGAGAAGTTGTGGAAGCAATGAAGAAAGTTAAATCGGGGAAAGCCCCAGGAATTGATGGAGTGTGTGGTGAAATGCTGAAGCATGGGGGAGAGATAGTAGTAGAATGGATGTGGAAGATGTGCAGATTGGCCTGGGAGGAAGGTAGAGTCCCGGAGGATTGGAAGTCAGGTATAATTATTCCCTTGTACAAAGGAAAAGGGGAAAAAGAAGTGTGTGGTAATCATAGGGGCATTTGTCTTCTTAGTATAATAGGAAAGTGTATGGTAGGATACTTACAGACAGAGTTAGAGAAAGAACAGAGAAATTAGTTGGAGAAGAACAGGGAGGCTTTAGGAAGGGAAGAGGTTGTGTAGATCAGATATTCATTCTTAGATCTTTAGTGGAAAAGTTTCTAGAGAAGGGAAAGAAGTTGTAT
Source organism: Coenobita brevimanus (assembly GCF_032717465.1). Lineage (NCBI taxonomy): Eukaryota > Metazoa > Arthropoda > Malacostraca > Decapoda > Coenobitidae > Coenobita > Coenobita brevimanus. Next base: position 25,838,940 of record NC_137039.1, on the reverse strand, counting down.
GCGGCTTTCATGGATTTGGAGAAAGCATATGACAGGGTGGATAGACAAGGATTGTGGAAAGTGTTAAGAATATATGGAGTAGATGGGAAGTTGTTGAATGCTGTGAAGAGTATGTACGATGGTGCGAAGGCTGCAGTGCGTGTGGATGGTGAACTAAGTGAATTTTTTTCTTTGAAAGTTTGTTTGAAACAGGGATGTGTCATGTCTCCATGGTTGTTCAATCTGTACATGGATGGGGTAATAAAAGAGGTACAAGGTAGGGTAGTGGATGTTGGAGTGGCCCTGGTAAGAGAGGATAGTGTTTGGAAACTCTCTGTACTGTTGTTTGCAGATGATACTGTGTTGTTGAGTGAAGACGAAGGGGAGCTGCAAGGCTTGGTGGATGAGTTTGAGAGTGTAAGAAACGGAACCTAAAGGTTAATGTAGGGAAGAGTATAGTGATGGTCTTTGAGAGAGGTGAAGTTAGTGAATGTACAGCGAGGTTGGATGGTGAGGAATTGGAAAATGTGAGTACGTTTAAGTATTTGGGTAGTGTGATGAGTAAGGATGGAGGTTTGGAGGGTGAAGTGCTTGAAAGGGTACAGCAGGGAAGAAAGGTTGCTGGTTCTTTAAAAGCAGTGATAAAAAACAGGGAAGTGAGCATGGAAGTGAAAAAGTTACTACATGACAGTATTGTGATACCAACTCTAACGTACGGAAGTGAAGCTTGGACATTGTTGGAAGGACACAAGTCAAGAGTGAGAGCAGTGGAAATGAGTTATTTAAGAGGAGCCTGTGGAGTCACGTGGAGAGAGGCTGACGAATGAGGATATAAAGGAGCGTTGTGGTGTGGATGTGGATGTGATAGGAAGCGTTATGAGGAACACACTGATGTGGTTTGGCCATGTGGAGAGGATGGAGGGTGAAAGACTGACGAAGAGAGTGTATGTGAGTGAGGTGGAGGGGGGAAGAGGGAGGGGGAGGCCGAGGATGAGATGGAGGGATGGGGTGGAGAGGTATATGAGAGAGGGGTGTGTGAGTTGGGAGCAGGGCAGTGAAATGGCGGGGGACAGGGCGACTTGGAGGCGATTTGTTTGTGGCCACCCCAAACGGGATTGAGGCGTCTGGCAATAGATAATAAAGCTCTGACTTTGAGATTAAGGTCGTCATTCATACTATGCAAATCATGTTCACTCGTGACCCACTACTTTTCCACCGAATTTGGTCAACATTGGCCGAATACTTTCCGATTTAACTCCCAGGCATGAGGCGGCCAAATTGATTTTCCTCAGCATCTTAAAAAGTATTTGTTGGATCTCAGTATCAATACCCATGTGCACTAGTATGTGTTGACGACTACATACCGAAACATTTGCAAAGCAATCGATTCAGTAGTGTTTGCTGCGCAGGAGAGCAAAAATTGAAAAAAATATCATAGAGGACGCTAGTGCGGGGCTTGTGCCAGGATTATTTGTTTGTCTGTTTGCCAAAAGAAGCCTGCAACCAAGATGCATCACTCCTGAAAATTTCAAGTCTCTACAGTATCTCGAACGGTCCTGGAATGCCAACCTTCTAGATCTTCCTACCTCCCCCCAAAAATAATATCTACACTATCAATAGGAACTTCACAGTACGTGAAGTTCTTGATTTTTTTTTTTTCCGTCATATCGACAGGCTTAATAATGTCTTTGCTATCATCAAACGATTTTATTGATACAAGTAAAGACGCGGTGATGGCTTTACTTTCCATACAGCATAAATTCCCCTTCAGCCTTCCCATTCTTTTCACAATTTTCTCAAGTGAAATCGGGGTGGAGTTCTAAATCAGGGTCGACTAATGGATTTTACCGAGTGAGAATGGCTGCCCTGACGTGAATCCCAATGACCCGCCAACAAGCCCTCTCGCTTTCTTTCGCTCTTCAATATTTTCTTACGCTTTCTCTATGCCTTTATCAAAATTCAGCAGCGGCGGCGGCGGCATCGGCGGCGGCGGCGGCGGCAGCGGCAGCGGCAGCAGCAGCAGCAGCAGCAGCAGCAGCAGAACCAGCAGCAGAACCACCAGCAGCAGCAGCACCAGCAGCAGAACCACCAGCAGCAGCAGCACCAGCACCAGCACCAGCAGCAGAACCAGCAGCACCAGCAGAACCAGCAGCACCAGCACCAGCAGCTGCAGCAGCAGCAGCAGCAGCACCAGCAGCACCAGCACCAGCACCAGCAGCAGCACCAGCACCAGCAGCACCAGCAGCACCAGCAGCAGAACCAGCACCAGCAGAACCAGCACCAGCAGCAGCACCAGCAGAACCACCAGCAGAACCAGCAGCAGCAGCACCAGCAGAACCAGCAGCAGCAGTAGTAGTAATAGTAATAATAATAATAATAATAATAATAATAATAATAATAATAATAGTAATGTTTTGGGTTCATGCCTGTTGTCCAAATAAGAGTTACCGAAGGAAGTATGACAAACATGAGTGAAATTTACATCCAGGTCCCTAATCTGACGTCAGAATGAAGCGGGACAATGGTGAAACAAACTTCATCCAAGATTCTGACCGTCTCTAGATTTACTACAGAGTCTGAGGCGTTATTCTCATCTTTAATACCCATTCACTGTTTTTCGGGGCTGGCTCCTACTATCAATCTTCTTCACATGTCAATCCATGGCATCGTCCGGTGGCTCTCAAATCTCTCTCATCTACCTCTTCTCCACCCAAACCGCTGCAATCCTCTCCACCCTCTTCCTTCCTCTGGCCTTCTCCATGCTGTCTTCAATGATTCTTGCTGTTCTCTTCTCGACCCTCTTCCTTCAACAGACCTTTTCCACGCTGTCTTGAATAATTCTTGCTCCTTTCTTCTAGACCTTCTTCCATCCACTGACCTTCTCCATGCTGTCTTCAGTGATTCTTGCTCCTCTCTTCTCGACCTTCTTTCTTCCCCTGACCTTCTTCATGCTGTCTTAAATGATTCTTGTTCCTCTCTTCTCTCCATATGACCGCACCATTTCAACCTTGCTGTTCAGGTCTTCTCACCGATACACACCACACCCGCTCTCCTCATTACTTCTTCACTTCTCAGCCGATCACTGAGCAAAACATTCCACCTCCACCTAAGCATTCTCATTTCAGTCCTTTTAAGCTTTTCCTCTCAGCTCTCTTACCATACCTCAACACCATCTTTATCACTTCCATAGATTTTTGTTTGTTTGTTTTAAACTCCTGTGGTATTCTTCTGTCACACACCGTTCCAGACCCCTGCCCCGACTACCAACCTGCCTCTATCCTCTCACCAACCTCCTCCTCACAAGCCGGGATGTACTCGTATACACTTATGGATTCAAAATGTACCGGTATGTATGCATAGGTAAATTAAATGTACAAGGGCAGGTGAGACTGTCAAAAGCTGTGTAGAGTCTATTTAAGAAGTACTGAACGTCCTCAGCTCAGAGGAAGGGAAAGTGAACGATAACTACAATAACAATTTTCACGCTTTTCATTCTGTTTCAAACTGCTGATCATGTGAAGGTAAACTGGGTGGTCCTTGCTTTATTTTTCTTTACTTTTTCCTTTTTTTTTTTAAGTGACTATATGGAGTAACTGGGGCTTTATTCGCGGTCCTACAAGAGCAAGAACGTCACCTGTCTAACCTTAATTGTCTACTTCATGAACACCTGGCGTGAGAAGCGACTAATAGGTAGAGCTGAAGTGTGGTGAGTAGCAGTGTCAAATGGACGACTGAGGACTGGTGGCAAAGGCAAGTGATCTGAGTGGCGGTGCTTTGTGTAGGAATACAAGTTTTGCTTGATTAGTTTGTGAACGTCATATACAACCGAAAACAAAAAAACAGATAAATAAACAAATATGTCAATTCCCACTCACTGAAATATGCTACTGATGCAGCACCAGAATACAAGATAACCGAGTTCGGATATTTGATACTATTCTGCAAGTAAAGAGACTACTTCACATGCTGTTCCTCTCATTGCCTCTCAGAGTCACTCACTACCTGCCATAACTGTATAGTATTTCCGCTTCTTTATCCCATGGATTAGGCCTTAAAAAAAAAAAAAAAAAAAAAAACTCCAGCCCAGGGACAATAGCTTGAGTGAATATTTTCAGGGCAGGTATTCTGCACATCTGTGTTTGTGTGTGTGTGTGTGTATGTATATATATATATATATATATATATATATATATATATTAGTGATGGTCCAAATACTCGCCTTCGCAAATTTTCACATATTCTTTTTCGAAATTCATATTTGTGTTTGAATTTGCATGATGTCATGCGAATACTTTACAAACATTGATAATGTTACTTTAGAAAGTTTACAGACAATTAACAACTACTAACTCATTCACGGAGTTCGCAAGGGAGGGGATTACAAGTACAGTATCTCCATCATTACCGTCCCCATGGTGTCGACCAATTGAGATGGCCTGGACCACTGCCTGCCTCACAGTCCATCAATGTCTGCAGTAGTCGTGGTCTTTCCTTCATCATCCTCTTTGCTGAACACCGCCTTTCCTCCTCTAAATCTTGCATTCTTTTCTGCACTGAAACCCGGCTGACTTAAGGCCACTGATGGTAAGCTATATTGTGTATCCTCCTACATTTTCTAGATCAGTTTAAAGGCCCAAAGTGTGTCGTTGGTGTATTAGTGTAACGCTTTAACTTGATTTCTTGTTCCCCAGCTTAAATCTTCTAAAGTCTCCACACCATGGCCAAGGGTGTCCTGCCAGCCTCTTGCATAATACATAGAGTTACAGTATTTCCTAACTCTACTGACTGTCTAAAAATTCGTGGATTATCTGACTTGTATAATGGGAAACTTTTTTTTTTCTCTGATCTATCCATTGTAAGACATTTCTGTGTTCGCTGCGACCTTGTGCTCTCCTCTCCGTTCACTTATCCACCTGTTGAACATGCCTACATCTTTTCAGTCCTTAATGAGCTAGAAAGAAGCTTCCACAGTGCCCTGCTCGTATCCTTGACATCCTTTGAAAGTTCCAACATTCTTGACCTTATTGCAACAGCCAACCTTACTGTTTACACTGTTAACTTTTCTTCTCCATTGGACTTCCCTGATCACAACCTTATCACCGTAACTATCCTGTTGCTGTAGCCCGGCCTGCCTCACTGAGCTCCTCCTCTTCTCTGATTCATATCGCTGGTGAGAGTGTGCGAAAACATAAAGCAATTCACTAATCTCCGACGTTTATATATGAAACTCCGTTGATTATTATTTTTTTTATGCGAGGAAGAAGGAACCAAAGGCCATGAGCCCGCAGTAACAGTTCCCTCCAAGAGAAAAACAAAATACAATAGAGAACTAAATTCAAGATCCGATCATTTTGAGATGCCTGGACACACTGCGTTTGAAAGACTGGAGATCATAGGCAGCAGGAAATACAGACAGAGGGAGACAGTTCCAGAGTTGACCTGTAGCATAAATGAAAGACTGGGAGTAACGGTTAACTCTTGCATTAGAGAGTTGGACAGAAAAGGGATGAGAGTTTGCTGCCAGTCGGCAACGATACAGAAATGTCGGACGTTTTATCATCACCAGTGTGCTTCAGAATTTGTCGAAAAAATGGGGTCTGGTCCACACCTCAGTTTAATAATTCACCCCCAGAGTTTCCGTCTGTCCATCCCCATCCCAATCCTGAACGATGAGGGGAGTTCTTCGGTACCCCATAATACTGTGTGGGGGATGCAAGGATGAAACAGAAGCGTCATCGTACTGAAGGGACTACTGGAGATTGCTTCGAGCATAATCACTAAACCTGCCTAAAATCGCCTGACGGTAGCAAAACTAGTACAGGGTGTGGCAAGAGTAAGACTGGGATTTCGAGTTAGTGTAAGGGACCTAAAACGTATCAGTAAGGCGTGGATCATACTCACTAAAAGTTCTCTTGATACGACATGTTTGGACGAAGGCAACAAATACACACGCATTTATATACGGAGACCAGAAACACACACACACACACACACACACACACACACACACACACAAAGCAACACCATCAGAGCGTAAAAAAAGAAAAAATCTGGAAGTGAGTTAAAAAAGTGAGGTAATTGGTGCAAACCCGTCAAAGGCATCACAGCGCAGGGTAATGAACACACATACACACACACACACACACACACACACACACCATCCAATTCGACACATCAACACTAAAGGGAAAAAAGATAAATTAATCTTCAGAAACTAATAAAATTAGTGTTTCCTATAAGCTGATTATATATATATATATATATATATATATATATATATATATAGAGAGAGAGAGAGAGAGAGAGAGAGAGAGAGAGAGAGAGAGAGAGAGAGAGAGCATCATCAGCCGTTAGATTATCCACTGCAGGACCGGCCTATCCCGACAGAAGTGGGGACGATACAGCCAATGTATCTCTACCAAGTGGCTTAGGCTGTCTGGTAGAGACTGTATGTAGGGTGAGAAGTGCTTGTAAGTGTAATTGTAGTGTTTTAGTGGCATTGGATGTGTGTGTAGTCTGTGAACCAAGTGTAATCGGTGCGCGCAAGCCAACTGGGTGCAAGCATACTTTATAGTACACGACACTGGTTCAACCACAGCACCCCCTATGTCCGCCAAAGCAGTACGTGGCCAGGAGAACGCTCCCAAAGTTTATTACCCTGGTGGGGTGTGAACCCTCGTCCTCCAGTGTACGAAAACGCACACTTTACCACTGTACCACAAAAGGCTCCATATATATATATATATATATATATATATATATATATATATATATATATATTTATTAGTGATGGTCCGAATGTATGGTTTTCAAGGTTGACGAATGCGAGTGTGAATACGAATTTTCAGTATTCGTGAATATGAATGCGAATGCGAATTTTCTGTTTAATGAAGTAGAAACGTGAGTTATTCGTATTTTTTGTGAGAATTTTAACGCAAAAATTTTCAGCTATAGAAAACTGAATGAACAGTTTTCAATCAAGTTTCTGTGTTACCAGGATGCGTCCCCCGGGGATATCAGACGCGTCCTGAACCAACTTCAAACGGACCCAGAACACATCACGTCAGACAGGCACTCTCTCTCTCTCTCTCTCTCTCTCTCTCTCAGAAGTTCTTGAGATTTAGATAACTTTTTGTGGTTATGAGCAAAAAATCTGGAGATTACCCACTTTTTAATGAGAAATTCTGAAACCTCTGTCCTTAGGCAAAACATGTGGAGAAATGCAGGTTTTTCTGGGAATCTGGCAGCACAGCATGATGCAGCAAGCAGTCCTTGCTAACTTAGCACAACTGCTTGCTTGGCAACATCAGCCTTGAGCACTCGTTCAACTCATGCCTTTAACTCATTATTTAATATATAAGAATGAACGTTTGTGTATCCTGTTATATTCATGTAGAGTGGAGCAGATAGTGAAGGGAAAATGTTAAAGACATGGTACTGGACTATTTTTTATCTTATGGAAACACGGGAAAACGTCAGCAAAGAAACATGATCGGGAGTTGAATCCTGAAGGCTGGTGAAACGGGAGCTCCAGCTTTCCGAATCACCATCTTTCCCTCCAGCACGGAACTCCCGCCCTGTTCGACTGGCGCTACAGCCGCCTCTCTTAATGAAATACGAAAGCGCGCGCAAAATTATTAAATATTCCATTCTGATAACGTATATTCTGGATAATTTTTATCTCCAGGCAATTACAGTTATTATAAGGAAGAGTTTATATCCTGATGAAGTAATGAAAGTAACATGTAACTCGATAATTCTCCCAAAAACTGAATAATGTGTTCTGGTGTTAGAGAGAAGGGACTGGAGACGTTAATCGTGTATGCTTCCGCCTTTACTTAATTGCTGCCATCTTCACACAGTTTAATTCAGATATAGGGGGGTCTTTTCAAACAAGAGTGGGTTACATAGAGCTCCCATTAACCCCTTCACTGTTGGGGGGCTCCCTTCAAGTCAGTAAAATTGTGTAACAGGAACATGAGGCAAAAAGAAAAAGAAAAAAAGAAAAAGACGTCAGCGTTTTGAAGTCTTTAGGCAAAAACTTGAACAAACAACAGGATAAATAAAATCAACAACATCAACAACAACAACAACAACAATGACTCACCAGCATCAAAACAACAACACAAGCATCAACAACAACAACACTAATTGAAGCAACAGACACACTGAAACAATTACAGTTGTGCGGAGATTAAGTCTATTTATAGCACTGACATTTACTTCCTCGGTTATCTTGTGTGTGTGTGTGTGTGTGTGTGTGTGTGTGTGTGTGTGTGTGTGTGTGTGTGTGTGTGTGTGTGTGTGTGTGTGGACATACAGATAGACAGAGATAGATAGACTGATAGATAGATAGGTAGAGAGATAGACAGACAGACAAACCAACAGACAGATAGATATAAACACAGGTACACATATAGACAGAGTGCCATACATATCCATTTATATAGGTAGATAGTAAGCTCAAGTAAGGAAGGTGGTAAAGACTATTTCTAACCTCCATATAGTATAAAAAAAAAACTCTTCTAACCTTAATAGAATCATTCGTACCATCAATAAAGCAATACAGCAGACATCAAGGTGTGAAGTGGTGAGGTGACAGGTGAATGGATTGATGGTGTAATTAAGGGAGGCACTCAGGTGATAGTTTCTGGCACTGAGGCCTTACTACGAATATTTCCCGATTTTACGATCTTACGCATCCCATTTACGGCAGCAAGATATGGTGATGATGATGATGATGATGATGATGATGATGATGATGATGATGGTGGTGGTGGTGGACTGGTGCTTATGTGTATATTTAAGTATTTTTCCGATTAGATGTGTGTGTGTGTGTGTGTGTGTGTGTGTGTGTGTGTGTGTGTGTGTGTGTGTGTGTGTGTGTGTGTGTGTGTGTGTGTGTGTTCGCGACTGCGCGTGTGTGTGTGAGTCACGAAGTCATGGTGTAACTGGATAATCCCTTGTGGTCATGTGTGTGTGTGTGTGTGTGTGTGTGTGTGTGTGTGTGTGTGTGTGTGTGTGTGTGTGTGTAGGTCAAGAAGTCATCAGTGTCCTCTGCTCCTTCCCCCGCCCCCCGTCAAGTCATCAGGACCAGCCAACGACCCACATTAGCACTGCCCAGGTTTTCTTTAATTACTCTCCCCCCCCCTCTCTCTCTCTCTCTCTACGCATTCCTTTTTTTTTCCCCTCCTTTCTTCCCTCTGTCTCCTTTATCCCTCTTCAATCCCTCCCTTTTCCTATTTTTTCTTTCTCTCTTCTCTTCATTTATTCTCTCCCTTCTCCTCTCTCCTTAATTCTCTCCTGTCTTCTCTCTCTCTCTTCTCTTCCTGTACCCTCTCACTCCTTTCTCTCCTTCTCTTCCATTCCTTCTCCTTTCTCCCTCTCCTCTCTCTCGCCTTTCCTCTCCTCCCTCTCCTCTGTCTGTCTGCCTGTCTCTGTCTCTCTCTCTCCATTCCTATCCTTTCCTCGCTCCCCAAATCTTCTCTTTTCCCTCCCTCTTCCTCTCTCCCAGTTACCCTCCCCTTCTTCCCCATCCCTCCCTCTCCTCTTCATTCCTGTTTCCTTCCTTGACATTCATTACTCTCTCTTCACTCTTTCCCTTCCTTATCTCACTTCCTCCCATCGTACCCCTTCCTGTCTTGTCCTCCTCATTTCTCTCTCTCTCTCTCTCTCTCTCTCTCTCTCTCTCTCTCTCTCTCTCTCTCTCTCTCTCTCTCTCTCTCTCTCTCTCTCTCTCTCTCTCTCTCTCTCTCTCTCTCTCTCTCTCTCTCTCTCTCTCTCTCTCTCTCTCTCTCTCTCTCCAGGACATTTCTCATGGCGCTGGAAATGAAAATGGCTTCAAGTTTCACACCCAAGATTTCTCCCCTCAATTTATTCCTGCCTCTGGGTTTATTTTTCTTTCTCAGTTATTTCTCAGTTATTTCTTAGTTTTTTCTTAGTTATTTCTTAGTTATTTCTTACTCTGTTATTTCCTCCATTTAATTTATTCCTTCCCCCCTTTTTTTTCCTCCCCATCAATTCGCTCTTTTTTATTTCATCTCAATCATATATTCTTATAATTGGTCATTTCCACAAGACTGTTCAATAGTCAAATACTTCTTTGCCCCGTCAGCAGTGTAGGGACCCGAGGCTAGGCTACTCATTCCCGACATTTTAGGCAAGAGTGACCAGCCTTACCCACCCCTGAGTGGCATTATGTGAGCAATAAACCCTAATCGTCTCACAGATGGAAACCCTTAAAGAATCTATGTCTGAAACACCTTAACGCACTAGACCACCGGGAGTCATTTGGTTATATGGTTACCACCCAGCGTAGTGTATTAATTCCCTCCTTACTTATTTTCGTCTTTGTTTACTTCTTCGTATCGTAAAATATTCTACACTCAGTCTGTCGTTACTTCAGCCTTCCTCTCCATTTATAAGTCATGATTTTGTCGCTGCGTCCTTTCCTTTATTTCCTTTCCTCATATTATTCTTTACATTCGATATAACTTTATTTTTTAATTTACTCACTACCTTGGCCGTGTTTCTTCTCAATTTATTTTTAAGTTTCTCTTTGTTCCTTCTGTTCCGTATTATTTCCTTCAATTTTTTGTTCTGATTTTAATTTCTTCATTCTCCTCAGTTTAATCTTTTGTTTTCCTTTTGCTAGCCCTCCTCTGTCTGTCTGTCTGTCTGTCTCTCTGTCTCTCTCTCTCTCTCTCTCTCTCTCTCTCAGGCTTCCCCTAATGTTGTCCCAGTTCCTTCAAGTAACCTCAGTGACTCTCCACCTCCTCTACTGGTATCATTCACTATAAAATCAATAAGAAATAATAAAAAAAAGATCTATTCGCAGCTCTAATGAAATCCAATAATGATCTGGGACAGCGAGAGATTTTTACATGCAGTGGCGTCTCTAGGAGTGGCCCAGTCAGTCAGCCACATCCTAATGATTTCCGCACAAGTTGGCTCTCTGTCTCGAAGCCTCATATCGTATCATGTCATCAAGTGAGTCATTATTTTCCCACGTCAGTCATAAGAACAATAAATCTCCGTAAATCCCAGGCATCTTTCAACACATTTACCTAAGACTGTGCAATTCTCTCTAGTCCTGGAGTTCCTTATAAATTCCTATGGCGTCTTCCGGTGTATAATCCCAAACTGGTCCAAAGAAAATGAGAAATAAATCGAAACAGGTTCTTGAGGTTTGGTATATTTCTGGTGGTGGTTTCCCTCGTTGACTGTGATATGCTTTTGTCTCCCCACCTCTGGCCTACTTAGCCTATTTAAATATGTGGGTGTAGGAAAATGATGATGATGATGATGATGATGATGATGATGATGATGATGGTGAAGAATTATGACGATGACGATAATAAAAATAATAATGATGGCCATGATTTACGAGTCGGGCGCCCAAATAAAGACGGGTTTTTACGTGCACACTCCCATCCCAGCCCCGCTTCTTCACCGCGGCGGGTCTTCGGCAAAAACCCTGCATATTATTCGGTGGATGGCGAGCGTCCGGAACCCAGCGCTCGTAACCGTAAAAAGCCACTAATATCCCTGACGCTGGCGGTGGCGGCGGCGCTGTGGACTTATTCCCCTCCTCCCCTCCCCTCCCCCCCACACCTTGCCTTTCCCCCACGCCCCATTTACCCCCCCCCCGCTACCTGACCGCGGAATTAATCTTTTCACTACGATGGGGAACTTTTTTTTTACAAGCTTTTACGATGGGGCACCTTTTTTTTTTTTTTTTTTTTTTTTACAAGCTTTCTTTCTTTCATTTTTTCTTGCATTATTGGTGTAACTTTTTTTTTTCAATTAAGCTTAGGGGACTGATCAGTAGTGGAATTAGTATAAGTGTCTCCGTATTCTTATTTCCCTGAAGTTCTGGCAACTCAACAAGACCAGGGATTACAAAGATTATCCAATTACCCATTCAGTATGAGGTGGCCTCATTTTATACGCTCGCCCAGTTTACTTGTCATTCCGTCTGTCAGCAAGATTCTGGAGTATCTACTATACTGAAGTGTACCAATTAGGCGATGATTAAAGACCATCAGAGAAGCATATGATTAGGTTTGGGCAGAAAAGGTCAAGGGTCATAGGGCAAGGGCAAGGTCAACTCGAGTAATTTTAATCCGATTTTGACCAAACCTGGTGTAAGGGTTGAGGGACAGGAAAGAGTTAAGTGTTTCCTTCTTGCCAACAATCGCTCAGAGGCAAAGGTCATAGGGCAATGTTAAAGGTCCGGCCCATTAACTCAGACAGGAGTGATTTGGAATAAACTTGTGGTCAGCCGAAAAAGAAAGTATTGTAATTTCAGGACAATGGGTCAAAGGTCAAGGTCACAGGGTTAGGTCAATTGAAGGATTTTTTTTACTCGAGCTGAACCAAGCGTGATGGATGGGATGATGTCAGGTAAGGATGAAGTATAATCTGGTCAATGTTTCCATGTTTAGTACATGGGGATACGGTAGAAATGTTTGCACCATTAAAAAAGAAAAACTTAGATCATCCTATCATTATGACATTCTAGAGGTAGGTAGCGTGCGCCATGACGATTCTGTTTTAGCCGATTCAAGCCGAGTGGAGATACTGTGAGCGAGTCGAGCCATATCAAATACATTAATATTATTGCACTGGGATTGAAGAAATTTGATTCAATGATCAGTATTACTCTAATTTAGTGTGTTTCATTGAATTCGAGCCAATTAGAGCGAGGTTGAACATATATTTACTGATAAATTACTGAGAACGGTAAGAAGGTATTATAGGTTCTTCAAGTGAAGTGCTTTGCATACAGGCGCTGACGAGAGACCTACACGTGATGGCTCTGTGCACCCTGAGTGGAGCAACTGCAGTGTCCACCTTGGAGCCAAGACTCATCATTTTTTGCACCTCGCCATTGGAAGGACCTTCGTCCGACCGTGCTGAGGCGCTGTCTACTACAGGGAGGTACTTGTGTTCTGTGTTGTGTATATACTACTGTACACTGTGCCTGTAGGAAGGCTCAACAGAAGAAGTTCTTTGCCTTTGGTCAGCAGGTCTGCTCGGCCCATACTTTACAGGCAGCGTCGAGTCCCCCATTCCGGTCATTAGGGCGGACGGCTGTGCCTCGTTCGATTGTGAGAGCATTGAGTCACAAGTCAAGAGCACAGGGAAAGGTCGAAGGTTTGACCTTAGGGCCCGTCCAAACGACCAGTGGGCACCTGTTTTATCCAAGCACGTTGATTTTCAGTTTCGAGGCATGATTTTTTTTTTTTTTTTTTTTCAAATAACTAAATAGAGGAAGGAAAAACAAATGAATAAAAAAAAAAAAATCCATACCCCAGTTTAATGCTCTCCTCCATTCATAGAGGAAGGAAAAACAAATGAATAAAAAAAAAATCCATACACCAGATTAATGGTGTCCTCCATTCATTAAAAAAAAAAACAGTAACAGTTGGACTTGAACAGCTGTAATTATGATGAATCGCGCTCTTAACCGTAGCTAAGAACCAGGGAAGATGCAGCCCTTGATCACCTTTACACGATTATTTTCCGGGATTTTTTTTTTTTTTTTTTTTTTTTTCATACTCCAAATCACGTGTCCACTGGTCGTGTGTACGGGTCTTCAGACTGACTGTGCGGCACTGTTATCGCAACTATGATTCATGCTATTTCTGTTATCGCCATACAGTTGTAAGTAACTTAGAGGACATCTTTACTAGTGCCGGGCTTATCGACGAAATCCATTAACTCCCTTCAGTACAGCAAAATAAAAAAGATATACAGTGTTCTTGTTACCGCAAGCCATGTCTTCCCTAGCACATTATTCCACCAAACACCAGACGATTGTATTGATCTCGAAATGGGTTACAGCAGCCTGTCAGTGTTTAGGGAGGCTTCTTGTGCAGTCTTGTAGAGCAAAGGGTTATGATGTACTTTCTTCATTATGTCAAATGATTATTGAGGATTGTGCAGTAAGTATTTTACTCTAGCTACTAACAAGAGATTCCAAGCACCATAGGGACACTTGCGTCGTCCAAGACCAAATTCCCTCAACATGATACTATCTTTATATTTTTTATCACCCTCTCCAGGCGTTTTTATTCATCGTGGGAGAAACCTCTGGAATGTAGGGGTTAAAAATGACATCCATGAAACGTTTTGCTCCTGTTACCGTCACACAGATGTGTTCGGTTTTTGTGACACCTCATTTACAAAAAGAGTAAGCGCAGAGAAACAGGTTTCTTTTTTAACCCTCTCATGGTTAGGGTACTTTTAGTATATTACAAGTGCTTGGTATCCCTACCGGGTCGCCAAGCACTTGCTCGGCTCTCGGGCTTCGCCTTCTAACCTCGCAATTGCTGCAGAATGGCTGAATGTATGGGAAATCTGTTTACACAGCCGAATGCCCAACACAGCACTAGTGCCAACGGTGGCAAATTATTTTTATATCTATATTTCTGGTGTTGTAATTGTGTGTTGAAGAGTACCAAGTTTTAGCGATTACCTCTCCGCCCGCCAGGAGTCGTTTCAGTTACACACGACTGGCTCAAAACCTAAGCATCTGCTTGCAATAGTTTCTGGCCCACTGCACGCATACTTGTGCGTCGATGCCAATTATATCAAATTTGTTGAGGAAAACATGATTTTGAGCAAAATTTCACTGTTCATATGAGGACTTAAAACCGACACACAGCTGCACTGACGCGCTCCGTGCATTGTAAAGTCAATGAGGATAATCATTTAGGGCCAAAATGCCCATAGAGAAAACTTCAGTCGACATGAAACTGAAACGGGCCCATCTGTGACCCAATTGGAACCATCCCGCCAAGTATCATCGCAATCCTTTTTCTAACTTCGGCTGTGGTACACTGACAGACAGATATAGGGACACACGGCTAGAACTATATTATACTTAATTCAGCTGAGAGTGAGTCAAAAGATGCTGAGAGTCACGAGTGTCACCAATAATCCTGCCGCCATTCATCTTGTCATGGGCTGCGCACCTCTCGTATTCCATTCCAGTCATCGCCAGGAGATTTTGTGCAACTTAGAATGAATGTACCTGCCTGGGAATGTTAATTACTAGCTTTTATGTAGGTCTGTTATTATCCAGGACAGATATATATATATATATATATATATATATATATATATATATATATATATATATATATATATATATATATATATATATCCGTCATCCAATCCTACGTTGTCCCATGAGAAGCGTAGGAGCCCGGGGCTAGGCAAGTTGGTCCTGACATTAAAGATGAGAGTAACCAGCCTCACTCATCCCTGAGTGGCATTAAGTAATAAAACCCCAACCATCCCTTGGATATAAACCTTCACCGGCCCAATCCGACTGGAGCACAGTAATTACCCAATAAACCACCAGGCGCCAAAATATGGTTATATGGTTACCACCCAGCGAAGTAAATGGTTTCCTGGTGTACATGAAACCATTTGGCTTGTCACTCAGTGTAGAGTCACCCACAGGCACAAGGAAGAGGAAAGAATGAAGGAAAGAAAGACAGAAAAGGAAGTGTAAAGACACCCGTATGCAGAAGGACGAGGAAAGAATGAAGGAAGGAAAGACAGAAGATGATGGAAGGAATGAAGGATGGAGGAGGGGAAAGGGCAGACACCCGAGAGCAGCACTATGTCGAGTGGGTTGATGGTGGGCGTCCCCACCTACCACAATATTATATATATATATATATATATATATATATATATATATATATATATATATATATATATATATATCTATATATATATATATATATATATATATATCTATATATATATATATATATATATATATATCTATATCTATATATATATATATATATATATATATATATATATATATATATATATATATATATATATATATATATATACTGGCAGGGGTACCCGGCGTTGGCGGACCAGAAAGGCGAACATTCTGATCCTATTTGTTCTAGTTGAGTCTTTCCCCTCCAGAAAGACCATGTACCTCTTTTCTTTTGAAGAGGGATTTTAAGAGGTTCAGGAACTTTCTATCTCAGCTATAGCGGACTAAAGCATACTCTTCGTGTGCATTTGTTTACTTTTAACGGTGACCTCAAATAACCTTGGAGGTAAACCTCACATACCCTATGTCCGAACTGGAGGTCATGCGAGTCTCCATGCCAAAAATTCGTCTGCAGAGGTATCCGGCGTTGCCCGGGCAAAAAAGGCGAACACTATACCAGTGACCTTGAACATAGATCTAAATTTTGACCCGCCCAAAACCATCCTTGGGTCACCCTGATGCACAATATATATGGGTCTGGGGATCTCTGGCCCTTGGGTTTTCCGTGATTGAAGGACAAACAAACAAACAAACCGAGGCTCTTTCATATATCTATATACACACACACACAATTATATATATACCGTCTAAAAATATACATACATATATATATATATATATATATATATATATATATATATATATATATATATATAAATATAGAGAGAGAGAGAGAGAGAGAGAGAGAGAGAGAGAGAGAGAGAGAGAGAGAGAGCATAAATATTGGAAGTGGAGGTGTGGAATAATATTAGTGGATGAGGGTTGGGGTGACGGGGGGGGGGAGGGGGGATTTGTATTGTTATGGGTTCATCGGGGCGGGAATCGCGGCACTTCATTAGACCAAAGCCTCTGTGCGCAAAAATGATCACACCCTGCAAAACTAAATGACCTGGAATGAGAGTTTCTTTTTTTTATATACCCTCTCTCTCACCCTTTTTTGCTTCTGTCGGTTTTTCCTTCGCGCTGTCTCTCCTTTTTACCCATTTAGATTTCTTGCTGTCATTCATTCATTCATTCTTTCCTTCTCTCTCTCTCTCTCTCTCTCTCTCTCTCTCTCTCTCTCTCTCTCTCTCTCTTTCATCACCCGAATTTCTCTCTTTCCTTTCACCTTTCCACCAATATCAATTTGCAGACAGGTAAAAGGGCAGGTGAGGAGGGAGAAGGTGAGGGGTGAAGGAGAGGGGGAGGTGCTAGGAAGGAGGAGGAAGAAAGGAAGAGGTGACGGAAGAGAGAGGAAGGGAGAGGAGGGGAAAGGAGGAAGCAGGGAAGAGGAGTGAGAAGGGAGAGAAGGTGGGATGAAGAGGGAAGGAGAGTTTGGGAAGGAGGGGAAGGAAGGTTTGGGAAGGAGGGGAAGGAAGGTTTGGGAAGGAGGGGATGAATGGAATTGAAGAAAGAGGAGAAAGGGAGAAATAGGAAGTGTGAGGGAGGAGGAAGGAAGAGGGACATGAAGAGTGAGGAGCGAAGCATGGAAAGAGGGAAAAGAGGGAAAGGGAGGGGAGAGAAAGAGAGGAGTGTGAAGGGAGGAAGGAAGGAAAGGGGAGGAACGGAAGGAAGGAGGAAAAGAAGAAAATGGAAGGCGTAAATAAGGGACGATGGAGAAAGTGAAGGTGAAGAGGGAAAGATGAAGGGGGAGGGAGGAGGGAAGAAAAGACGATGGAAAGAAGGAGTAAGGAGCAGATGAAGGGAGGGAGGGAAAGTGAGGAGGTAGATTGGTAGAAGAAGGAGGTAAGGAGGAGGTGGGGGAAAAGGATGGGGAAGGATGTGTTATTGACTATGGGGCCAGGGACAGCAGGGGGAAGCAGGGGGCAAGAAGGAGCAAGGGGCATGTGGGAGCAAAGGGATAAGGAGGGGCAAGGGGGCAGAGGGGCAAGGGCGAAGGGAGTCTGCGGTCGCCAATGTCCTCTGTTTCTTGTGGGATTTCCGATACCAAGCGAGACAGCCTTCAGTGAAAAACAACAATACTTGCAACAGTTACTGCAACCAATACTACCTGTACACAATACCAACAACAGTTACTTGAACCATTACTAATATAACAATAACAACAACTATTGCTATCACAGCTACTACAACATGGGCATGAAAAATAATAACGGCATACACGACATTAATAATATCCAGTAACAGAAGCAGCAATCGCAATGACACTTACTATCGTGATGATGATAATATTTAAAGCAATAATAATGGTAATATATGATTATAATAATTATCAGCAATAATAATGATAATAATAATACCAATACTACTACTAGCGTACTACTACTACTACTATTATTTTTATTATTATTATTATTATCATTATTATTATTGGCACTATGGTGGTGGTGGGGGGGGGGGCGCTTACCATCCACTAGCTCGATGTTGTGCTGCTTTGGGTGTCTGCCCTTTCCTCTCTTCCATCCTTCCTCTTGTGTCGTTCTTTCCTTCAGTCTTTCCTCTTTCTTCTGCATACAGGTGACTTTACACTCCCTCTTCTGTCTTTCCTTCATTTTTTCCTCTTCCTTCTGCCTATGGGTGACTCTACACTGAGTGACAAGTCGAATGGATTCCTGTACACCAGGAAACCATTTACTATGGTGGGTGGTAACCATATAACTAAATTATGGCGCCTGGTGGTTTAGTGGATAATTAAAGTGCTCCAATCGGATTGAGCCTGTGTAGGTTTATATCCAAGGGATGGTTGGGGTTTATTGCTCACGTAATGCCACTCACGAATAAGTGAGGCTGGTCACTCAAATGTCAGGACAACTTGCCTAGCCCCGGGTTCCTACGCTCCTTATAAGACGACATAAGACTGAATGATGAATGGATTATTATTATTATTATTATTATTATTATTATTATTATTATCATCACAACAATGAAAAAATATTATTATAGATATTGGTATTATAATCATATATATATATATATATATATATATATATATATATATATTACTTTTATTATTACTTTCAATAGTCCATTAAATAAAGGAAATATGTAGGCTTGTTGACCGGCTGGATCAGTAAATGAAGAGGGGAGGCACAGGCTAAGATGGACACATACATCGTAATACAGAAATTTCGACGAGAAAAGAAATGGAAGGAATGTGTTCCTCGTTAGAAATAAGAGTCAAAGAATTTCCGACAGTCAGTAGAGACAGCGGGTAAGTAAACAACACAGATACTCAAAGGTTAATTGGATTGCAATAGCTAGAACGAAGGAAATTCAGAAGATTCAAGTTCATGAAGGCGACAACATGCTAGATCACTTAGCACACACACGCAACAACAATTAACTTTATGAAAAATACTACTGAAGGTAGGATACAGAATGTGGACTTTTTTTTTATGCAAGCAAGAAGGCTCCAAAGGCCAGGAGCCCACAAATTGTTCCCTGCAAGAAAAAAACAAAACAAAAATAAGACAACAGAGTCCAATTCAAGATCTGTTCATTTCGAGATGCCTGGACACACTGCGTTTGAAAGACTGGAAATAATAGGCAGTAGGAAATACAGACAGAGGGAGACAGTTCCAGAACTTGACCAGTTGTATACATGAAGGACTGGGAGTAACGGTTAAGTCTTGCATTAGAGAGTTAGACAGAAAAGGGATGAGAGTTTGTCGCTAGACGGGTGCTACGAACCAGCCGTAGCGGTGGAGGGATGCAAGCAGACAGTTCAGAGGAGCAGTGACCATTGAAGTAGCGATACAAAAGAGATAAAGATGCAACAGTGCGGCGAAGAGACAAAGGTTGAAGGGAACCAGTAAGAGAAGGGGAGTTGATGAGACGAAAATCCTTTGACTCCACCGTACTGAGAATAGCTTTATGTGGGGAGCCTTCCCACATATGAGTGTTGTACTCCACACAGGGGCGAATAAAACCCCTGTATAAAGTAAACAACTGTGCAGGGGTAATGAAGGTGCGGGGTGGTGGGTATAATAACGCCATCATCACTGTCACTACCACCACCACCACAACACAACTGTTAGTACCAATATCACAGCCATCACACCACCAATACCACCACCGTCATCACTGTAGTAAACAGCCACTACGTCACTACCACACCACCCACCACCACATCACAACCACTACCACAACATCACCACCAATACCACCTCAGCCACAACCACGATAGCAATGGACTACACCATCACCACCAACTATAACGTTATTACAGGCACCACTACCTCCACCACAACATCACTACTCTCCCACCACTACCACTACCAGTATCACCACAACCACAACTACCATCATCGCTACCACTACAACCATCACCACCATCACTATCACCAAAGTACTACTTCCCCAATGCCACCACCACTACCAATACCACCACAACTACCACCACCACAATAGCCTCCCCCATCACTGCAGTCACTACCATCACTGTCACCATCATCACCATTACCACAACCATTAGTACCACCACAATTACAACCACCATCACCACCACAATCACCACCATGACCACTACCACCACCATCACCATCACGATAACCACTACTATAACAATAAACAACCACATTATCATCACTCCCACCACCACGACCACCACCACCACCACAACAACATGATCACCACCAACATCATCGTCACCACCACACCACCATCACCCCTACCACCACCACCACCACCACTACCACCACGAAAAGAAAAACAAGCAATACTGGCATACTCACTAACTCTGCGCTCCCGACGGGTGCCAAATAAATGAACAAATAAATAAACTGTTTAGCGTGGCCATTTTAGCTGACAGGTGAGCAGACAGGTCAGGTGAAAAAGCGCTAATTACTGCCCCCTTCAGCCCCACCGTTATTATTATTATTATTATTATTATTATTACGAAAAAGCCCTACCGTTATTATTATTATTATTATTATTACGAAAAAGCCCTACCGTTATTATTATTATTATTATTATTTTTATTATGAAAAAGCCCTACCGTTATTATTATTATTAATATTATTATTATTATTATTATTTTTATTATGAAAAAGCCCTACCGTTATTATTATTATTATTATTATTATTATTATTATGAAAAAGCCCTACCGTTATTATTATTATTATTATTATTTTTATTATGAAAAAGCCCTACCGTTATTATTATTATTAATATTATTATTATTATTATTATTTTTATTATGAAAAAGCCATACCGTTATTATTATTTTTTTTTCTTTACGAAAAAGCCCTACCGTTATTATTATTATTATTATTATTTTTTTTTTTTTTATTACGAAAAAGCCATACCGTTATTATTATTATTATTTTTATTACGAAAAAGCACTACCGTTATTATTATTATTATTATTATTATTAATATTTTTATTACGAAAAAGCGCTAATTACTGCCCCCTCAGCCCCACCGTTATTATTATTATTATTATTATTATCATTATTATTAATACGAAAAAGCGCTAATTACTTTCCCCTCAGCCCCACTGTTGTTATTATTATTATTATTATTATTATTATTATTATTAATATTACAACTACTACTACTACTACTACTACTACTATTCCTACTACTACTACTACTATTCCTACTACTACTACTGCTGCTATTACAACTCCTACCCCTACTACTACTACTACTACTACAATTGCAATAGTATTATCCAGCTAAGTAGAGCCCCCCGGTAGTGGTGAGGTTACTAAAGGCTGCGTCCCAACCCTGCAGTGGAGAACTCTATCCTAAACTGAATGAAACCAAACGAAAAGAAGAAGACTGATATATAAATAACGTCCTCAAGCTGAAACACACACACACACACACACACACACACACACACACACACACACACACACACACACACACACACACACACACACACAGACTGTGCTCTCGACTAACAATAAATAATCAAATAAATAGTTTACCCTGGACATTAATTTGACAGGGAAGGTGAGGGAGCCAGAGATACAATGCTAATTATGTCCTGCATCATTAAAAAGGTGACTCATGCTTCACCTCAATATTTTGGCGCGTGATAATTGGACAGGATTTGTAAGCTTTGTTCTGTTCTATTCCTTCGTACTTTTCTTTATATATTATATATATATATATATATATATATATATATATATATATATATATATATATATATATATAGATAGATAGATAGATAGATAGATAGATAGATAAATAGATAGATAGATAAATAGATATATATAGATAGATATAATTCCGGTAAAGTGTGCTTTGTCAGCGCGTAACGAGCGAGCCAGCGTTTGTACTATTGCCTCAAGGTATTTCTTAATCCTCTGTTGTGGGTCTGGTGTAGATGTGGCAGTACAGCAATACTCGAATTTAAGTTATAAATGATATCACTCTCCCCGGTGATTCAAAGTTACGGTTCACACAAAGAATCAGTGTTTCGTAATCTTCAACAGCGATAATGATATACCGGTGTGGATTTTCCACCGTGCATTATGCAAAATGAGATAAATATGCATCGTTTTACGGAATTGTATAATATGAATGTATAACTATACGAATATAGAATCTGACAAGTTACATCATGTACAGGTGTGATTAATTCGATCTTATCTTATACCGTGGAAAACAATCCACCTCCTCTCATGTTGGCTATCACAGAGCTAAGAAATTGTGATGTAATGAGATTACCTGATACTAAAGCCTTGAAAAGTCTAATAAGTCCTACTTTGTCGTTAATGTCTTTGCTATCAATACAGTTGTGGAATGGGGTCAATAATTTTCATATCACAAACACCTGTTATCAAAGTATCCCATGTGACATGCAACTAACCTTGGAAATATGAAACCACAAATAAAGATGTCAGAGGAGGCTTGTGTGTCTGTTAATGGCAGGAGTCAAATTCGAACATCATTCAAGGCCGTCTTTGCTATTAGTATAAATGTATAAATGTGATACATATTACTAATACATAAATATTGGTATATAACCTGTTTCATAATATGTAACCTTGAATAATTATAATTTAGTGGTTGATTATATGAAACTGACGGTGGCGAAATGTCTCATGTGGTTGCCATATAGGATTATATGTTTTAATGATCTAATCAGAGCTAAGTGAGAGGATCGATACACCTTATCAGTGCAGCTTAATAGCTTCAAAGCAGCGTCCACCACCTCCACTAACTCATTATCAGAGAAGCAGCGATTCATGAAAATTACTGACATGCTCTGCAAATCATAAAACCTTAGAAAGATGAATGAACTAGTTTGGCCTACTGCTATGAGGCTAGCGATTTCTTTGGTCTCATTAATTCCTCTTTATATTATTACGAGGAGAGAGAGGTGTGCAGCAAGATGGTGTAAGAGGCGTTAAACAGTGCCATCATCATATGCATTAACTTGCGCGGTGTTGCTGAACAAGTTACTATTTTACACGGTATGCAATATATTACATACACATTACTGTAGGTGTAAGTTTAACACTGCTAGTAAATCATGCAACACTGACTACCATGACGATACTATAACCTCCATTAAGGGGTATGTAAATAATACATAGTACACTTGCAATACTCACAGCATTTTTAACTGGAATATCTAAGAAATACTGTTTAATTCCCAGTGACACAAATGATATAATACAGAAGGCAACAGTAAATAGTGCCAGGGTCGTCCAGTGAGGCCTGCAGCTTCCTGTGTTAAAAGTTCATCTTCCACTTGAGGTAACTGGCACTGTCTGGCACCACCCTCACCCGTTCCCCAGACCTCTCCATCCCTCCTTCCCCTTCCCCCCCCCCACTCTCTCTCTTTTTCCGTTACTAATTTTTTACCACTCTCGTTTGCTATTCGTTTTCGAGAACTTCTGTCTGTTTGTCATATGCTCGCGCGCGCGCACGCACACACACACACACACACACACACACACACACACACACAGTCACGGGCTGCTGCTGCACCTCTCTGCCTTCCTCCTCATCCAGTTAATTTTTCACTTCTCACTGTTTTCTTCTTCTTACTCTCTCTCTCTCTCTCTCTCTACTATTCAGTCTTTTTAAATTTATATTCACCCTTTTTTTGCTTAAATCTGCTCTTTCTCACCTTTTGCCTCCCTAGGTATAGGACCCCCCCCCCTCTCTCTCTCTCTTGCATTACTATTCTTCAGCTTACTTAATCCAAATAAGTCTTTCTATTAATGTCAAGGTTGAACCACTCAGTAAGGCCTGTGTGTTTGTTGCTTCTCTCTCTCTCTCTCTCTCTCTCTCTCTCTCTCTCTCTCTCTCTCTCTCATATATCCTTTTCGTTAACCAATTTTCTCATTTTTTTTCTTTCTTGTTTCTCTCATCTTCCTCATTGTCTCTCCTCCCCTTCATATCTCTCATCTTTACACCCGGGCTCGGAGAGAGAGAGAGAGAGAGAGAGAGAGAGAGAGAGAGTGGGTATTATATTTTGTTGTGTGTGTGTGTGTGTGTGTGTGTGTGTGTGTGCGCGGCAAGTTCTCACCTGATTCAAACCAAGCATACCGGAAGGCTTAAAGGTCAGCCAAGGAAAAAAAAAGTACTGAATTTTTAGAATAATATGCCAAAAGTCAAGGTCAAAGAGCAAGGTCAACTCAAATAACTTTTAATCCAATATCGAGTAAATTTGGTGGATCGGTTGAGGGTCAGGCAAGAAGAAAGCAGTTCGATTTTGAGAGGACTTGATCTGGGGTCAAGTTCACAGGGCTGGGTTTTTTTCTTTCTTTTTTTGTTACTCTCCTTACTTTATATTCGTTTTATCTTCTCATCCTCAGTCTCCCTCTCTCTCTCTCTCTCTCTCACACACACACACACACCATACTCGTTTTGCACCCTTGTCTCTGCTGCCTTCTTTTCTCCTCTCTTTTTCCTCGCCTCTCGTCATCTGCTCCTTTCCTTTTCCGTTCCTGTCATTTCCTTTCTTATCCCTTCCCCTCCCTCCCTCCATCTTCTATTCCCTACCCTTCCCTCCCCCATACCCCTTTTCTACTCCCTTTCTCCTCCTCCTTTTCTCCCTCCCTCCCTTCCTTCCCTTTCCCCTCTACTCTCTTCCTTCCTCTAGCACTTCCCCCGCTCTCCTCCCATCCCTCACTTCCCCTCTCTTCATGTCTCATATATTCATTGCCACGTCTCTATCCGTCTTTTTCCTTTTCCTTTCCTCTCTTCACTCCTTCCTCTCCCCCTTCCCTCTCTCTCCTTTCCCTCCATTTCCCTCCTCCCCCCTTTTCTTTTTCTCTCACTCTCTCCTCATTCCATCCGCACGCCCTCCCCCTCCCCCTGCCTCACGGATCCTTCCCTCTCCCCCTCTTCCCTCCCCCTCCCCCTTCACCCCCATCCCTCCCACTCCCCTTCCACCTCCGCTCCTCCCCCTCCTTTTCCACCCCTTTCCTTCCTCCTCGCCCTCCCCCCCCCCTTTCCCACCCCACCCCCAGAATCACTCCCTCCTATGGGGCACCTGGTGATGCAGTGGTCAGCACACCAAATCCGACACTGGAAAAGCCGGAGTTCGATTCCCGGGCCGGCCAGATTCGTAGACAAAATTTGCTCCCCCTATATTCTTTCTTCCCCATCAGTATTCAAGGGGAGATTACTGCCTTCGTGTGGTCGATAGGCATTACTTCTAAATCTTTCTTTTTCTTCCTCTAACTCTACCCTGCCTCCCTCTCCCTCCCCCCCCCTCTCTCTCTCTCTCTACCATAGAGGTAGGAATAGGGTAGATTCGGCGTGAGAAGGCTCCGGTGAAGCCAGAGAACTGTCAAACGGCCATATTGGTCAAGTCAAGAGGTCACGGCAACACCTACTTGACGAAGAAGATTGCTGTGCACTCCTACCTCTATGGCTGTGCCCATAGAGGTAACAGTCCTAATCCTACCTCCGTGGGTGTGGCCATGAGATTATTAAGCCTTTAATACCTCCAGCTGTGTGTCCACCTGGTATTCTTCAGGGAGAATGCCAGAAACAAAGTAGAATTCATTCTACCTCTGGTTTTAGTTGTAGTTCAGCTGTGGGTGTGAGACGTTCTGTCCTAAGTTGTAACTCACCATCAAATAACCTAAGACTCCAAAAATGCCCACCACCTGTGCCGCATTTGGGTGTAAAGAAAGAGGAGATAAGAAATCTGACCCATCCATTACATTTCACCAGTGAGTATCTTTAGAGTGAATTATAATTTGTAAGTGTACATTATGTATATGACTGGAGTTAGTAAAGTCAAGCTGAATATTATATAGAATAATAGATATAAACTTTTTTCATAATGTGCTGATGTATATTATTTTAAATCATCTATCTGTCTTCCATCCTTCATTTTACCATATGTTCTTAAATGCTTCCTTTTTTTTCATTCATTAACTACTTTCTTTTCTCCTTCCATTCATAACCTACTTTCTTCCACATTTTTTCTGTTTGCAACTAAGAAAACACTCGCGCCTGGTCAGCGGAACCAAGTCAGACAGCTGTCAAAGGGGTCGCCGCCATGTTGGTCGAGTCAGGTCTGTCGGCCTCACTCTGACCTACCCGTGGTTAATCCCTTATGCCGCCTCTACCTACTCCTACCTCTATGCTCTCTACCCATTCCTTTACCTTCTCCCCTGGCTTACTCCCCTCCCCTTTCCCTCTGTCTTTTCCCCCTTCCCCCACCCCCTCCTGCTGACTCACTCCCCTTTCCCACATCCCCCTCCCCTGACTCACTCAATCCCCTTCCTCTCCCCACTGACCTCCCCTTCCCCCTCACACTTAACGTCCGTTCTCCTCCCACCCTTGGTCTAATTCCCTCCCCCTTCTCCCACTTCCCCCCCTTGCTTCACACACCCTCACCTTCTCCCCTGCCCCTCCTATCTGACTCACTACTCCCTCTCCCCCTCCCCACTCCCCCCTGACTCCTTCCCCCTCCCTGATATATCTGAACCTTATACCGTCATGGGTTCTACTGATAACATAAACCTTACCTGTGTCACCCCTATTGCCCCTCCTCCCCCCTCCCTCTCTCCCCAATCCCACCTCCCTCTCCCCCAACCCTTTATTTACGGCACTCTCCCTTCTCTTTCTCTCTTCCCCTTCCCCCTCCCCTTCCCTCTAACCCTACCTGCTTTCTCCTTCACCTTCCTTCCTTCCGTATTCCTTCTTCCGCCTTTCCCTCTATTCTCTACTCCCATCCTCACTTTCCCATACTGTTTCCTCTTTCTCGCCAGCTCTCTCTATCTCTCTGTCTCTGTCTCTCTCTCTCTCTCTCTCTCTCTCTCTCTCTCTCCCCCATTTCCCCCTTCCCTTCCTCTCCCCTCTCACTTTCCCTTCCCCCTTCCTTCATTCTTTCCCTTTTCTCTTCCCTCTCTCTTTCCCTTTCTCCCCTCTCCCTTTCCTTTTCCTCTCCCCTCCCCCTTTCCTTTCCCCTCCCTTCTCTCCTTCCTTTTTTCCTCCCTTCTTTTCTTCCCTTTCCCCCCCCTCCTTTCCTTCCCTGTCCTCTTTTCCCCCAGTCTTCCTTGCCTTTTCTTTCCCATTCTTCCTACCCCCTCACCCCTACTCCTGTCTCCTTCTTCTTCCTTTTCCTCCTCCCTCTCTCCCTCTTTTCTCTCTCCAAAACCCTTTCTCCCCTCCCTCTTTCCCTCCTCCTCCTCTCATTCCACTCTTTCTCATTCTCCGTCTCCCCTCTCTCCTCTCCCCTCTTTCCCTCTCCCCTCTCTCTCTCTCTCTCTCCCCTCTCTCCCTCTCCTCTCTCCTCTCCCCTCTCTCCCTCTCCTCTCCCCTCTCTCTCTCTCCCCTCTCTCCCTCTCCTCTCTCCTCTCCCTCTCCCTCTCCCCTCTCTCTCTCTCCCTCTCCTCTCTCCTCTCCCCTCTCTCCCTCTCCTCTCTCTCTCTCTCTCCCCTCTCCCTCTCCTCTCTCCTCTCTCCCTCTCCTTCCCATCTCCTCCATCCTCCTTCGACCGTTTCCTCTCTTCCTCTTCCATCCTCCCTTACCTCCCTTCTTCCCCTCACCAGCTGAAACTTTACCCTTTCTCCTCCCCACCTCCCCATCTCTCCCCTCTCCCTTTCCCACCCTACCCTTTTCTTCCCCTTCTTTCCCCTTTCTTAACCCTTCCACCTTCCTCTCTCTCTCTCTCTCTCTCCTTTTCCACCTTCCTGTTGCTCCCTCCCCTCCTCCTCCTCTCCTCTCCCCTTTCCCTCCCTTCCTTCCCCCCTCTCCCTTTCCCCTCTCTTCTATCACTCTTATTAAACTGCACTTCCTCCTCCACTCTTCCCTCCCCTTTCTCCCCTTCCCTTTCCCCTCTCCCCATGTCTCTTCTCTCCCCTCACCCTTCTCTTATCTCCCCTCTCAAATCGTACTCCCTCCTCTCTCACCCCACCCTTCCCTCTCCCCTAATGTCCTCCCCTCCTCATTTCTCTTTCCCCCTCCTCGTTCTCCCCTTCCTCCCCTCCCTCCCCTCTCTCCCCTCTTCCCTTTCAAATCACATTCCTTCCTCCCTCTCTCTACTCCCCACCCCTTTCTTCTTCCGTCTTCTCTCCCTCCTTCTCTCCTATCCAGTCACATTCCTCCCTCCCTTTATCTCCTCCCTTCCCTTCTCTTCTTCCCCTTCCTCATCTCCCCCCTCCCTCCTTTCCTCCCCTTCCTCCTCATCTCCATCATATCACCCTATAATCCTCCCAATCTTCCTTTCTCTTTTCTTTTCTTTCTTTTCTTCCTCTCCTTTGCTAGCCCAACCTCCATGCCTTCCCCCTCTCTCTCTCCCCTTCCTCCTCTCTCCCCTTCTTCCACTTTCTCTCTCCCTCTCTTTCACCCCTCTCCCTCTCCCACTCAACCCTCTATCACCCTTCTCCCTCCTCCTCCTCTCACCTGCTTCTTCCTTATCTCTCCCGTCCCTTCTCCCACTTCTTCCCCTCTTTCTTCCTCTCCCCTCCGTCTCCCCTTCTCACCCTCTTCTCTCCTCTTTCTCTCATCCTCACCCCTTTTCTTCTCCTGCCCTCCTCTCTCTCTCTCATCCTCTTTGCCGTCCTTTTCTCACACACGTTAGTTAGATCTTTAGTGTGTGTGTGTGTGTGTGTGTGTGTGTGTGTGTGTGTGTGTGTGTGTGTGTGTGTGTGTGTGTGTGTGTGTGTGTGTGTGTGTGTGTGTGTGTGCACATTTGACCCTTAGGATTTCGACATGCCATACATCAAAAGACGCGGACCGACGAGCTGACAAAGATGGTGTATATTATAACTGCGTGCGTTGACCTGCGTGCGAGCCAATCCCCACTATTGTGCCCGAGTTTTCGCCGGACACTGGGAACGCTCTACAGGTCATACCGTTGGGTGGAATGAGCTGAAATTCCACAAGGGTATGCCTGGAATGTCAGAGAAGGTCCCTGGCAAGTTTGATGTCAGGGCGTGTCTCAGGGGGCAAACGATATGGAGATAAAATTGTCATGCGCGAATAGACCCACTGTTCCTCTTTCTCTTCTTTCCTTCTCCCTTCTCTCCTCCCATCATCTTCTGCCCTCTCTCTCTCTTCCTCTTCTCCCCTTCCCCCTCCCTCTCTGCCCCCTTCTCCTCTCCACCCTTTCCTTCTCTCCCTCTCCCTCCGTTACCCTTCTCTCCCCCCTTCTCCCCTTCTTCCTCTCTCCCTTTCCTTCTCTCCCGCTACCTCCGTTACCCTTCTCTGCTCTCCTCCTCTCCTTTCTTCTCCCCTTCTTCCTCTCTTTCTTTCCTTCTCTCCCTCTGTTACCTTTCCCTCCCCTCCTTCTCTCCTCCTTTCCCTCTCCCCACTCTTTCTTCCCCTCCCATCCCACTCCCATCAAATCACACTCCAAACTTCCCCGGAGCGATTGATAAAGAATGAGTCGTTTTAAGGAGGCGGTCAAAAATACCCGAAATGGAGGCGAAATTTTCTGTGTTGTGGGGGAGAAAACGAGAGACTGGAGAGAGAAAAAAGAGAGGGAGAGAAAAAAAAAAAAAGAGAAAGATGTCTATTGCGTATGTCGGACACTTTACGAGGGTGGTGATGATAAGGACTGAGAGCCAGGGGGTGATAAGATGAGATAAGGGAGGGAGGGAGGGGTAGGAGGAGGGAGGAGAGGGGAGGTATGGGGAAAGGGAGTGAGGGGAAGGCAGTGGATGAAAAGGGGAGGGAGGGGGAGGGAATGGGAGGTTAAGGGAGAGAGGGTAAAGAAAGAGCGAATATTTAAGGTAGGCATTGGGTATTTATAAAGTCTCCCATGTCTAAATTT
>NC_137039.1:25791497-25803997 GCF_032717465.1 Coenobita brevimanus | reverse complement strand
TTTTACAAGATTGTGCTAAAAAATGGTGATGGGGAATATATTTAGCTGGGCAATTGCTTCACTGGAATCTGTGGTCCAGGAAACGGTACTTGAAAGGAGAAATGTGTACAACAAGAAGTGGAGGGGCGTTGTGGTGTGGATGTGGAGGTGATTGAAAGCGTTAGGAGAAATACATTAAGGAGGTTTGGCCAGGTGGAGAGGATGGAGAGCGAGAGACTAACGAGGAGAGTGCATATGAGTGAAGTGGAGTGGGGGAGAGGGAGGAGGAGACCGAGGATGAGCTGGACGGATGGAGTGGAAAGGTATATGAGAGAGGGAGGTGTGAGTTGAGGTCGGGCAACGGAATGGAGTGGAGAGGTATATGAGAGAAGGGGATGTGAGCTGAGGGAGGGTAGTGTAATGGCAGGGGACAAGGCGACATGAAGGCGATTTGTCTGTGGCCACCCCTTACGAAATTAAGGCGTTTGGCTATAGTTAGATGGAACAGAACACCGCATCACATCAGCTTCTAAATATAGCCACAAAATAGACTGAGGCCAGCTCTTCTGAAGGCTTTGATTTAGGATGGAGGGATATTGACTAGATGAAGGGTTTTACTTAAGTGAAAACGGCAGTCCAGGCGTGCGTGATCTGGGAGAAATGTGCACCACCACCACCACCACAACAACAACAATAATAATACTAACAATAATAATAATAACAATAATAATAACAATAATAATAATAACAATAATAATAATAATAATAATAATAATAATAATAATATCGCTTTCTAAGTACGCATACTATCTTTCTGGGCCTGAGGGCGGCTTTTCTGAAGAGTTAGTGTTGAAAATGGGGCGAAATACGTTAATATTAGAAAAAAAAAATTCCAGAAATGACTAATAAGGATGAAAAAATTGCAGCAACTAGAGACAGAAAAATTTAAAAAAGAAAAAATATGTGGAAAAGCCCAGAAGCAAGAGAGCATTGGAGATGGGAGGATTTTCAAAGATCTGCAAGTTCCACCCGTATACACAGCACCAAACTTAGCTTCACAGAGAAATAACTGAACTTGGTAATAATTGTGACGGCCTGTTTCTTGAAGTAATACTGTAGGGTTGGATATGGAAGGAAGTAATTATTCGAAGTCTCTATTGAAAAGTAACTTCACCTTTTTTTTAAAAGTAAGGCCATGATGATGATGATGATGATGATGATGATGATGATGATGATGATGATGACTGTAGGCCAAGGACGCACTATGTGGATGGAATAATGCGACCAATACCAATATCTTGAGGTCCAGTTTCATGAAGGATTAGGTTTGAGAATAGGGGTGAACAAACTTAGTTGAGTGTTTGTGTTTGTGCTTACTGACAGAGAAGAAAATATATGCTGCACCACCACCATCACCACCACAGGACCAAACAATAACAAATAACTCACACAGGAAACCACTGTGAAAATAACTTCGAAGATCTGTTATTTATCGGTTTACAGTACATACTACGACGGATACAGACCAAACAGCCTTAGTGTCTACCATTACACGACCTGCCTGAAAACGAGGGATCAAGATTATAAACTGGAGTCAGGGGCGTAGGTTTAAAGACCGACTTGGCTTGGAAATAAAGGTTAACAGGAAGAAAGGTGAAGAGAAGTGCCCAGTATATGAAGGAAAAATTAAGCCACACAACACCATCATATCAATTTCTTAAGCAGTCCTTGTTACTGTGTTCTCGGGCCAGATTTTTAAAAGATAACATAAAAAAAAAAAATCTTCCAAATCATCACTTTCTTAACATATGGACAGCGTTAAGAAGAGTGAGGGTTAATTTTCCAAGGGACTAAGTTTGAAAATGGCAAAACCAGTATTAGAAGAAGCGAAGTAACCGAAACATGGGTAATGGAGGAAACAGAGTAACCAAAATACTAGTCTACAATGGAACTGTCAAGGGAAGCATTGTCTGAAAGGGAAGTGCATGTAACAAACACTACATCGCTGTATAAACAAACAGACCGTGGAAATTGGTTTAGAGGTGTGTGTGTGTGTGTGTGTGTGTGTGTGTGTGTGTGTGTGTGTGTGTGTGTGTGTGTGTGTGTGTGTGTGTGTGTGTGTGTGTGTGTGTGTGTGTGTGTCAGAAATAGGTTGAAAAAATGGATGGACACGAACCGACCTAAGTATTTACCTCTACTGAAAAATACAGTCCAAGGAGGCATTAGCTAAAGGAAAAATGCGTACAACAATTTGACATAACATTTTTAACCAATCAATCATTGCACTAATTCCAAGGTCCGGTTTCCTGACGCATAAGACTTGAGAATGGAGGCAAACCACATTATCTGGGTGTCTGTACAGCGGTGGGAGATATCGCCTGAGGGGCAGTATGGACACAAGACCACAGACCACTTCGAGACAGACCAATCGACGGTGGAAACAACTTAGAGGGCCGGTTTTTGAAGGATGGATTTCGAGATGGAAGGAGAAAGTGGCCCAGGTACTTTGTCTCTAATAAAACCACGGCTAAAAACAAAGCATTATCTGATGGAAAAATGCATACAACACTAACAAAGCAAATTCTATGCGGTGTTTATCTATAGCCAGACGCTTTACTCCAGGCGTCTGGCTGGATATTAATTTTAGGCCACAGGTTTGCGAGGGTCTAGGCTTGGTAGAAGGAAATACACAGGGTGGTTCATATATAACGCCCCACTTCAACTCCGCCGGGTGATATCTTGTGTGTGTTGGGTCAGCTTAGTGTTATCAGTATCAACCCTGCATTTATTCACTTCCTATTCCCTCTGCCACAATCACCCCCACACCAGCCGACTGAAATCTATTGACGGGTCGCCCTTCTTCGTCAGTAAAGGGTGATTCAAGGTCAGGTTGCATGAGGAAATACTGTATGATATAAAGGGTAGGTCAGGTGAGGCAGAGCAAGACAGGTGATGAAGGATAGGAGAGGTGAGGCAGGGTAGGGCAGGTGAGGCACAGTAGGGCAGGTGAGGCAGTGTAGGGCAGGTGAGGCGGGGTAGGACAGGTGAGGCATGGTAGGACAGGTGAGGCAGGCAGGTCAGGTGAGGCAGGGAAGGACAGGTGAGGCAGGGTAGGACAGGTGAGGCAGGGTGGGTCAGGTGAGGCAGGGTAGGACAGGTGAGGCAGGGTAGGACAGGTGAGGCAGGGCAGGGCAGGTGAGGTAAGGCAGCGTAGGACAAGTGAGACGGAGCAGTGCTGTTGTGCAGACGTTCCTGACAGTGGCACAAGTCCCCGGGCGTCGTGGGAATTATGACGTCAGTGGCTGCCGTCATGTAGTATTTTCCTCTGTAACCTGACCTCTGAATTACCCCATATTTTTAATGCAAGGAAACATTAACTGAAAGAACACTGCACACAAGAACACTGTCATATCGCTCGCCAAACAAATCGTCCGTGGTAATGAGTTTAAAGGCATGTTTTTGATTTACCACTGGGGCGCCCACCATCAACTTTTTTGATGTAGTACTACCTTCAGGTGATCCTTTACTGAGTGACAAGCCAAATGGTTTCCTGTAATCAAGAAAACTGTTCACTGCGTTGGGTAATAACTGTATAACAGAATAACTAATCTTGTGCATTAAGGCACTCCAACCGGATAGTGCCTAAGGATTTCCATATGGTGTTTGGAATTTATTGTTCACATAATGCTACCCAGGGATGAGCGTGGCTGGTCATCTTTGCCTTTAATATGGGGACTTAGAAGCCTAGTCTCGGGCCCCTACGTGTCTCTTGTGGATAAAGAAAAAAGGCTTGTATGACAGATAGGCAAGAGAGGCAAGCAACTGTGCCGGAGTGTTTGTGTTGGCTGATAAAGGCACTGCAAGAGGACCCAACTGAAGGGGAATATAAGCACACAAGCAGACTCAGCTTCACGGACAAATCGATCGTGGAAATAACATAGGATGTGGGTTTTCTGAAAGACTAGGTTTGAGAATGAAACAGAATACCTTAAGTCACCGGTAATCCCAACCAAGGAGGACCTGCATCTAAGGGGAAAAATATGCATATCACCAAAATTAGCTTCACAAAGATATGGACTGAGGAAATATCTTAGAACTTTTAGGTCTATTTATATTTTTTTCAAGTGTTAGCCTTGGAAATGGAGGTGAAGAAAATGACACACACACACACACACACACACACACACACACACACACACACACACACACAATTATTTTATACACTGAAAATCACAGTCCAGAAGGGATCCCCACAAAGGAAAAAGTGCGCCCAATCACAACAAATCACGCACACAAACACAGCGTTCATGAAAATAACTTGGAAAACCACTGACATTATTTTCTGAGGAACAAATCTGAAGTTGGAAGGGAAAAAGATAATGTGATGTAAGTATTTGTCTTTACATTACCGAAAACAAAAATCCAAGATAAAGAAGGTGAACGCCGCAGCAATATATAACTCTAGCAAAGAAACTGTTTGGGGAGAAAACTTGGGCTGCTGGATTTCTGGAGGGTTAGGCGTGGGAATGGAAGGAAGAAACTAATTTAAGTATCTGTCCTCACCTCAAGGGAAACATTCGTCCATGAAAACATTAAGGAAAACAAAAACGCAATTCTTCCCCAAAATTCATTATCTGTAGACCTCGCTCGGAGGACACAATTTCTTAAGTTAGGCTTGAAAATGAGGGGAAAAAGACGAGCCTGAGTCTCTGTCTCGGCAATATTGAAAACGTCGGTCCAAGATGAACGAAAGAACGCGCACCATAACACCAAAGAACTTTTAAAAATGACTCGAAACTGAAAATAACGCAGACGGCTGCATTTTAAAAGACCTGGGCTTGGAGGTAAACAGATTCGCCTTTGTACCGTATGACTACTAAAAACGGCAAAGATGAATCACATTAAGGGAAAAAAAAAAAAGATACATAACACCAAAATCACCTGCATAACAAATCGTCCGTGGTAATGGCCTTTAAAAAAAAAAAAATCATAACGCAGTTGGAAGCAGAAAGTCTAGGTTAAGGAAATATTTTCATTGTACCGGTACTGACAATCGTAGTCAAGGAGGTATCACCAAGAGCTGACAATACAAACACCACCACCACCACCACACACACCCACCCACACACACACACACACACACAACAAGGCACTCAGGCAAATCGTCCGAGGATATGACATTTTTCCTTACCGTATTTTTATTTATATTTTTATAGTACATCTTCTCACTAAAGATGACGACCAACTAATTGATTATCGTTACCTGCAGACGATATTATTCATCTAAGAAAAAATATCTTGCACAGCGAACGGTTTATAGACAACTTCCACTGATACTCCCAGCACGAAGACATCTTCTTGTGGGATATTCTTACTGCTAACAAATGATTTTAGTGTTCGAGCGAGCGAAGCGAGCGAGAGGACTTAAATATGTAGTAGCAGTAATAGCAGTACGATGGAAGAGCACAAGACTGAAACTTATCTGCCTACACCATTGAAAAGCTTATAAAAATTAAATACAAGGACTTTTCTCAAAATTTGCCACCATACATGTGAAAACGCGAAAAAGAGCCAACCTGACCACCAAAACAACAGTATGTTACCTGTGAAACGAGCCACAACGGATCTACGCTGGAAAACTACTGACGAAATAATAGTTGTTGTTAAGCCACCTTTTTCAGAATTCGCCCCCGTATTGCTGAACGGGTCTAAAATGCGCCATACTGAGCATCAAAAGTAGTATTATCCCGCAAATGGTCAACCTCTTTAGTCCCTTGTTGATACTTTTAGGTTATTCTCTTTACCACCAGCAATTTTTTACTCAACATAAATATGAAAGATCCCCATTTGTCGCGGAATCAGTCAAGGCTCTGTCTAACCCCTCCCGTCTTAAGAGCCTCTCCTAAACCAGGTACAATCGTCTGTTAGTAGCAAGAATCAAAAAACAAAAAAAACATCAAACAGAAAGGGTGAGGCTGCAGCGGACATACACTCATCAATGAAAAACTTAAATAACGCCATTATAAACAGTGCTCGCCCGAAATTGGAAGCCTATAACTTGATTTGCATTAGGAAAGACTTCGAACTGGGGGTATGTACGGTAATTCCTTGACTGCTATGGAGCCTTTCTCGTTTTATTATTGCTACTTTCAGGCACCTTTATTCACCATAGCACAGATTTCGAGATGGAGGAGTGAGATTTTAGCCCTTATAAACACCTTCGTTCGAGAGGGCTTTCCTGAGCTAAAGAAACTCGCCTGGAAGTAGCGAAAATATGCTAAGATCCGGTGACTCCCAGCATACTGCATTCTAGCTCTCGTCAGGCGATTTCATACAGCCCAGGTGAGGATGATCAAACTGAAGGTGATGGACGGACATAACCTCTTTACCGCACCTGTTTTACTCCATTCTGGCTTGAAATTGCTCTGTTTACATCGTTATTCTTGAGCTGCAACAAGAGATTAACACTAGAATACAATGCTAGTCACGAAGAGGTGCTACGGAAAGGATGTGGAGCTGCAGTACTGTCTTTTCCAGCCACTGGGCTACGTGAAACAGACTTCAAAAGAACGAACATTTGGGCCAGGTTAAGGTGAGGGGAGAGTACTAGATGTTCTTCCAAAATTGAATATATTGTGGTGAAACAAAAAAAAGTAACAACATCTTTGCGAAGGAGTTAAAAATCGAACTAAAAAAAAAAAAAAAAAAAAAAAAAAAAAAAAAAAACGGCTAAAAAATTTGCCACCAACCCCTTCACTACGATGTCGATTTTGTTTCTGGCGCCGCCTAGACGACCTTTGTCAGCTTAGAAGAGGATTATGTTCGTGAAGGCGTTACTTATTAGCTCCAGTGACTCCTTCAGTGACATGACGCCTTGGATTAGTTAGTGTCTGTTACTTCCTGATGATTATATTTTGCTCAGAAATAAAGATGGATGAGTGGGTGGATGGATGGACACATGGCTGGATGGACGTATGAAGGATGGCTGGATGGACGAAGGATGACTGGATGATTGATGGATGAATGGATGGATGGATGGCTATAGGACTGACTGATGGATGGATAAATGTAGGATTTTTCTAAACGGATGATGAACAGAGGATGGAAAACCAAATTTAAAAAAATAAATCCATGCACCAGATTAGAGGTGTCCTCCATTCATAAAAAAATTTGAGACAGCTGGACTTGTACAGCTGTAGGCGGAAGTTATGGGGAAACTTATCCGGGGAAGCGGGCTCTAAAGAGAAGCAGTTCGGGAAGTAAAGGAATCCTGATAGGCAGAAGAAGTGCAATATGGCAGTGTGACAGTCCAGTCATGAGCGCTACTAGATGCCCGTGTAGCACGGAGGAAGGTGTGGAGAGGTGGCACAAATTGTGCCACCTCTCCACACCCAGGGGGCCCGGGCCCCCCCCTTAGCCCTCTGGGTCCTTTCAAAATGTATATATATTTATTTCGATAACAGCAAAACATGAAAAATTGGCAAGTACAAACAAAGAGTAACACATGAGACATCATGTGACCATGATGTCTCGTATGTAGTGAGGTGAGGTGAGGTCAGGTAATCCGATAATTATCGGATTACCTGACCTCACCTCACTACGGTCACCCCCCTTAGATTATTCCTGGGTGCGCCCCTGGGCACAATGAATATAACTTCGTTTGAGCATTTGCTAAAAAAGTATCTGTAAAACAATGCAGGGGAGGCAACATTCCTTCTTACTTGTAAGGGAGGTAGTTGATTTATAATCAACTGAATTTTATCCAATTATTTTAGCGCAGCCTCTCTGCATCCAATCCACAAGGGAGAACAATATTCCACCTGAGAGTGCACATAACTCTTGTAAATTATAGTTAATTGTTCGTCAGTGAAGAAGTTACAAATTCTGTACAAAAAAAACAGTTTCTCTGAGGCGGTTTTAGCAGGTGACCTAACGTGAGAGGTTCAGCTGAGGGTATTGTTACGCGAAACACCGAGAATTTCAATATCTTTAGAGATGGGAATATTGTCAGCATTGACCGTAACACAGGAATCAGGCAATACCTGTCTTTTAGTAAACTGGGTATATTTGGTTTTCCTCGCATTTAGTGATCTTAGGTAAGTCCTGATTTATGAAGACTGATGTACTGAGTCGGGAGTTAAAGATATAAAACTTTGTGAAAGGGTGGTTAAGTGTGAAGGAACTGTGAAGCGTTGAGTCATCTGCATATGAGTGAATGGGATAATGGGTGACAGCTAAGGGACCATTAATAAGAACGAGGATCAGTAAGTGGATGATGGATGGATAGGGGTCTGATGGAAGGATGGATGAAGGATGCATGGCCGAAAGATGGATGGATGAATGGTTAAGTCCCAGATATCCCCCGACATGAGTATGTAACAGACAAGCATTAAAAAATTACTGTAATACCAACACTCGACGGATCAGCGTACGGGGAAGTTAGGCCAAAACTGAATTTCGTTATTAGAAGACTATGTAATGCAAACAATTAGCAGAGATGTAACGAAAAAGCGAAATGATCAAATAACCCTTGCATGAGACATAAAAAATAGGCAATATAAAACTGGTACTTACTTACGCACACCGTCACGAACTGCACAGCTAATTGCCTGAAACAATAAAAACAGCAACATTCTAGTGTACATATAATTACATATAAATTTATGAGTAATAGCAATAAACAACCATATCGGAAATCACTTTACAATTACTGTATATACTCATGTTTCCATATGTCTTAACACTATTCGATATGACTTAACTCTCGGGTGCAATATCCTAAGAGCCATCAAAGATTCAATCAGTTACTACAGTGGTACGTGTACTGTACTTATGAACTGTGGTGTACAACATAAGCAGATCAGATCGGTCATTACAGGAAGTACCACTGCTGATCCATCCACTAACACGGCCTCAAGTCACACATTAATATACTGTACATATTGTATACAGTAGAAAAGAAACTGTAGTATAAATGTATATTAAAACGATATCAACATATAAATGATAGACGAATTACTGTAAACACTGTCAATGATCAGGATGGGAGTGGCGTGACAGTGTACGAGTACACTACTGTGTGGTACAAGTGAACACTCCCGGCTGGCACATTAACGAATTTTGGCACCAAATACGTCACCTGTTTTCTGTTTGGGAATCAAACCGTTTACGTTCCGTGAGTTGACATCCCTCAGTGCTCAGGTCTGCCCGAAACCAGTGCTTTGTACTTGCATACGACACTTGTGCGGTGTGGTGCGGTGAGGATCTGTCCGTTCTCCCCTTTGGGGCTAAGATGTGAATGAATGTGTTTAAATGGATGAGTAAATGGAGAGTGTGTCGTCCTGTCTCGGCTACCTCCCTTTCCTTGGGGGAAGCAGCCTAGGTATATAGATAGATAGATAGAATTAGGGAACCCAGTTACTAAAAAGTATTATATAAACAGTTGGTTACCGCGAAAGACTCTGCCAAGTGTAGACATATATATATATATATATATATATATATATATATATATATATATATATATATATATATATATACGGTATATAAAAAGAACTATTGTGGAGACCACCTGGAAATAATGTAACCTATCTAAATTATCAGTGAGGTGATAACCAGAAGCTCAGCTCCTGCCTGAATAAAATTTTTCCATCACTAACTTTAACCTAAATAGTTCTCGTGGGAGGCAGATGTATATCATTTACAGATTTAATATAT
The DNA here is from genome assembly GCF_032717465.1 of Coenobita brevimanus. Lineage (NCBI taxonomy): Eukaryota > Metazoa > Arthropoda > Malacostraca > Decapoda > Coenobitidae > Coenobita > Coenobita brevimanus. The sequence goes on along the minus strand of NC_137039.1, from coordinate 25,794,301 downwards.
ATGTTGAAATCTTGTGTGAGGACTACACGGAAAATACCTACACACGGTTAATAAGAGGACATATTAATTTTCTACGTCTCAGTTTTTTCTTTAGTGTGTTTTTGACACTTACTGGCGATTTAATTCGGCTTCATAAGTGCAGTATGATTAGTAGCGAAGAGAATAATGAAGGATTTATGTACCCCATCCAGGTCGAAAAGCCTCACCTTAGCTAATAAAAAAAGTATCAGCAAGAAGTAGCCATCATTTAATTAATATTGCGTAATCGTACTGAAGGGGTTTAACTCTCTACTACGATGGCGTCTCTTTACAGTTACATCTTGCTACCTTCAGATAATTTTATTCAGCTTAGAAGACACTTTAAATGAAGGAATGGGAAAAAAAAAAATCCCGCTTGCACTTTCACAACGAGGGGATATTCCCGAGTAGAATGAAATTGTCTGGTGGTGGCAAGAATGAGAGAGAGAGAGAGAGACGTGGTTCATGGAGGCTGTTCTTTAGTCTTTAAATACAGCCATGTCTTTATATTATATTCTTGTTATCTCCAATCTGTCTTACTCAGCAAAGGAAAGATGACGTGAAGTAGAGAGGTTAGATGCAGCCTTCACTCTGCCTTCACTTTTAGGACACTCTTCTTAGTGTGAGAAAATGTTTGGTAGGAGGAAGAATTTACCATGGAAAAGCGTCACAGGAATGAAGGGGTAAATTCCTGTTCAGAGAGAGAGAGAGAGAGAGAGAGAGAGAGTGTGTGTTGATACAGCCCAACTCCACCAGCTCCCTTGAGTGACTGAATCAACAATTCTCTCTCTCTCTCTCTCTCTCTCTCTCTCTCTCTGGCACCATCTCCTTGCTCGCAATTCTAATATCGCATTTTCTTTGCTTTCATTTTTTTCCTTTTAAATTTCACTCACCCTGTTTTCGTCTCCTCTCTTCTCTCTCATTAAAAAACAAAAAATTTCATGATCCATTACGACCCAATCCAGCCCGACTTACCCATCCCGACCCGACCCGACTCGACCCGAATCACCCATCTCAAATCAGCTGAGTCACGTCACATTCCGACCTCAGCCAACGTTCTCTCTCTCACCCTCCTTCAAGTCGCAAGCACCCATTCCCAACCCCACCCATCTACACCCACCTGCACCGTCACCCACCCTGCTCCCCCCAACTACGCCTGACCCCACCCCATCCGCACCCGACTCCACCGCATCTCTACCCGACTCCACGCAATCCGCACCCGATTCCACACCCCCTCCACCCACCTCCACCCCATCTCCAACCACGACTCTGCTCCATCTCAACCCGATTCTCCCCGATCACCACCCGACTCCACCCCATATCCACCTGACCTCCATCTCCACCCTATTTCCATCCAACTCTCGCCCATTTCCACCCAACCCAACCCATTGTCCATCTGTGTGTACCCTTTCTCCACCCGATTCCACCCCACCCCCACCCGACGACACCTAATCGACCGCCCAATTTATCTACCTTCAGTTCAATTTCCCTCCCTGCCGACCCGACCAAACACTTACCGATTTATTTTCACTGGAGGCTTCCCAACGCGACGAAACCCCGTCCAGCCCCGCCCCATTTTTTTTTTTTCTATATAAAGGTTCATCTAGACTCTCCCCTGCTAGTTTGTTCTATGTATTTTTCAGCCTCGGGCCGATCCGAACCGACCAGACTCTCAAATTGTCTCCTTGTACCAGCCCAGCACACACCACCATAAACCACCCCGCTACATAACACCACACCCCTCCCAGTCCCAGTCCACACCCCATCCCACCACCACACCACACAGCACCACACCAAACCCCTCCCAGTCCCAGTCCACACCCCACAACACCCTCCACATCACGCCCCTTCCAACCCCACTCCACATTGCACCCACCCCACTGTTCAATACCTAACCACTTCTAACCCTGTCCACCCTATTAAGTCTCACCGTTATCCACCCCACCACACCACACTCCTCCACACTCCTAGCCACAATACTCCACCCCACCACACTCCAACCCATCACATCATCTTGACCCTACTCCATCCCAGCACACCACACCCTTCCCTACCCTAACATTCCCATTCTAACCCTACCGCACCCCTTCACACCACACCACGCCCCATCTAACTCTACCCCACCACACACTACAACACTACACCTCACTCCACTCTACTCTCCTCTCCTCATCCTGTACTGTTCTAACGCACCCCACTCCAACACCGTACTCTACTTTGTTCCACACCATCCTACCCTAACCACATCCATTCTATCCGTCTTCTCTCTCGCTACTCCACCCTCATCCCGCCGCACCCCACTCCACATTACCACACCACACCAAACACCACACCAGACCACATCACCCGACAACAGATCATCCCGCCTCATCACAACCTACCCCACCCTCATCCCACCTCACGCCACACCCTCTCCCTCCCCCTCCCCCTCCCCCCCCACCCCGCTCCGCCCCGCCCCATAACCACTTCAGCAAGACTAGATGATGTTTGTGGCGGCAACTTAGGCAAGGGATGTGTGTGTGTGTGTGTGTGTGTGTGTGTGTGTGTGTGTGTGTGTGTGTGTGTGTGTGTGTGTGTGTGTGTGTGTGTGTGTGTGTCTGTCTGTCTGTCTGTGTGTTTGCGTGTGACCTTGGGTTCGGATGAGTGAGTAAAGTGTTTATTTGTGTGTGTGTGCATGTCTGTGTGTGTATATTAGTGTGCATCTGTTATGGTGTGTGTGTGTGTGAGTGTATTTGCATGTGTATACTTATGCTTCTCAGCTTGAATGAGATAGGGTTTATTTCGTC
>NC_137039.1:25701497-25788997 GCF_032717465.1 Coenobita brevimanus | reverse complement strand
CAGTCAGAGGGAACGAGATAGAGGGTGAAAGGGAGGTAGGGAAGAAAGGGGGAAAGGAATGGAGAAGGGAACGGGGTGAGGAGGGGGACTGCTAAGGAGGGATAAATGGAAGGGGAGCAAGGGGTGGGGAAGGGAGCTTATAAATGGGATAAAGGGAGGAGCAGAGGAGGATTAGGAGGAGGAGAGGGGAGGGGAGGGGAAGGGAGGTGAGGAGGGAAGGCAAAAAGGGAGATGGGTGGGGGTTAGAGAGAGAGAGAGGTAGGAGAGAGGGGAAGGGAAAAGGGAAAGGATAGGGATGGGGGATGTCAAGGGGAAGAGGGAGAGGGAGGGGGTCAGTGATAACAAAAGCCAGGTCACCTTTAAGAAGAGTTCGGGGGGAGGGGGTAGTCTCAGGCGACATTACCCTGCACCCCCTCCCTCTACCCCCTCCCCCTTTCCCACTTATCCCCCCTCCCACCCCCACCTAACACCCCCTGCCCTCGTCCCCTTATAATATCCCCTACCTCCGTTTATATCTTCAGTTCCCCCCTACCTCATCCCCTACCCTTCCCTCTCCCCTGCTCTATCCCCTTCCCTTCCCCCACCTCTACCCCAACCCATACCTCCCTTTTCTTCCCACCCCTCTCCACCACCCATTTCTTTCCCTTTACCCCTTTCCTCCACATCCCTCCCCCAACCCCCAATGTCTCCCCCCACCCCTTCTCACCGCCTTGCACCTCTTGCCTCCCCCTCACTCACCCACACCCCTCTCCCATTTTTTTCTCTCGTCCTTTCCTCCCCATTTCCTTCCGTCACTGACCCCCTTCGTCTCCCCATCCCCCCCTCATATCACCCCATCCCTTTCCCCCCTCCCCACCCCATTTTTCTCCCTTCTCCCTCCCCTCCCTATTTATCCCCATGCGACCTCTCCCTCCTCCACACCTTTATCTCCATCCCCTCTACTCCTTCCCTTTCCCTCCGCCTCCCTCCCGTCCCTCCACTCCTCCCCATGTCCCATTTCCTCCCCTCTCTCCCTCCATTACACCCCAATTTCCCCAATCTTTATCTTTCCCCTCACTGACCCTAATTCCGCTCCTCTCTTTAAGTCCTCTCCTTTTTCTTCTCTTCCTCTCTCCTCTTATTCTTTTTTTTTTAATTTCTTCCTTTCTCTCTTCTCTTTCCCCTTTCTCTCTTCCTCTCTTTCCTTTCTCTCATCTTTCTTTACCCACTTCCTTTCTCCCTCACCTGTCTTCCTCTTCCTTTCACTTCTATCTTCCCAATCTTACCCGTAATTTTTCTTCTTTGATCTTTTCTTCCTTTATCCTTCCTTCACCAATTTCCCTTCCCTTCTGTTTCCATCCCTGCCTTTCCCAGTCCTTCCTTTCTTCCTTTCCTCTCTCTCTCTCTCTCTCCTTCTCTTTCCTCTCTTGCAGCTCTCTCTCCTACCTTCCTTCCTTTCCTCTCTCTCTCTGTTGTTCCTTCCCTTCCCTTTACCCAACCATTCACTCTATTGTCCAGTCTCCCTTCCCTCTCTCTTCCTTCATTCTCTTCCTTTTCTCTCTCTCACCTTTTCTTTCCCTTGACCATAGCTCTTTTTCTTCTCTTCCATTTTCTTTCATCCCTTCCATATGTTCATTAACACCCTCCCTCTACTCTTCCTTTTCTCCTTCCTCCTTTCTCCCTCCTCCAGCCTACCTTGCCCTCACCGTAATTCCTCTCATACTTTCCTCCCTTTCTTTTTCCTCCCTTTACGTTCTTCCCTATTTTTCTTTCTCTCTCTTTTTCCTTCCTTTTCTTACTACCCCTCTGCCTGTTTCTCTCCCTTTCACTTCTCGCTCTCTCTTCCCTCTCTTACTTTCTCCCTTTTTTTATTCTCTCCCTTCCTTCTTCACTCGCAGTCTTTCCCTTTCCCTATTTCTACTTCTCTTCCTCCTTCTCCCTCCACTCCCTTTCCTTCCTCTCTCTTTCCCTCATCCTTTCTTTCTCTCCCTTCTCTCCTCCTTGCTTCCTCTATCTTCTCTCCCTTTCCTTCATTCTTCCTCCTGGTCCTCTCCCTCTCCCTCCTGTCCATATTCTCGTGGTCACTTCCGTACTAAAAATTACCTTACACATCACTCATTAAACTTTCTCTGATACTGTCTGAATGAATACACAGTCGGCATAGGTAACACAAAGGGGAATATTGACACTCCCAGGCTCCTGTCTTCACTCTCAGCTGAATAAAATCGTCTGGCGTTAGTGGAGAGAGAATATTAGTTATAGTACATCGATATGAAGGTTAATGCTGGCAGTACTAACACTCTCAAAGCTCCTATGACCCACTCTTACGTAATTATCTTGCATGATCGGAAATAATAGAGTTGTTCTGATTTTGAGAGGGCTGACGTGCCATATGTAGAAATCAAGCTACTGAGCCACTATGAACGTGCCATAAGGTAAAATACAGACCCGTCGACCACAGGTAAGAAACTGCTTGGAGGACAGCATGTACGTACACCGTGCAAGGAACCGGCGTCCCCTTGTGATAGCGGGCACCTCACTAGGGTTAAACCAGGGTTCTTTCCACAGCGAGATGCAGGGAAATATGAAGTTTCGCACGGATGGACGCCGCAGATGCTTTCCTCCACCCACGGTAGACAGCATTACCACGTGAAGGCTCCTCGTTAGTGCCTGGCTGATTAGTAAAATAAAAAACAAAACAAAAAAAAATATCTATAATCCTTCCAAGAACAGACTAAGCCTCTCACGCAATACAGAATAAAAGGGTACAATATCCGTACTACCCTGAGCAGCTGATATGGAGGGGGTGCAGACAGCCTCCCAAGTCCACGAGGATACGGCCATAAGAAACCAGAATATCCTCAAGTTTGGGTAAAGCTGAAATACTTTGAAACACACATTAGTTTACGTGGTGAGTCTTGTTTTGTTTCGCCAGCTTAAAGTTATCGGTGGACGAAACTTGGTGGGGGTTTAGTTGAGTTTACCTTCAACTTACACACACACACACACACACACACACAGAGTAAAAACGGTACACGTAATGCACTACTCAAAACAATTAAGGGAACAAGATTTTGATTTGAGACATTTCAGAATCCATGCTTTGTTTAGGTTCAGAATTGCTTACGGGTATTCCCCGATATGTTAGCAATGAAAGGCAATGTTCAGCAAGGAATCAAAACGAGAACTTTATTGTTGGAACAAGCGAGTACCAGATAACCCCCAAAACAGAAATGAACAAGAGATAGGCTCAGCCACGGAATGTCTCAGAATTGTCTTAAAAACTGGTTCTGAAGTCTCTAATAATGAGTGTAACCTCCTCTTGCCTGGATGCACGCCCGACAACGACGAGTCATGCTCCGAATCACGCGTCGTATGGCGTCCTGGGGGATGTTTCCCCACTCTGCCACCAAAGCCTCGGTAAGTGCTGGAACGCTATCAGGCCGAGGTTGGCGAGCATGTACCCTCCGTGCCAGCATGTCCCAGACATGCTCGATGGGATTGAGGTCTGGTGAGCGTGCTGGCCATTCCATTATGGCGATCCCTTGCTCCTGGAGGAAGTTCATCGAGACACGTGCAGTGTGATGGCGAGCATTGTCCTGCATGAAAAGGAACTCCTCTCCCACAGCTCCAGCAAAAGGGTCCAGTATCTGTTCCACATATCGTGCAGCTGTCAGGGTACCGCCATTCAGCACAACGAGGTCTGCGTCCCTCAATGCATATGCCCCCCCAGACCATTACGGAACCACCACCATACCGGTCATGTTCCACAATGTTGCACGGTGCGTACCGCTCTCCAGCATGTCTCCACACTCTGATACGGAGGTCGTTGGTCGAAACACTGAATCTGCTTTCATCTGAGAACAGTACTGGGGTCCAGTGGCGTAACTGCCACTGTACGTGATCTCGGGCGAACTCCAGTCGTGCTCTTCGGTGAGCTGGGGTCAAAACTGGGACCACAACAGGTCGTCTAGCCCGAAGGCCGTCCTCGTGAAGCCGGTTGCGCACAGTCTGGTTTAAGACACGGACCCGAGTCGCCCGTTGGAAGTCGTTTTGCAGTGCCCGGGCAGTACTCTGTCGATTCCGGGTGGCCAGCACTCGCAGGTAGCGGTCTTGTCTTGCGGATGTCATGCGTCTGCCACCTTGCCCAGGTCTTCTGGTGTACAGCCCGTCATCTTGGTATCGTCTCCAGAGCCGGTTGATGACGCTAGGAGACACTCCAAGGCCTTGGGCAACCCTTCTTTGGGTGTGTCCTTCCTCGAGCATCTGTAATGCTCGAGCCGCCTCAACTATGGACAAATACCGCCGCACACACTCAGTGATGACAGGGAAACACAACAAAATCGCCCAAAGCCAGAAACATCTCATGTTGATGCTGATTTTGACCAATTCTACTCAATGAAAAATGAAATTTTCACTCTTTATATAGGGGTAGGGTGACACTCCCATTTTTATTGACATATTCAGAAAGGACAACTCAACTCACACAGATGTATTCGGTTCCTCAATCATTGCTCAGCTCACAACACTATTTCTGTACCCAAACAGAGCATAGATTCGGAAATATCACAAATCAAAATCTTGTTCCCTTAATTGTTTTGAGTAGTGTATTATTAAGGCGGGATGGAAGGATTGGTTACTTGCTCCATTAGTTCCGAACCTCAGATATCCTCACCTCATCACTACGATTATTTCTCTCTCATCTTGCTACTGATAGAGCTTCTTACTAAGCTTTATAGAGCATTTTCGCGCTGGACAGTTTAGCTCCATCTTTAATTAACTCCTGACTACCGGAGTTTTTTCCGAACTTGGATAAAAAGCGTCTGGTGGGAGACTGAGTTAAGTGAAAACTACAGCATCGTAGTGAAGGGGTAGAGGGATTATTGACCCCGACTGTACAGTGTCAATCAAAAGCTTACTTCCCAGGTGATCGAAAATTTTACCATGAACTATTTTTTTTTTTTTCCTTTTTTTTGAGGGGGGAGGGGGCAAATATTTGTGACGGCGCAGTGTATTCAGTACGTCACATAAAATTCCATCTTTATATTGAAGTAACAAGTAGCGAAAAATACACGTAAATGAGAAGCTGCCAGGAAACAGTTTCGAAAATCTGACTCGCTGTTTCAAGGGACACGAAGACTGTTTACTTGTCTGCTTCAAAAACAGAGATGTGCGTCGCTTTAATCCCTGACGCATCATATAAAAAAGAATCCTCTACAGACAGACAAACATTCCAAGCCTCAATAAGTTCTGCATATTAGCCAGCAGAGGAAAGCGGGAAGCAGAAGATGTGCAATGTTATAGGGAGAGAGTGTATCAAGCCTGTCTAAGCTGCGGGAAATTAGCCAGCAGAGGAAACAGAAATACTGAAACATATGGCGGAGAAACATGCCAGGTCATTCTCAGCTTTGGAAGTTTTGATAGGAGAGGAATGTGCGAAGAGGTGAATTATTAGACCAACTTTTGAGCACACTGTAGGCCAGGGGATATCAAAAACGTTTACCCGATCTTCTCTGGCACCTCATTTAGCTTACACTCAATTACCAGACGTGCAATCCCCCTCCACAGCTAACGATATGGACTTAGTATGAGACTGAAAACACAAACTATCATAAACAGCTATTTTCACCAACCACTTCAACTCGAGGACGTGGTTTTCATTACGTACTTGCACTAGACGATTTTATTCAGCAGAGGAAGAAATTTAAATACCTATAAACTGAAGGAATTAGATTTATCCTTCAACTATTTCAATACGATACGTCACTCTGATCTTAAATGTAATCGTCTGGTGGTAAGAAGATGAGAAAGCAAGCTACATCATCTGAGTGAAGGGTTAAAAACTACGGCGCTTAACTCCTTCACCTCTTTGACGCATTATTTATTAGTCTTGCTTATACCAGACGATTTTTTCAAGTTGGGGAAGGGCGTCTATATGTGAAGGGGTTAACAAAGACAGGATCGAACCTCCCTGCTTTGAAATGTCACTCCTTTGCTGAATAAAATCGTCTGGATGTAACAAAAATATATATACAAAAAATACGTGATCTCGACAAATTAATCTCTCTCTCTCTCTCTCTCTCTCTCTGCCACTGTAGTCGTGCTTTGGTCTCGCATTTAAGCTGACACCAGACCACCCTGCTGAGCTCAGAGAAAACCTTGCTGACCTAAGCTTGAAAATGAATCCCTGTATTTATCTCCACCTCTCTCTCTCTCTCTCTCTCTCTCTGGTGCTACAAGACGATTTCATTCAGCTTTTGAAGTCCGCATCTAACCCTCCCAGTTCGAAACCCCTCATAAGCTGAATAAAAACGTCTGATGGAAAAAGCTGAACACAAAATAAAAATCGTCCCCACAGTGAACAGATTAACGAAAATGAATGGAATGGGATACAAATAATGCTTCTTATTATATGACAGGGAATATACTAGCTCCTTCATGCTCGGGACAACTCCAGTGTTAAATTACAGGTGACCTCAGACGATTTTATTCAGCTGAGAAAGAGTAATAGGCACCTGAGATCATTAACCTGTCCAATTAAATGACGTATTGTTTCTTTCACATCTGCATCATTCCGATTTGCTATAACTTTTTTTTTATTGATTTGCTTTTCCTTCCTCTGTTCTGTTATTAAAGAGAGAGAGAGAGAGAGAGAGAGAGAGAGAGAGAGAGAAACTGGGTGACTCCAATGCCTGGCTAAACAATCGCCCCTCACCTACTTCCCTATCTTAACCCCTTCAGTTCCACGACGTACATTTTCGACTTCATTTCGACTATTTTCAGACGATTTCACTCAGCTAAGGAGAGGCCCCTGGTTATTATGAGGGATAGTAGGCTGCCTCTATCCTCTTCACAAATTCGATATCTCTCCCCCGAGCCGAGTAAAATCGTCTGTATATAGCAAGATTAATATATGAGACACGTCCTCGTATGCAAGGGGTTAAGCCTGCAGTCCACTGGGTTCACGTTTTAGATGAACCTACAACAACAACAACAAGTAACATCAACAGCAACTATCACAACCACCACTACTACTACTATAACTACTATTACTACTACTGCTACTACTACCACTGCTACTATTACAACAACACCAACAACAATAACAACAACAACACCAACAACTGCTATATACTACTACTACTACTACAACTGCTGCTACTACCACTACCAATACAACAAAAACAACAACAACAACAACTACTACTAATAATACAACAGCAACAACAACAACAACAACTACTACTACTACTACTACTACTATTACTACTACTACCACTACTACTAATACAATAGCAATTACTACAACTACTACTACCACCACTACAATTATTTCTACTACTCTTCGTGCTGTCTAAGGGTGATTTTATTCAACTTGCAACTTAGAATGTTACACCTTAGATACAGCCTTCATAAATCCTCCCCCTAAATCCCGTGTAATCCTCCCACGTCAGCAAGAATCCGACTTAAAAATCCTGCCTGGTGAGTGAGGAGTTAATGAGATTGCAGTCAGCTTTTAATTAGGGCTAGCCTCGCGTTCTGTCGATTTGCAGCCACTCACCCACATACTTGTTCTCTCTCTCTCTCTGTTTACCTATCCGTACATCCGTCTGTTGGGTAATCCATCCATTAGGAGTGCTACGGCACACCTAAGGTCTGACTTGGTTCGTATCTCTGACTGGGGTAAAAATAATCTTGTTGCTTTTAATGCAACAAAGTCTCAGTTCTTACACCTATCAACCCGTCAAAATCTTCCACAGGTATACCCGCTAATGTTTAATAATATTCAGCTCAATCCTGCATCATCCTCGAACATGCTTGGGGTTTCATTCACTCGGGACTTATCTTGGAAAGATCACATCTCTTGTAAAATCTGCTTCCAAGAGATTAGGTGTGCTAACCCGACTCCGTACCATCTTTTCCCCTGCACAGTTGTTGACTTTATACACGGGAGAACAACTCTCACGCGCGGAGAGGCTCCCCATATACAGCTCTTCTCAATAGGGTAGAATCAAAGGCTTTTCGTGTCATTAACTCTCCTCCTCTTACTGGCTCCCTTCAAACTCTGTCTCTTCGCCGCACTGTTGCCTCTTTATCTCTTTTCTATCGCTACTTCAATGGTCACTGCTCCTCTGAACTGTCTGCTTGCATCCCTCCACCTCTACGAAGGATGCGTAGCACCCGTCTAGCAACAAATTCTCATCCCTTTTCTGTCCAACTCTCTAATGCATGAGTTAACCGTTACTCCCAGCCCTTCATTTATGCAACAGGTAAACTCTGGAACTGTCTCCCTCTGTCTGTATTTCCTACTTCCTATGATCTCCAGTTTCTCAAACGCAATGTGTCCAGGCATCTCATAATGAACGGATCTTGAATTTGGCTCTCTTTTGTACCGTTTTTGTGTCTTTCTTGGCATGAACTGTTTTGCGGGTTCTTAGCCTTTGGTTCCTTCTTCCTCGCATAAAAAAAAAAATAACCATTTATCTACCTACATGACTATATATCTATCCATGTCTATCTGTCTATCTATCAGGCAAACAAACTAGCTAGCTAGAGTGCCTTAGTGGTAGAACTCTTGACTCAAGGCCGCGAAGTCGAGAGTTCGCGCCCCGCCCGGGTAGCTGCCTTGCTGGGAGGGGTAGCGCTCTCCCGTCACCCTAGCAGGGCTATATGACCTAACTAGGTCTAGCTCGGGGGATTAATACTTTGTTTCTACTTTATTAAAAAAGGTGAGGGGGGGGGCATGGCGGCTCAGTGGTAAAGCGCCTGACTCGAGACCGAAGAGTCGTGAATTCGCGCCGCGCCCGAGTAAGCTGCCTTGCCGGGAGAGGTAGCACTCTCCTGTTACCTAGCTGGTTGTAGCAGCCGTGGCTCAGAGGGTTAGAGTGCTCTGGCCAAAGGATTGGAGGTTCGAGTCCGCCCAAGGGTCAGTGGTAGACATCAGGAAGGGCATCCGGTCACAAAGTGCTACACGCTCCAAAACCAAAGTCCTCTACCCAGGGGCAACGCCTTAGCCCTTATCGAAAAAAGGGGACACGGTGTAAAAAAATATATATATGTATGTCCGTTAATTCAACACGACAGATTTTTCCTTAAGCCACAACCGTCCGATCTCGGCAAAAACAGATCTTTAAAAATGAACCTGCTCTCAACTCAACTAAAAAGACTAATCCAGTTTCAGGCTGCTTTTCCCCACACTAACCCCTCATGCCACAACCCTCGCCCTCCACACGGCTGGTACACGAGGAATTAAAACTATGAATAAAAACTTACTGCAACTGTTTGGATTTGTTTGAGAAATTAATAGTCGGCATTTTTCAAAACTTACCGCAACTTGTTTCTTCTTGGGAAGTTTTCATTCTCTCTCTCTCTCTTCCTCTGTGTGTGTGTGTGTGTGTGTGTGTGTGTGTGTGTGTGTGTGTGTGTGTGTGTGTCTCTCTCTCTCACTATCTCTATCACTCTCTCTAAATCAAGAATATATACAGTATACACAAATTTGAACTATTTTGTCCACTACACCTATCTCCAAACCCATACTCCAGGCAGCGCAGATCGAGAGACGAATACATTAACCCGCGGGCCACCCTGTTCTCATGGATTCCCAGATAACCCTCAGCCAACACCTATCACCTTTTCGTGGCCGCTTATTTCTCTTGAACTTTATTCCACATCATTCTAGACGATTTCTTTCAGGTGATAGTGACTTATAGGAGGCAAAGATGGTAAATATTGGCACCATTGACCCTCTGATGGTCGATGCAACTCTATTATTCCATTTGCAATAACGTCAGACGATTTTATTCAGCCCGACAATGTTAAAAGGGATGCCAGTAACTCTCTCATGGTGGGAGCAGTGATAGAATTCGATTGCAACTAGAAGCACACGATTCTGTTCTGCCAAGAATGAGTCTCAGGAGCCAGGGAGCGTTAAAGAGTGAGTGGCAGGAGCCAGGGAGCGTTAAAGAGTGAGTGGCAGGAGCCAGGGAGCGTTAAAGAATGAGTCGCAGGAGCCAGGAAGCGTTAAAGAGTGAGTCGCAGGAGCCAGGGAGCGTTAAAGAGTGAGTGGCAGGAGTCAGGGAGCGTTAAAGAGTGAGTCGCAGGAGCCAGGGAGCATTAAAGAGTGAGTCGCAGGAGTCAGGGAGCGTTAAAGAATGAGTCGCAGGAGCCAGGGAGCGTTAAAGAGTGAGCGGCAGGAGCCAGGGAGCGTTAAAGAGTGAGCGGCAGGAGCCAGGGAGCATTAAAGAGTGAGTGGCAGGAGTCAGGGAGCGTTAAAGAATGAGTCGCAGGAGCCAGGGAGTGTTAAAGAGTGAGTCGCAGGAGCCAGGGAGCGTTAAAGAGTGAGTCGCAGGAGCCAGGAAGTGTTAAAGAGTGAGTCGCAGGAGCCAGGGAGCGTTAAAGAATGAGTCGCAGGAGCCAGGGAGCGTTAAAGAGTGAGTCGCAGGAGCCAGGGAGCGTTAAAGAGTGAGTCGCAGGAGCCAGGGAGCGTTAAAGAGGACGAGAATCCTGGTGGACGCACGCCACGCCCTGGGATTGAATTACTGTGTGGCAGAATTTATGGTGATAGCCGCCTGGGTGTGCTGGGGCAAACAGATTAAGGTGACACTCTGCTTGGGTGAGACGGCTGCGAGGCTGGGGCGTTGCGGTGGTGGTTGTGGTGGTGGTTTGGTGGTGGAGGTGGTGTGGTGTGGGGGGTAGTGGTGACGCTAGCAGGTTAATTTGGAAGCGGTGGTGGTGTGATAGGGGTTGTGGTGTGAGTTGTGTGGTAGTGGTGGTGGCAGTGGTTTGGTGTGATTGTGGTGATCGTTTCTCGTGGTGTAGTGGTGCTAGTGTGAGTTGTGTGGTGTGGGGGTAGTGGTGGCGTTAGCGGATTAAAGTGACGATTGTGGCGCTGCGACAGTGTAGTGTGAGAGATGGTGCCTGCAAATCAATGAGGTGGTAGTGGTGGTGGTGACGGTGTGAGGTGCGATTGTGCAAATAGATTAAGGTGACAGTGGTAGCGTGAGAATGTGGTGTGAACTGTGATGTGGTGGTGGAAGTAAAGTAAGGTACCAATAATGCTTGTATGTAAGTGTGGTGTGAGTGAAATGACTGACGGTGCTGGCAGATTAGTGTGGAAGTGGTGGTTGTGTGGTAGTGTGATGGAAGTGTGGTGGTAGTGATCCTGGTAAATTAACCCCTTCAGTCCGCAGGTGTATTTCATTGATGTATTCCTGCTGCCTTCAGACTATTGTACTCAACCGTATATTCAATGTGTGCGTTATTTTGGTGTTAATCTTGCTGTCTCCTGACGATTACATTCAGCGTAACGATAGATTCCTCACACCGCAGGAGTTGGATACAGTACAGCCTTTATTAATCCCTTCACCACCACTGGGATCATCTAACTATAAACAAATCGTCTGGAGAGAGTAAACACGAACAATAAATTATAAAAGACTTCATTGTACTGAGAGTATCTCTCTAATATACTATAGCACTAGCCGTGTGTGTGTGTGTGTGTGTGTGTGTGTGTGTGTGTGTGTGTGTGTGTGTGTGTGTGTGTGTGTGTGTGTGTGTATTTTGGGCAGCCGAAAGTACACATTCAAATCGCACCAAAATTGTCACAAAAATCGCAAAAATATTCCCTGATGTGAAAAAACTTGGTCCCATCACGACTGAAAAACTTTTACCATATTTAATGAGTGAACACATTTTGAACAAAAAACGCCGCTCCCGGCGCCCGGCATAGGATCTCCGTAGAATTTTTTTTCCCCATAGGTACAAATTAACTACAGCAGCGCGAGAGCTCTCCGCAGGAACAAGTGCGAGAGGCCCGAAGGGCCCACGAGCACTTGTTAGTTCTCTAAAGACTAGAAGATGTTTATGGCTGATGTAATGGTAGTCGTCATCGGTGAGTATGATCAATCATCATCATCATCATCACAACCAGCCTAACCCATTTTCCTACCTTCATACATGCCAGGGGAGGGGGTCACACAAACATTCGGGACCTAAGGTCGCGCCCACACGTGTGCTGGAACAAGTGTTGGCAACATGTAAACAATACAGTAACGAACACGCCGCCAACATGTTGGGAACAGCAGCGTCCAGATCATGTTGGCAACATCATGATGAAGTCTCAGCTGCCTGGTATGGACACACTCATCCCATCACCTCTGCTGCCAGTGTTCGAAGCTGCACTGAAACATGTTTGCATACATCTGTCAAATACTGCTGCATACATGTACCCGAACATGTTGCCTGCCGTGCTGCCAACATATGTTCGACAGCACGTGTGGACGCGCACATACAGCCACACACACCAACAATTTTGATATATTTTGAGCCACAAGATTTTTTTTTTTTTTCACACTGGATGATTATGGACATATATGTATATACTCTCTCTTTCTGTGTGTGTGTGTGTGTGTGTGTGTGTGTGTGTGTGTGTGTGTGTGTGTGTGTGTGTGTGTGTGTACACCTGATCTTGTATTTTTAGTTCAATGACTTTCTCACTTCTCAGTAAACATAAAGGAAATTTTAGTTATTACTAAACCTGATTATTGTATTACAACCTGTGTTTCAGAATAAACAACATTTAAGCCATTATTATTTTTGCATAGATTGCACCTTATTATCTTATATGTTAAAGACAAGCATGCTGATGGTTGATGGTGAACAGGTATGGGCAGTGACAGGACAACACTGGCATAAACCTTTGATGTCTCGTAAGCCATACTTAAGAGGCCAAAAAACTGCAGGTGGCTCGCCAGCCTGGGTGTGGCCACCACTCATACATGGCCTGGTGCTGGTGAGGCGGGGGCGACGGTGGCTGGTGCTGGTGATAATAGCTGTGACGTGTTGGCAGGGACGCTCTTAACACCGGTTTTGATGGCAGTGACCAGGAATGAAATAGTGCAATGTTTGTGTCATGGTGGTGGCAGTGGTGTTTGTGGTGGTAGTGGCGGCGGTATGATTACACAGGATTACACAGGAAAGCAAACAGCAACAGACCTTATGGTCCTTTCGAGGCTGCTTGTTAGAGAAAACTATGACTACAAGATCTAACTCTACATCCTGAAGGATAAGGATAGTAAAGCAAGTGATGAGAGTACCGGTGTATGTGATGGTGACAGCAGCACTAGGGATGATGGGAAAGGAGGCAATGTGGTAGTGGTGGTGGTGGTGTGGCAGTAGTAGTAGTAGTAGTAGCAGTAGTGGTGGTGGTGTGGCAGTAGTAGTAATAGTGGTGGTGGTGGTGGTGGTGGTGGTGGTGTGGCAGTAGTAGTAGTAGTAGTAGTGGTGGTGGTGGCGGTGGTGGTGGTGTCATGAATGGAGAACTGGGAAAAGTTGGGTGGGTAAGATTTTTTACAGGTCCATGAAGGATCAAAGTTTGAACACTCGCTCTGGCCTCGTGTGTGTGTGTGTGTGTGTGTGTGTGTGTGTGCGCGCGCAAGTGGGAGTTGTGTCAGGCTGTCCCTAATCACGTTATTCAAGGGTACACACACACGCACACGCTACCTCCTACACACAGTCCCACACGCACACACAGAGAGATACCGTACGAGCACGAAAACACTGACAGATACACATATACCCTCTGGAAGGCACACACACACACGCACCTGTACACTCGGTAAAAAAAAAAGTATCGGTGCACAACACTGACGAAACATTTTGGATCACGGTACGAAGGTCTGTGAAATATTTGTGTGCGACGTGTTGGGAGGTGTTGGCAGGTGTCATATAACGTCATCTGAGGTATCCCCTCGCTAAAATATAAATAAACCTTCTGAACCTGCTACAGCCAGGCATAACAAGTTACCAACCCTCCCACACAGCCAGCACGTGAGTGAATATTTTCGAAAGACATCGAACCCTCTATGTACCGATACTTTTTTTACCGAGTGTACACAAGAACACACAATTACAAACATATTTGTACACACACACACACACACACACACACACACACGCACGCACGCACACACACACACACGCACACACACACACACACACACACACACACACACACACACACACCATTAATATCAGTAAACATTTACCCTTCGCTAGATATCACAACCCATTTCACTCAGAGTTTATCTGGCTGCTGGGTGGGGAAAGCGAGAGAGAGTGTGTGTGTGTGTGTGTGTGTGTGTGTGTGTGTGTGTGTGTGTGTGTGTGTGTGTGTGCACATAAGTATATATGTATGTATACCACCCCTCATCCCCCAGAGTTAGATCTTAGCCTTCAAAACGGAACTGTGACTGAGTGAGTGAGCGAGTGAGTGGCACAGCGAGGGACACACTGTATTTCGCTGCCGTTTTTGGCGCAGCAGCAATGCAGGTTCTCAAGTGACCCGTATTCTCGTGGCCTTAAGAGGCTTCGTAGCGCTTCTTGACCACCAACTGAATTTGCAATGCACACTTTGATACGGGTTGTCTTATTTCATGAAAACTACGTGGATAGAAACAAACACAGCACAACTCTACAGCCCCAACGCACAGATGCAAACTCTGTGAAAAGCTGACAGCAAAATACCTGTACTACAGTTGGCCCTAAAACTTTCTCTTTAAAAATACAGTAATTAGCCCTGAAAGCTTTCTGGAATGGTTGTTAGGCAACGTTTTCGGTTTGAACAAATTTTTCCTCCTCTTCTTCCTCCTCCTCCTCATCATCATCATCCTCTTCCTCCTCCTCCTCCTCCTCCTCTTCCTTCTCCTCCTCCTCCTCCTCCCCCTTCCTGGAGAAAGGCTGCATCCAGACTACCAAGTAAGCAGTTGTGTGGGAAAAACAGATATCACGCAAGAGAACACTGACTTTCAATATGTTATACACCATGATGAAAGTCGCAGTACGTGTTAGTACGTACGGCGTGTACTAGTACCCAGGCGGTGACATGGAATAGTTTGGGGACCTTCTGGTGCGCGTAGGACTGTTGGGACTCAGGAAACACTTTGTCCAGTCGTTACTTAGAGCCTGATGAACATAAACAAATCAACTAATACATGGCCAAGGAGACAGCAGCAGAAACCCAGCTAATCCCACAACACGGTGCAGTGTCCATTAAAACCGCAGTTTTCCGTAACATAAAGGGTTACGGCGCACCAGCCGGATATGGGGATTAGTGTGATCATGTTACGGGTATGTGATCTATCCCCCTAACCTTATAACTCGTCGAGACTGTAGCCTAGTCCAGAGCCCCAAATTAGGCTCTTAATGGGACAATAATGAAGTAGATGACAGAGTAATAACTTCCACATGAATTCCTTTTTCAAGATGCATGATTTGATTTCGTTTGGTTATGTTAAAGCCACTTAGAATACAACCAAGAATGCAAACGAATTACTCCATGTCTGTCGTAAATAGCACTGAATAAACAAATAAATAAATACATAAATTTGAGTGGGGCTACAAAGCTCCGCACCAGTACAATATTTGCTGTAGTGTCTCTCCTTAATGTTGCTATGGACTGTTTTGACTGTATTGCATTGGCCCTTCCTTGTGTTACATTCCATTAGCCTTTCCCTTCGTTGTGTTGCATTCTGTTGTTCTGTATACTGTTATTTCTATTTATACTGCTCTTCATTGTATGTTGTACAGTATATAGTGCAATGAAGTGCTTTTTCCTTCCCTGTACCGTGTTGATTTGTATTCCATTGTACTATTCATTTCTTGTCTTACACTCTATTGTACTGCGGTGTCCCGTTTCTTGTATTATGGAAGTAATATGGCAACCCCTCCACCATCACTTGTTCAAATAACTCTTATCTTTCACAACGGACAAACGGCTGAGATAAGTGAATCTCCCCACTCTCTGATTCATATCTCGAAAGACGTCACACACTCATGCTCTAGATATGTCACGTGGGCCGCAGAGCAGGATATTTCCACTGATGACGAGGGTGATAGTGATGATGATGATGATGATAATGGTGGTGGTGATAGCGATGAGGACGATGATGATGATGACGATGATGATGATGATGACGATGATGATAATGGTGGTGGTGACGATGATGATAATGATGATAATGGTGGCGGTGGTGGTGGTGGTGGTGATGATGATGATGATGATGATAATGGTAGTGGTGATGATGATGACGATGATGATAGTAAAGACAATGGTGGTGGTGGTGTTGGTTGTGGTGGTGTGATGATGATGATGATGATGATGATGATGATGATGATGATGATGATAGTGGCAGTTGTGATGATGATGCCTAGTTTTGAACGTGCGAATTAAGAGCTGAAATGGAAATCAGTTATGGTCAAAAACTACTCTTTCACATTTTCACATATTTTTATCTATCTATCTATCTATCTATTGCCAGACGCCTCAATCCCGTTTGAGGTGGCCACAAACAAATCGCCTCCAAGTCGCCCTGTCCCCCGTCATTTCACTGCCCTGCTCCCAACTCACACACCCCTCTCTCATATACGTCTCCACCCCATCCCTCCATCTCATCCTCGGCCTCCCCCTCCCTCTTACCCCCGCCACCTCACTCACATACACTCTCTTCGTCAGTCTTTCACCCTCCATCCTCTCCACATGGCCAAACCACCTCAGTGTGTTCCTCATAACGCTTCCTATCACATCCACATCAACACCACAACGCTCCTTTATATCCTCATTCGTCAGCCTGTCTCTCCACGTGACTCCACAGGCTCCTCTAAAATAACTCATTTCCACTGCTTTCACTCTTGACTTGTGTCCTTCCAACAATGTCCAAGCTTCACTTCCGTACGTTAGAGTTGGTATCACAATACTGTCATGTAGTAACTTTTTCACTTCCATGCTCACTTCCCTGTTTCTTATCACTGCTTTCAAAGAACCAGCAACCTTTCTTCCCTGCTGTACCCTTTCAAGCACTTCACCCTCCAAACCTCCATCCTTACTCATCACACTACCCAAGTACTTAAACGTACTCACATTTTCCAATTCCTCACTATCCAACCTCGCTGTACATTCACTAACTTCACCTCTCTCAAAGACCATCACTTTACTCTTCCCTACATTCACCTTTAGATTCCGTTTCTTACACACACTCTCTCAAACTCATCCACCAAGCCTTGCAGCTCCCCTTCGTCTTCACTCAACAACACAGTATCATCTGCAAACAACAGTACAGGGAGTTTCCAAACACTATCCTCTCTCACCAGGGCCACTCCAACATCCACTACCCTACCTTGTACCTCTTTTATTACCCCATCCATGTACAGATTGAACAACCATGGAGACATGACACATCCCTGTTTCAAACCAACTTTCAAAGGGAAAAATTCACTTAATTCACCATCCACATGCACTGCAGCCTTTGCACCATCATACGTACTCTTCACAACATTCAACAACTTCCCATCTACTCCATATATTCTTAACACTGTATCCTACCACATACTTTCCCTGTTACACTAAGAAGACAAATGCCCCTATGATTACCACACACTTCTTTTTCCCCTTTTCCTTTGTACAAGGGAATAATTATACCTGACTTCCAATCCTCCGGGACTCTACCTTCCTCCCAGGCCAATCTGCACATCTTCCACATCCATTCTACTACTATCTCTCCCCCATGCTTCAGCATTTCACCACACACTCCATCAATTCCTGGGGCTTTCCCCGATTTAACTTTCTTCATTGCTTCCACAACTTCTATCCTACTGATTTCTTCCTGTCTTCTCACCTCCCTCCTTCTCCCAGCGATTCCCCAGCCACTTATACTCGCATTACTTCCATCCTCTACGTTCAACAATTCCTTAAAGTGTTCTCTCCATCTGCTCACTTTTTCTCCCTTCTCCACTAGTAATCTACCATTTTTATCTTTCACTCCCCTGCTAACTTCACTTCCACCCTGTCTTACTCTTTTCACCTCTCTCCAGAACATTTTCTTACAGTCCCTCCACTTTACACTCAAATTCCTTCCAAATTCCTCATCCACTCTCTTCTTACTCTCTCTTACTAATCTTTTCACCTCTCTCATTCTTTCCACATATAACTCTCTCTTCCGCCTCTCAACTTCTTCCACGCCCCTATTTCTCATCCATTCATTGTATGCTTTCTTCTTTTGTGCCACAGCCTGTTTCACCTCTTCAGTCCACCACGCTGTTCCTTGCACCCCCCTCCGTCTTCTCTTCCTTCCACACACTACATCACATGCTGCACATATTTCTTCTGTAAATATCTTACACACACCTTCCACATTTCCCATCTGCTCCAATTCATATTTGCCCAATCGTTCCTCCACTTCTCTCTTATACTCTGCCTTTTTCTCATCCTCTTGTAACCTTTCCACTCTCCTCGCAACTACTCCTTCCTCTCGTCTTTCCCTTCTTCTATTCCTCCTCCAACTTACTTTCATTCTAATTCTGGCCACGACCAAGTAGTGGTCAGAAAGTCCACTCCCCCAACCTCTATATGCTCTTGCATCCTTTACACATCTTCGCATCCTTTCATCCACACACACATAATCAATCATTGCCTTCCTTTCATTCAGTTCACCACCCAACCTTCTCATCACTCACCATGTATACCTGTGGATCATTTTATGCCTGAAGAGGGTATTGGCTATCACCAACCCCCTCCCAGCACAAATGTCCACTAACGCACTCCCATTCTCATCTATCTCAGCAGGCACACCCCACTCACCAACTATTCCATCCACCTTCACATTCCCAACTTTACCATTCATATCACCAATCAAAAACACTCTCTCATTCCTTCCAAACTTTTCCATGCACACTTCCACATTTGTCCAGAACTCTTCTCTCACTCTTCTAGCACGATCTTGCGTTGGTGCATACACACACACAATCGCCCACATTTGTATTCCAACTTTCAACTTTACCCACACAATCCTTGACCCAACTGATCCATACTGTCTTATGCTCCTCTTCCATCTTTTACTCACAACTATACATACTCCTTCCTTTGCCCTCTCATTCTCACCTACTCCTGCACATATACCCCATCCATACTCCCATTCTCTCACACTTTCTCCTCTCCATTTTGTTTCAGTTATTCCACATAAATCCACTTTCGCACCCTCAAGCACCTGGACAATCTCTCTCTCTTTCACCTCATCATTCGCTCCTCTTACATTCCACGTTCCAATTACCATGTCCTTTGTCCGGTCCTTGGTCGTCATCGTTTGGTCAGTCCTTGTCCGAGGCTTATTGTTTGTTTTTTTAGTTAGTTGTTTTCTGGGGAGGGGCACTAACCCTCCGCCAACCCTTTTAGTCGCCTTTTACGACAAGCAGGGATACTGGGGGAGTATTCTTGAAAAAAAACCCTACCCCCAGGCGTTATAATCTAATTAACAGATAACGATTACATTCAGCTGTGTGTTGTGTTGGTGAATGGACAGAGGTTGCAAGGGGTGCAAGATCTTAAATACCTTGGTACTGTTATAAAAAGAAGTGGTAAATGTGTTAATGAATTGGAGAGTAACGTGGCTCTCATAGTAAAGTGGTTGGTGCTATGAAGGCCTTGGAAAAAAACAGAAGTGTGAGTATGGAGACTGGATGACTGATTGTAGGTGTGTTAGAGACGATATATGTATAATTGGAAGGTTCTGGACTAGCACATGTATCAAAAAAAAAAAAAAAAATCAAATGAGAGCAGTAAAAGTAGGACTGATGAGAAGTGACTGTGGGTAGTGTAGGTTGGATAGGGTAAGACACACAGATTCTTGGAAGATGTGGAGTAAGATGGCATGCCGAGAGAGAGAGAGAGAGAGAGAGAGAGAGAGAGAGAGAGAGAGAGCCTAGATGGTCGTATATAGAGAATGGATATGAACAGGGTGGTGAAAAGGGTATAACTGAGTGAGCATGGACACTAAAGAATCCAAACACTTAATGAATGACAGAAACAGATGGATGAAGAATATATGGAGACGCACCTGACTAGAATTGCGCCCCCCCCTCCTCCTTTTTTTTTTTTTTGCTGATGCCGGAGGGGTGTGAGCTCCCTTCGAATAACTTTTTTTTTTTTTTTTATGTTGATCGATATATGTCAGGTGGAAATGAAAAAAAACTAAAAGCGTATGATGAGTTAATGTGCCTCGTTTCACTAGGTATTGTGTTCAGAAATCTACGTCTGTGCCTTCCAGTTTCGGCCTCTGAAGCCCTTTCCACTCCATGTCTTAAGAGAAATAATGGTCTGCGATAATGATAAGTACAATGATGGTGATAATAGTGATGATAATGATGATGATGATGATGATGATGATGATGAGGAGGAGGAGGAGGAGGAGAAGGAGGAGGAGGAAACTTCTACCAAGGTGTAAACTGATGGGCATGATAAATACGTAAAAACTAAGCCGGTTTAGAGTAAAAAGTAGGGGAAGGTCGGCCATCTTGGGTTTGCCGGTCGTCAGGTGCACACAAGAAATAAGTAAAATATGTAAACGTTAAGTGATGCAAGGAAAGTAGATGCAGCACGAAGTCCCACAGTCTCATTATCCACACAGACAGGAAAAAATAAATAAATAATAAATATATAAATAAAGGTAAACAGCATGAGGCACAGTCACGGTTTCGTCGTCTGAGTCTTTAACGATGCTCCCTCACACCTTTTCCTAAGCGATTTATTTCCCTTATTACACCATACTGTCCCCTTCCGCGTTACGTAAATCCTTCCAATATCGCCATACTCTGCATAAACAACGTGCATGAGGATACTGACCAGCCCCAAAATAAATCGCTAAGGAAGAGGCGTTAGTGAGCTTCCTTAACCGACGAGAATACAAGCGATTGCCTTACTATCGTGCATCAACCAGGCTATCAGCTACAGTTACCTCCCCTTGGTGATATCCCGGGTACTCATTATATCTGTCAACCCATTAACGGCGGATAAACACACGACTCGAGTGGTACAGCTGTGCGCTCTAGAATTCGAACCCAAACGCAAACGTAAGTAAGTTTTAAGTATAGCGAAAGTGACGTTTACAGAAGGGGAGGGAAGGGGAAGAAAGTGTGGGAGGGTAGAAACGAAGGAAGGGGAAGAAGGAAGAGAAAATGGAAAAATAAAAATAAAAGGTAAAGTGAGGGAGGCGTCTGCTTGAGGTGGCCCGGTCCTCTGCTACCACAAGAAATAATTTGCATTTTCATTCCCGCGAGGTGACGGTCCCCCTCCCTCCCCTCTTCCCCAATACTCTCCTTCCCCTCCCTCCAGCCTTACCCTCCTCCCTCTGTCCCCCTCCCGACTCCTTCCCTATCCCCCCTTCTTTACCTCTCACTCCCATCTCTGCACTCTTTCCCCTCCCATCTCCCCCTCCCCCTAACCTCCTCCCTCCCTACATCCCTTCCCTCCTTCAGGCCTTCCCTCCCCTACTTCCCTCCCTTCCATCGGGCCCCTCCCTGCATCCCCTCTCTTCTCTTCATTCCTCCCCTCCCCTCCCCCTCCTCTTAACCCCTACCCTACCCCTCTCCCTCCCCACTCAGCGCACAAGAACTAGGGTGGGGTTGACAGGAGGGGAGGGGAGCGGAGGGGAGAGGAGGAAAGTGGGGGAGAGAAGAAGGGAAGGGAGAAGGACGAGACACAAGGAAGAGGAAAATACCGAGGGGAGAGAGAGAGAGAGAGAGAGAGTATAATGCTTAAGAGAGTGGTGGGGTAAGTAAAGGAGAGTGAGAAAGCAGAGTAAAAATGAAAATAAAGAAAAGCAAACAGCAAAATATATATATATATTTTTTTTTCTGAGAAGATTGTAACTCTGGTGTCTTTAGTTCCATGAGCAGAAGAAAAAAGCTGTTTGAACTAATAGTAACCCCACAATTACAAACAAACTACCTCCCCTGCAAGTATGAAGGAATGTTGCCTCCCTTGCATTATTTTACAGATACTTTTATGGCAAATGCAAAGACGAAGTTACATCCATAGTGCCACCTCTCCATGCCTTACCCCCTTGCTACACAGGCATCTGGCAGCGCTCCTGACTGGACTGTCACACTGCCATATTGCAGAACCTGTGCCTATCAGAAATCTATTATTCCCTGAACTACATCTTTTTTCACCCACATTTCAACCTACAGCAGTTCAAGTTCAATTATTAGCTACAGGTTTTTCATGAAAGGAGGACACATGTAATCAGGTGTATGGATGTATTTTTTATTTGTTTTTCCCTTCTCTGTTCATTAAAAAAAAAAAAAAAAAAAAAAAAAAAAAAAAAAAGAGAGAGAGAGAATAAGGATGGGAAAGCATGAAGGCTTCCTGCACCCACCAATCCCCTCAGCCAAAACCAGCAGGGATCACCATGAGTAGGGGAATTCTGTCCTAACAGTTTCATAGGGAACACTGCATGGGAATAGTGCCATTACCTGCACACCAGATTGCCTAGCTAAATGCTTCGGTTGGGTTAGGGAAAAAGCAACTCACTATACTTTTGTAGTAATCAGCCATGAAGATGCTTAGCTTGGGATTAATAACTAGATACTTATCCAAGCGACTTACAAATGTTATTACAGTATTTCAGGCCACCATTTTCGAAGGTAATTTGTTCCATATTTTTTTAACCTTACTGAGGTAAAAATGTTTGCCTTCATTTGACTGGAAACGTTTGTCGCAATTTAATAATCACCCCCAGTGTAATTCGACCGGTCTGTTGTGAAGTACGTGTCCATTGCCATACTGTTACGTCCAATGAAAATTTATATATACAATACAAACATAAAGTAGCTGGAGTCGCCCGCCATCCACTCATACGATTGTGTGTTGTCGCCAGGAGACTCTACACAGAATGACAGACCAGTGGTTTCCTGTAACACATGAAACCATTAACTTCGTTGGGTGGTAACCATATAACTAAATAAGGCCCGGTGGTCAAGTGAATTAAGGCGCTACAGCCGGATAAGATCCATTAGGATGTGTATCTGCGAATCGGTTTGAGTTTATTTCTAACAATGCCACTCAGAGAAGAGCCAAGTGTTGTCGTCCTCGCTTTAAATGTCGGGACTAAGCAGCCTGGCACTGGGCCCCTACGCTCCTGATGAGGCAAAAAAGGATTGGATGACAGATACATAGAATCAGATCCCCTAGTAGCCTGCGCTTTGAAAAATTTAACAGATTTAACGTCTAAGCATTGCTCCTGTGGTTTGTTCCTTATCTGGGTATCAGCTTTGTTCATCTTTGTGTAATCTATATACATTTCTGTAAAACTGTGATAAAAACTGAGGTACATACCCCGAGTGTGGGCGTACTAGGGACCTGTACAAAGTGAGAGTGATATTTTCTAATATGAATTCGAATACTCTGCCTGTGAATCCGACTCTAAATTTTGCTTTCTTTCCTGCGTCTGGATGAAACTGAATGGGTTTTAAAAAATAGTTTACATTCTGGCGGTATTATTCGCATTGCAATTATCTTTTACATTTTAACTGACAGTAATTAAGTTTGCAGTCAATATCGACAATCGTTTGCCACTGACCAACTTAATAAGACGTCAGGGAACTATATATATTTCTTTCTATGCGTGACGTCGTTCTTATTACCTATTCTTGTGTCGTCAGCAAATTTAGAATATCTGGCATCAAACCACTGTCAAAATCTATCTACCTACAGCCCGACTCCCTAATCCCGCAAAGGGTGGCCGCAGACAAAACGCCTCCAAGTCGCTCTGTCACCCACCATTTGCCTGCCCTCCCCCCAGCTCACTCCCCGCGCCCTCATATAAATCAAAATCAGAAGCAAAACCATAAATGAACCTTCTGACATTTCATCTGTTATAAATACTCACCTAATCTGATTCATTTTCAATAATTATATCTCTTCGCTTAAATTCCGCTGGCAGGTTATCAGTCTGTATTAACACATTACCACACAGCCATAAACGTTTAAGGGAAGGAAGAAGGAAATGAAAAAAACAGTGGGGAGAGGGTAAGGGAGAAAGGGAAGGAGAGAGAGGGAGAAAAGATACGAAGAAAGTTAGGGAGAGAGGAAGCAGTAAAAGAAAGAGAGGGAGTGTGAACGGGAGGAAGAGAGAGAGAGAGAGAGAGAGAGAGAGAGAGAGAGAGAGAGAGAGTTGATCCAGGAGGGGAGAGAAAATAGTTAAATCCCGATGGAATTAAGGGGAACATGAAAATGGAGTCGGAAGTAATATGGAAATACCCGTGATTCAATATCCTCCCCTCAATTAAAGAGAGAGAGAGAGAGAGAGAGAGAGAAACCACGGATATTACGGTCCTTTCTGGGTTGTTTTGCTTTAATATAAATAACAATAATTTTTAAGTACAGTACTGAAATTTATTAACTGAATGGCAAAGCAAGACAGACAGACAGGCAGACTTACATACATACATATAGACTTGGACTGGGAGAGAGAAGGAACAGAATCTGACACCAATGCAAGGCCAAGAGTATACACAAACACACATTCGGACATACAAAAACGCTGCGGCATCCGAACCCATCCAAGGCCAACACGACGTCATTCACTCCCGCCTCTCGACCCCTGCCTGTGACTCTGCCTTCGACTTTCCCACACCAAAACTTAACCCCTGAATCCAGTTTTACTTTTTACATTCATTACTCGTCCCCCATCAGGAGGGGCTCGGGGATGGCTATTGTTTCATTCGGTTTGTCTCTGTCTGTCTGTCTGTTAACAACATTACGCGAAAAACTACTGGTGCGATTTTGACTAAAATACAGGGATGAGCTATGACCTTCTGATCACCTAACGAATTTCTGGGCCAAATTGGGCCAAGGCTGAGGCTATAGGCCCCCCCCCCAAAAAAAAAAAAAAAAAGAAAATCGCCATAATTCCCTTCAAATTTGTCATATCGACATGAAAACCAAAGGGTGCATCTTTCAAAACTGCATCCTATAACGTACCTCTTTACATCACAGGGGTAACCCCCCTGTTAGCGGTGGGAGGGTCAGTGTCAGGTGGGTCGGGCCTAAAATTTCAAATAGCCATAAAATCGTCAATTTTCGATTTACTCCAAATTTGATATGTGACATCTCTGACTAGACATCCTGTTGTGTTTATACGTCAGCACTAAACTGACTGCCGCGGACAGGTCTGCTGTGCCTTGGCACCGCTTGTTATTAATGACCTGAAGAGATTATAGCCAACTTTAGAAATGCGTATTTATTGAGTGAAAAAAATCTCTCCTTTGATTAGTAAAACAAAACAAAAAAAAATCCAAAAGCAGACGCCTTCACAGTGAAGTAGTTACCCTTTGAATCCGATGGCGTATTTTTATATTCTCGTTGTTTCTGCTCGATTTTATTCAACTATGAAGGGTGTCTCAGTGGAGGGGTAAAGGTAGGTAATGGTTCACTCCTCCCGTCCCAGAAGTTTCCTCTGAGTCAAATGAAAGCGTCTGAAATTAGCACGAATAAGAAAAAAACAAAAAGAAAAAGAAGACTGGTGCATCACTGTACTGTAGGAATTAACCTTATCTGTAAGGTAGAACACCGAGGCTATAGATTTTATTCTCGACTCGACCTGCAGTTGAAGTGAGGCTGGGGGAGGTGGTGGTGTAGAGGTGGTATAAAGGTGGTGTAGAGGTGGTGCAGAGGTGGTGTAGAGGTGGTGTAGAGGTGATGTGGAGGTGGTGTAGAGGTGATGTGGAGGTGGTGTAGAGGTGGTGCAGAGGTGGTGTAGAGGTGGTGTAGAGGTGATGTGGAGGTGGTGTAGAGGTGGTGTAGAGGTGGTGCAGAGGTGGTGTAGAGGTGATGTGGAGGTGGTGTAGAGGTGGTGTAGAGGTGGTGCAGAGGTGGTGTAGAGGTGGTGCAGAGGTGGTGTAGAGGTGGTGCAGAGGTGGTGTAGAGGTGGTGCAGAGGTGGTGTAGAGGTAGTGTAGAGGTTTGGGGAATTATATGCTCTATGAAAGGACTCTTGATGGGGTCGGGGACAGTCTGATTATTTGAGGTTATATCCGACTTTACTGAATTTCCACAAACCACACCGAGAGGACGTAAAAACTTCCCACTAATGCCATCACGCCAGCCCTGAATGAGACGACTTTAGCATGCATTCGATATGAGCGGTGGGCATTAGAGCCGCACGGGTGACATTTTAAAGTGCTGGTCACGTAGGGGGGACCAACCACTGGACCTCAGGGATCGGCTTATCATCTCTACACACACACATACACACACACACACACACACACACACACACACACACACACACACACAAAATTGTCAGGTGAAATGCAGTTATAGAGTACTCCCGAACAGGAGAGGGTTAATTGTGACGATTCCGACTCTCTCACCTGCCTCTGACTTCCTCTTACCTGAATAAAATCACCTACCATTAATAAGAATAATATACTGGAGCTGCCCCGATCATGAATGGGTTAATGGATACTGGGCAAAAATAAATCGCTTAGGAAGAGATGTTTGGAAATGAACGAACACGGTCCAGAATTTGGGGTGGTTCGGCAGTATGGAGAGAATGGAGGGCGAGAGACTGACTGGAAGAGTGGGTAAAGATAGGATGGTTAGGGGGAGAAGGAGAGGCAGGAAGAGATCGACGTGCTGGGGACAATGCAGGAAGGGGGGAGGGAAGGAGGGAGGGAGATAAAGAGGGGAAGGGAGGGATGGGGGGAGGGATAGAAAGAGGGAGGGGGGAAGGGATGATACTGAGGGAAAGAGGAAGCAATAAAAGAAGAGAGTGAGGGAGAAAGGATGGAATACCTGATGAGAGAGAGAGAGAGAGAGAGAGAGAGAGAGAGAGAGAGACCTAAATCATTTCCACACCGTATGCCGCTACACCCGACATTCAAAAAGACAGTAACTCCAAAAATTTACCAACGTCTCGCGGAATATTATTTTTCGTTTTATGGTAACTAAGAACAGCCTCAGTAACGCTTTAAGAACAGAACCCCCCCCCTCTCTCTCTCTCTCACGAATTATACAAAGTGGTCTATAAACTGCTCTCCGCTAGAAACTCACCTGGCGGTATTTTATGTGCAGCGGGGATGGCTCAGTGTGCTGGTGTGGGCGTGGGAGGGGCGGTGGGAGTGGGAAATGATGCCGGATAGACTAGCATATCGTTGACCGAGCCGTACCTGCAACACGAGAAATGACCTAGTGGAGTGCATGAGTGGCATTATATCTGGACCGGCCTACAGGTACATTTCACGTGGGATATACCTTTCGTAGTGAAGGGGTTAACCCTTTCAACCCTATGCATTCCCTTTCCGTTTTTACTCATGATATTTACGTACGATGGAAAGGAATGAGAGTGTTTTTGATTGAAGATACGAATGGAAAAGTAGGGAGTGTTAAGGTGGATAGACTAGTTGGTGAGTGGGGTGTGCCTGCAAGGATGGATGAGAATGGCAGTGCTTTAGTGGACATTTGTGCCGGGAAGGGGTTGGTGATGGCCAATACCCTCTTCAGGCACAAAATGATCCAAAGGTATACATGGCCAGTGATGAGAAGGGTGGGAGGTGAACTGAATTACTGGAAGGCAAGGATTGATTATGTGTGTGGATGAATGGATGAGAAGATGTGTAACGGATGCGAGAGTATATAGAGGTTGGGGGAGTGGACTTTCTGACCACCAAGAATCAAGGTCCAAAGGAGACAGAGAAATAGAAGAAACCAAGGACAGGAGGAAGTAGTTCATGCAAGGAGAGTGGAAGGGATGCAAGAGGATGAAAAAAAGGCAGCATATAAGAGGGAAGTGGAGGAGTGATTGGATAAATATGGACTGGAGCAGATGGGGGACGTGGAAGGTGTGTGCAAGATATTCACAGAAGAAATCTGTGCCGAATGTGAGATGGTGTGTGGATTGAAGAGAAGATGAAAGGGGGTGAAGGGAACAGCATGGTAGAATGAAGAGGTGAAAGAGGCTGTGGCACAAACGAAGAAAACATATAGTGAGCGGATGAGAAACGGGAGTGGAAGAAGTGGAGAGACAGAAGAAAGAGTTATATGCAGAGAGGAAGAGAGAGGTGAAAAGATTAGTAAGAGAGAGTAAGAAGACAATGAATGAGGAATTTGGAAGGAATATGAGTGTAAAGTGGAGGGAATGTAAGAAAATGTTCTGGAAAGAGGTAAAGAGAGTTAGACAGGGTGTCAAAGAAGTTAGTTGGGGAGTGAAAGATAAAAATGGTAGATTACTATTAGAGAAGGGAGAAAAAGTGAGCAGATGGAGAGAACATTTTAAAGAACTGCTGAACATAAAATATCAAAGTAATGCGAGTGCAAGTGGCTGGGATGTGAGAAGAGAGGAAGAAATCAGTAGGATGGAAGTTATGGAAACAATGAAGAAAGATAAAATGGGGAAAGCCCCAGGAATTCATGGAGTGTGTGGTGAAATGCTGAAGCATAGTAGCAGAATGGATGTGGAAGATGTGCAGATTGGCCTGGGAGGAAAGTAGAGTCCCGGAGGATTGGAAGTCAGGTATAATTATTTCCTTGTACAAAGGAAAAGGGGAAAAAGAAGTGTGTGGTAATCACTGAGGCTTTTGTCTTCTAGTGTAACAGGGAAAGTATATGGTAGGATACTTATTGACAAAGTTAGAGAAATAACAGAGGAAATAGTTGGCGAAGAACAGGGAGGTTTTAGGAAAGGAAGAGGTTGTGTTGATCAGTTACTCATTCTTAGATCTTTAGTGGAAGTGTTTCTTGAGAAGGGAAAGAAGCTGTAAGCGGCCTTCATGGATTTGGAGAAAGCATATGACAAGGTGGATAGATAAGGACAGTGGAAAGTATTAAGAATATATGGGGAAGATGGGAAGTTGTAGAATGCTGTGAAGAGTATGTATGGTGCTAAGGCTGCAGTGCGTGTGAATACTGAACTGAGTGAATTCTTCTATATGAATGATGGACTGAAACAAGGATGTGTCATGTCACCATGGTTGTTCAATCTGCATATGGATGGGGTAATAAAAGAAACACAAGGTAGGGCAGTGGATGTTGGAGAGACCCTAAAGGGAGGGGGCAGTGTTTGGAAACTCCCTGTACTGTTGTTTGCATATCATACTGTGTTGTTAAGTGAAGACGAACGGGAGCTGCAAGGCTCGGTGGATGAGTTTGGGGGAGTGTGTAGGAAATGGAATCTAAAGGTGAATGTAGGAAAGAGTAAAGTTATGGTCTTCGAGAGAAGTGAAATCAGTGACTGTACAGTGCAGTGAGGTTGGATGAGGAGGATATGGAAAATGTGAGTGCATTTAAGTACTTGCGTAGTGTGATCAATAAGGATGGAAGTCTAGAGGGTGAAGTGCTTGAAAGGGTACAACAAGGATGAAAGGTTGCTGGTTCCTTGAAAGCAGTATTAAACAGGGAAGAGAGCATGGAAGTGAAAAAGTTATTACATGACAGCACTGTGATACCAACTCTAACATATGGAAGTGAAGCTTGGACCTTGTTGGAGGGACACAAGTCAAGAGAGCAGTGGAAATGAGTTATTTAAGAGGAGCATGTGGAGTCACATGGAGGGACAGACTGACAAATAAGGAAGTGAAGGAGCGTTGTGATGTGGACGTGATAGGAAGCGTTAGGAGAAACACCCTGAGGTGGTTTGGCCATGTGGAAAGGATGGAAAGTGACAGACTGACGAAGAGAGTGTATGAAGAGGTGGAAGGGGGGAGAGGGAGGGGGAGGTCAAGGATGAGATAGAAGGATGGAGTGGAGAGGTATATGAAAGAGGGGGGTGTGAGCTGGGAGCAGGGCAGTGAAACGGCGTTGGACAGGGTGACGTGGAGGCGATTTGTTTGTGGCCACCCCTTGCAGGATTGAGGCTTCTGGCGATAGATAGTTAGATGGACAGATTTTAAGCTCAGCAGAGACTTGATACAGCTTAGATCAAACTTGATATGACTTAAGGAAGCTCCCTAGCATCTCTTCCTTAGCAATTTATTTTTGGATACAGCTGGTTAATGCTGGTTTCAGTTTGTATGTTATTTATGCTGAGTATGATGGTACTGGAATGGAGGGGCGCCCACAGAAGTATTTGTGGTGGTCGCACATGTAAGGGGGCCCAGTTTTCGGGATTGGGGGGTGGCAAGCAAAGCGAGCCTATTCAGTTTTTTTTTTTTTTTTTTAAGTTTTGATCAATTTAAAGTGCATTTTAAAGCTATCTATAGAGGTAAATTTAGGTGTAAAATAAAAGTTTACTTTGAAGATACCGGTACATGTATTATATCTGAAATATACATAAGCCATGTAGCTGAATGATATAATAAGTCGCTTTTGAGTCACTGTACTCAAAGTTTCTATACTTTATTTGGTATCTACTACATGCACAAATCATTATGCCAAGTTATGAAGATAACAGAGATTATATTATAGAAAGATGAAGTACGGTAAGCTCGACCCAAACACGTTCTCGCTGAACGCGCTCGCAATTACAGTATATGTGGTAAGTGCTGGGATATGTATCAGACAATGTAAGATTAAAGAACCATTACGAAAACTATAAATTTACGCGAGAGGCCTTTGAAAGGCCAAATCCTCGAACAACAGCGCAGCGCACACGGTTTGTTTTGATCATGTGACCATGTGATTCACTGTACTGCTTTTCCACAGTACTGTACTGTGTTTGTAAGTTAAATATTTACATTACTGTTCCGTTAAGTTTATGTGCAAGCGAAAGTACTATTAAATAACATTAAAGCAAGAAATAAAGCCTTATAACCAGTTAGACGTCGGAGTATTACCTTTTTTATTTGTTCATTTAAGATTTCCTGTACCTGGTACTGCTTTTCCAGAGTACTATATATGTAAGTTAAATATTTACTGTTCTGGTATGTACTTGTAAGTTAAAGCACTTAAATAAAGTTAAAGCATTAAATAATGTCTTGTAACCAGTTAACCTGATTTATGTGATTATCCATGATTGGCGGGTTCCGAGTCAGGTCAATTTGCTGTGAGACAATTCCCCGTCAAAACATGGACGATTCCCCGTCAGGACAATTTGCACCCTGGCTAATTCCCTGTCAGGACAATTCACACCCTGGACGATTCCCCGTCATTCTATAAATATACTTATTATTAAATAATCAATACTTTAATAACTATATATCAGGGGGATCCATCAAAGTCTATGTTCAATAGCATAGGATTTGGATAATGTTTATTAGTTACACCTTTAGTCAATAATTAACTTGTTTCTTCCTTGCTGTAGTCGTCTTTTAATTATATTCTAGGATCACCCACAGTTGTCTTCATTAATGACGGCGAATTGTCTTGTTATTGTTGTGACGGCGAATTGTCCCTAAACCAATCGGTGTCGTAATGTTGCCTCGTGTTTACGTATTTGTATGTTGAAGTTTTGCTGTGCTGTACTGTATTTGTAAGTTATAACATTAAATAAACCTTCTAACCACTTAAATTGCTTCATATTGATTACCAATGGCAGATAACAGCAAAACACCACATTTAGGGGGTCTAGGGAGCAAAATAAGTAGTTAAAACTTACACGGTTTTGCACTAAATGCACCACGGTTGGAACGAAATCCACACGTTCAGGGCGAGCTTGCTGTATGAGCATGGGATATAATGCATCTGGTAAACAAAACTGCTATGGAAAACACGTCACCCCTTTTATTAAAAAGGAAAATATATAAACAGTGTGTTATTTCTGTACTAATTTCTGTAACAAATTTAATGCATAACAAAGTGCCTAGAATGTAAATTTGGACAGATCAAAGCCATATGGAGATGGTAATGTTATGCATAACTTGGTGCAACAAAACACAAACCTCTTATATAAGAAAATAAATAATTGTAAAATACATTCTCAATATTATGTGCAAAAGGGGAAATGGGCCTGACTCGTGCAAAAGGGGAAATGGGCCTGATCGAGTCATATCTAGAAGAGATGATTACATACTGACAGCTAACGCAACAGAATATGAACTTTGAGATGGAACTAGAGGACTGGGTAGACATAGTGACACACTAGGAGTATATGGAGGGATGAAATCCAAAGTTTGTTTGGATGGGCTAATATCTAAATGGTCAGAGTGGAAATGTTTGGGAGAGGCCTTTGTCCTACAATGGACTAACTCAGGATGATGATGATACTGATGACATGTCAGTTAAGCAGATGAATAGACACATTTAGTATCATTCAGAGATTTAGGAGACAAGCTGGCGACCTGTCTTGGTTTCATCTGCTTTGAACTAAAAAAACTGAAAATAACAACAGTTGATCAAGGGTCAAATGCTAATGCAATATGTCTAAAATTTGAATTATTAGAATATTCTAACGAACAGGAAATAGCATATTTAACTTAACAATGAATAATGAACTATAGGCTATGATATAACCCAGAAAACACTGAAATGACGGAACTATGGGAAAACGGCAATCATACATTGGACCAATTTGTGGCCATAATATTCTGTTTATATCGGGCCAATAGCTGTAAAACTTGTGTTGAGCCAATACATAACTTTTCTCCCGACACTGGTCTGAAATGGCAACCATACGTTAGACCAATTCCTGGCACTACAGTAATGGTTTCATACATACACATATATATATATATATATATATATATATATATATATATATATATATATGCAGTAATCCCTCCAATATCCGATGCAATAGTGCCAAAGGCATGTCTGGAGAGTGGGTTTGTCTGGATACTGGGACCCTGCCTCCTGGACTGGTACTTATGGACCCTAACCCAGCCTCACTCAGAAAACCATCTACATAACTCCCTACTGGACATGCACAGCATCTATTTAAGACCCTATTCACACAAATAAGGAACAGAAA
This sequence comes from Coenobita brevimanus, assembly GCF_032717465.1. Lineage (NCBI taxonomy): Eukaryota > Metazoa > Arthropoda > Malacostraca > Decapoda > Coenobitidae > Coenobita > Coenobita brevimanus. The sequence continues at coordinate 25,756,350 of NC_137039.1, read as the reverse complement.
GCATAAAATAAATGAAAAGGAACAAGAGAATGAAGAGTATGGAAAACATTTTGCAGTGTACAGATTACTTACAACACGTCCATGGCCGTTACGAACATTAATCCGCCTCCTCTAAGGCTCTGGCAGTAGTGAAAATGCTCTTGAAGCACATACAGTAATCCACTGTTGTGCTGCACTTAATCCTTTGCACTGTGCATTATAATTGTTTAACACTGCCCATTCTGTTCTCACTTGTGTCATGCCAGTTGCAACTTGCACTCTTAACTCTAATTTCTTAACACTGAACAACACTGTAAATTCCCATGTGGTCTAGTGACGAGGTATTGCAGTTTATTCACTATTTATTCACAAAAACAAGCACGTGCGGCATCCACTGCGATGAGCATCTAGTCAGGATGGTAGTTAGGCGGTAACTGGGAAGGGAGCAAAGCTGCGCATAAAAACAGCTGTTTGGCACCATGAGCCAAGTTCAAAGTATGATTGAAAAAAATGTCATATTTATTTTTGTTTTTATGTTTTTTGGCCCTTTTTGGGTTCCAAAAGCCCAGGCCCAAAATGTCCGGACACTGGGGTGTCTGGTTATTGGGCGTCCGGATATTAAAGGGATTACTTATATATATATATATTGACAGATGGATAAACAGATAGATACACATATATCGTATATAATTAATGGGCCTGTTGATGTAAAACATGTATTGGATGGATAATATCTATCTATCTATCTATTGCCAGACGTCATAATCCCATACGGGGTGGCCATTTGACTCTGAGTTATTTGTTTTACAGAGAGGGGCACTAACCCTCCACCAATCCACTTGACACGTAGGGAGCACGTATGGTTTGGTTATATGGTTACCACCCAGTGTTGTAAATGGATTCTTGGCTTGCAGGAAACCATTTGATGGATAATATATTGTATAAATATAACAACTTTATTCGAAAACTGGTTCAAGAATGTTAATAAAACGTCGGCCTAATCTATGAATTGCTGATCAGGCCAATCAAGTAGTTAACAACAGAGTGATGCAATTATACATCATCCACCACAGATCATTTTCATATATAGGGTAACTGAAATATATTTTAAATAATAAAGAAATTTCGACACAAACAGGAGTTTTCCACAGGCAACTGTCTTGTTATAATACAAAAGTCTTATTTTTGGTAATGTTTTTATGGAACTGAACTTGTTTTCAGCTTACTGGATCATAATTGATAATATTAATACTAAATGGGTATTGCTATACACAAAAAATATACAATTGGGTCAATAAAAAGGTCAGAGTTGCACTGTCGACTAGGCAGGTCATCCGTGGTTCAGTGGTAACATGCACATATCTGATGCGCTGGAGGCACAGGTTTGCGTCCCACACCAGACAGTTAATTTGTTTCATTTTAGACATTCCATCACTTGGCAGCAATTCAAGACATAAGGAGATACTGAGCTGGCAACATAGTGTGTATTCATAGATGTATGTAACCCGGGTAAGAGAGACTCCACTCACTAAATCAGCTGTCAGATGTGTGGACTGTACAGTAGGCGTTCAGAGGACAAATGTTGGAATCCTGATATATATATATATTTTTTTATGAATCATTTAAAGGCTAAAAGTTTACAATGCCATTTCCTCAAAGGAAGAAAAAGTCAATTTCAAGATCCGTTAATTTCGAGATGTCCAGACACACTGACTTTTGTAAATTGGTCCAATTCCTTACATTCAGTTAGACACGATTAAGACTTCCATCACTGGCCCATTACAAATCCTGTATTGTACCAATACATACCGCGGTGCAAATGGATAACTGATGTACGTCGGACCAACACTGGAAGCCAGAGTTTACATCCACGGGTCCGATATATTAAAGGTCGGAATGCCAGCACAGGAACAATACTGGCCCATTCATTTTAGGTTTGTTGAGAAGCAAATTATGACATAAATCTTTATCTGGGTAAAACTTATACAGGTGTCGTCATTCAAAAATACCATTTTTTCTAATGCCAAGAACACATACAGGCTTAGGCAGTCTAGATCATAATAAGCCTAAGTGTGGAGCCTGTAGAGTGTAGCACCGAAAATCCGAAATGGCAGTTATCTCTAATGTTCAAAGAGTACTCACATCTTCTATTACTGTGGTATTTCACTATGGTTTTGTTTCCCTAACTTTAGTAACAGGCTATCCATCCAGGCATAGGTTTTTAAGCTATGCATCCCATAGCCAAATGAACTGGTTGAATTGACGGCTGCTGAAATTTTTCAATACCTAGAAATGTAACTATGGATTCTAATGGAGGCTGCAGGCATAAAAAATAAAAAAACAAACTCCTAAGAGATATAAAACAGGTTATAAAACAAAATTAAATTACCGTCTTCTTCGCTTCTTCTCCGATAGTAAACAATGAACACTAGCATTCGAAACGCATAAAATTATAATAATAATAATAGATTGTCTAGTGATTCTCTTATACAGGAAATTAACCATTAATAAGACCATTGTATTATCAAATGATCATTCAGGTGACCAATTATCCAAAATATCAGACAGATACCGAAATATAGCATTCGACTTCGTATATAACAAGGTTATGGTCACTAAAGAAAACCATCTCGAACGTAAGGACCGGGGTAACTATTTAATTTTCTATGACCTTCATTACATTGTGTGTTCTTTCATTACTTACATAATGACAAAGTTATCAAATTCTTTTAACGATGATTGAGTATGCGTTGAGGTCATATATCTGATTATACTATTTATTGTTGTTCAATATGAGATTTACTAAGGTTGATTTCCCTAACCGGCCCCCCCCTTTCTTACCTGGGGACCATACAGTAGACGCACGTGCATCCGGTGCGTCAGCCTGAAGGCACCCCTGCTGGAATGATCCAAACCACAAGGAAGAGGATAGTAAGGAGTAATAAGCAAAACAAATCGCTTAGGAAATGGTGTTACGGGGCTTCCTTAACTGACGAGAAAATGGGCTTAAGTACTAGAGTCTGAATAAAATACAAGACGGTCTATATATAACACTGTTCTCATTTCCCCTGGCGATTTATCTTGAGGGGGGTCGGCTTAGTTAACGTTATCAGTGTCTACCCTGTATAATTTTTTCATTTCCTACTCCCACTGCCACACCCTCGCCCACACCAACACACTGAGCCGTCCCCGCAACACACAAGCTACGTCATGTGAGTTTCTGGTGCAGCTCTGTTTTTGGACCACTCTGTACTTTGGCGATAGGCTGATAAAAAAATTTTAAAAAAATCCGCCATCGTGGTGACGAGGCAAACTATGCTACTCTTCCTACAGTCAGACGGTTTTACTATCTATCTATCTCAATTGCCAGACGCCTTAATCTCGTAAGGGGCGGCCACAAACAAATCGTCTCCATGCCGCCTTGTCTCCCGGCATTTCACTGCCTTGTTCCCAGCTCACACATCTTGGAAATCGTCTCTTGTTGTCTGAAATCTGAAAATCGTCCCCAGTAATTGTCGTAGATCAGGACGCGTGAAATCTTAATCTGTTCTTCCCTCTCTGACACCGTACGATTTAATTCAATAAGACACCCCCTCTCGTCAGCTGTGGGCTAAATATCGTCTTCAGTAACCCCTTCAGGAGGTAAAAGAAAATGAGCGAGTTCATTCTCGCCCACGCCTGGCGATTTAACCCTCCCGATACCAAAGCGTTTTTTTTTTTATTTGCTTGGCGTTATATCTTGTCATATTATTTGGCTCAATGGGATTTTCTTTTTCTTTATTTTATTTTTTTACCTGGAAGAATTAAATACTTCCTTCACCTACCCCTCTATCGCTCACCTGAATAAAATCGCCTATAGTGCGTTTAATCTCACCTGGCAAACATCTGGAACCCCGTTCAGCTGGGTTAATGGCAAGGTGTAATCAAGATGAAGGTTTGATTTGTCTAGTAACCAAGGAGACTCATACCTCAAAACAAAATTTCAATCGGATTTTATGTAACCACAGCATTACAGGGCTTGTCTAGTTCCGTCAGATGAAAACAAACTGATAATAGCAGTAGTAAAAGTAAGGTAAATTGACGGCATCGTACTGAAGTGGCTAAATGAACTTAATGAGTCACCACTGGGCGTCTATGGATTATTAGAATTCTACATCACACGTACGTACATACATGCACAAATTGACACCCTACATACACACACGGACATACAAGCACACTTTGTTCATGTATTCCTTATCCGCTGGCACACACACACACACACACACACACACACACAGGTAAAGGGTTGTCATTCTGGACAAAGTCTTGTTCTTGCTACTACCAGACGATTATATTCAGCTTGTAAAACACCCTCTCCTCGCATCAAGGCAAAAGAACCGGAAAAGTCTTAACTGTTCCATTCTTCCGGAAAATTCTTTAACTATTCCATTCTTCCTTCCAGCGGGCTATTTCATGCAATTTAACCCCTTCAGCCCTAGGACGCTCTTTATTTCCCTTTAGTGTAGTTCGCTGTTTTTCTGCTTCTGGGAGATTTTGCGAACTGGAGATGCTAAATAAAGACTGAATGATTTACGGGCGATAAAATGTCTGGAGGTGGCAAGAAGATACTGGACTACTACTACTACTACTAATAATAATAATAATTAATAATAATAATAATAATAATAATAATAATAATCCAGAGGTGGTGGGAAGAATTTAGTTAAAAAAAAAAAGAAAAAAAGTCCTCAGATGTAGTGGTTATAAATGGTCTGTCTTGGACTTGGGAGTTAACAGATATCTGGTCTTGGTGGCGGGCGGTTCACCACAAAGAGAGATTTGCCTGGCATCTTATCTCGCCCATCCAGTTCCTCCTCTCCCGCAGTTCCTGTATTTGCGTATTTGCCGGGAATCACGGGAAATGCAGCGAGCCCTTTGAGTCATCTCTCATGCCCAGAGCCAGGGCTTTCATCTTGGACTTTCTTATGGTCCAGTCAAGGGAGTACCAGCTTTATCATTCCACCCACCTGAGACTGAGCTAGCTTTATGTGACTCTATACTCTGTGCAAAGCTAAATGGTTGCTTGTAGCCCGGGAAACCACGTGCTACGCTGAGTGGTAAAGTATGCCAAATGGAAACTTGTTGGTCCTGATGGGGGAATAAAGAATTGGGTGAGATAGATAACTGGGGACCTGAGCAGAACACTGTCTACTGTGAGTTGTATTCAAACGAAGGATTGGGATAGTATATGACTCAGCCATAATGATCCATTGCAGTCGGGAGGAAGTAATCTAAGCCTTCTTTTCCACTTCCTCAAGGAATTAAAGTGTCTTCTGTCTTGATGAAAGCATTACAACATTGCAAAAACTTCGACTCATCTGAAACACGCAGTAGTTGAGATATTATTTAAAATTGAAGTTATGTTTTGCCTATTATAATCTTTGGTCACAGCTGAGGCGATACTTTACTCTCTATGCAACGGCGGTCAAGGGTCTTCATTACTCCAAACCAGTTAGCTTTGAGATTGGGAATACAACTCAATTAAACACTCAAGATCAAAAGCTCGTTCCCGTGTAATGAGCAGACAGTGACCCAAGCAGTTACGAACCCTGGTCAGTGGTGTACAGTTAAATATAACAGTCTACTCATCTTCCCTGCAATCTTTCATCTGTGGATTCATAGATGTCAGAATCTGACTTTAGTGGATGGAGGTGGAAATTATCATCCATTTGTGGGTGATAATACAAACCACTGACCACTACATCTCATTCAAACAATTATGACTCAAGTAGCAAGGAGCAAAAGGGGAAGAGAAGCGAATAGACTTAAGTAATTGACTGTACAACCGCGATAATTACTTTCACATATCTGGGACTCCGAAATGATGAGGTAATAATTCCACCCGATTCATTAATACAGGCATTGCTTATTATTGGTCATGGATGCATTTAATAAGTACTATAAATTAAAGAATAATTGTAACAGATCAGCAGCGTACAAAGCAACAGAAATGAATGGAGTTTTCTATAATTTACCGCGGACACGAGAGGGAAACGGTACCGAGGAACAGCTTACCCCAACTTTAAACTCTTTCTCCTCCTCCTTTCCCGCATGAAATACGGCACTCGAGTTATATCTGCTGGTGGGGCGAACCCTTTCATCTGTGGCTTTCATCTTGGTGCCTTGTAATGCCTGGACGCTGCTTTCATTCTCTGCTCTACGGACGGCTCTCTGCTTTGGCTCTACCGTTACCCTTTATTTTGAACTGACCGGCCAGTCGTAGGGTAGTATTGTTCGCTGCACTGGAAATCTCGGAACACGTTCTCTTGTGCGATTTAGTTTACATATGACACCTTAGTATCCTCTTGTATTTTACTGATGAAAATTGGGTCGATATAAAGATCATCGAAGTTACATGTAGGACAGTGCTAAGGTGTAATACACAAAATAAATCGCCAAGGATCAGGTGCATCGAAGCCTCCTGCGCCACTAAAATACGAACCCTTACGAGTACTACGATGAAGTATTTGATTGTTTAGTCTTGCTCTCACCCGTCGATTTTTTTCAGCTAAGGAGAGAAAAATAACATTGAAGAAGCTGCACATTGCCTTCGTTTACACCATCAATACAAAGGTTTCTCTTAAGCAAAATAAAATCTCCCTGAATTGGCTAGAATGGAAAAATAATACGTCATCGCAGTGAAGGGTTAATAATTCCTCTGTGCAGGTAAACAATTCATTTTTCTCTCCTGTCGTTTTTCATCAGTTTATACGCCAGCAAAAGGAAATAGAAAAACCAATATTCTATCGATGACAAAACATTTCCGAACTGGTAAAAGCCTGTAGTCTCTCTCTCTCTCTCTCTCTCTCTCTCTCTCTCTCTCTCTCTCTCTCGTCTGGATTCTGAACGCTCCGGTGACTTTCCCCGCATATTCCCTCCGCCCGTCTTCCTCTCCTCACTGAAAATCCCTGAAAACTTTGCCTTAGCGCCAGCCGTATCATAAACTTAGGACAGCCGCCCACCAATCTCTATGTTCCGGCTTCGTGATGCAGTGTGTGGTCATGCAGGTTGGTTCCCGCCTTTTGTCACCTACGTTTTATAGCTCTTTAATGTGGCTGGATTTTTATTTATCGGTGTGTGTGTGTGTGTGTGTGTGTGTGTGTGTGTGTGTGTGTGTGTGTGTGTGTGTGTGTGTGTGTGTGTGTGTGTGTGTGTGTGTGTGTGTGTGTGTTTATCTCTTCCATGATCGACTCAACATTGACTGACTAACCAAGTGGTTCCCTGTAATCTGGAAGCCCCTGAGTGGTAGTCATTTAACCATCAACGGGATTCCTGGTGGTCTAGTGTATTGAGGCGCTCCAGTCAGGTGTGGGCCTTAGAGTGCGTCCACAGGTGTGCTCCAACAAGTGGTGGCAACACGTTAACAACACAGGCTGCAGGCATACTCAGAACAGCAGCGTCCAGATCATGTTGGCAATATCATATGAAGTCTCAGCTGTCTCGTATGCACACACTGGTCACATCACCTCCACTGCCTGTAAGTTCGAAGAAGCACTGGAACATGTTGGCGTACACTTGTCTAAATATCGCTACATACGTGCATCCACAAATATTGCCAGCTGTGTTGTCATGCTTCTTCAAGAACAAGTGTGACCGCGCCCTTAGGAATCTCAGTTCTTGGGATGGTTACGGTGGTCTGCTTTAATAATGCTGCTCAGGGACATTATTATTATTATTATTATTTCTTTTTTGCTAACCTAGATTTATGTGTAACGTCTGCAAGAGTCATTAAGACAACCACAGCGAGTTTAAAATTTTAAGAGCGCATACTCGTAAGTGCTAAGGGCTGGCCACTCTCGCCCTAAATGTTTCCTTTTGATGTGGCAGGAAAGGATGACATGATGATGGCTGGATGGAGTTAACATAGTGCACTGAATGACTATCCACAGATGCAGGTGTGGCCCATCGACAAAGAAGCTGTACATAAATCAATCAAAAACTGAACGAATAAGTAAACAGCCTAAATGAATAAATATATAAATAAATGAGAGTACAAAAATTTAAAACGTTCTGATGGTTTTGTTTGTTTAAGTGTACCCAAGAGTTGAAACTTAGATGATCAATGAATAACTGTGTAACTCATTAATTTTCACAAAGCAGGCTGTCTGATAGTTCTGTGCATCCTCTTTCTTACTTCTCCGGGCTTATCCTACTCTCTCTCTCAGCCTGAAATAATGGCTGAGATGATGATGATGACGATGATGATATGATGATGATGATGTTTTATGATTAACAATTCCCCAGTCGCATCAAAGACCTAGCTGTGCACATGGGTTTGATCCCCAGGAGTAGGTAAGAGGTGGCTTGAGCTACTTCGATCATATATTGCAAACAGGGAGGGTACCGGTACTCTGGAAATCTAATCTTAAATGTAACTGAGTACGGTGGCCTAGTGTCCGTCTCCTGCAATTTGAAGTGGGAATTACGGGAATGTGTTTTACCGCTTTATTATTATTATTGGTTGTTTAATATTTACATGGATGGTGTTGTAAGGGAGGTGAATGCAAGAGTTTTAGGTGGAGGTCTGAGTCTGGTGAATGTTGATGGTGGAGAGTGGAATCTGAAGCAGCTGCTGTTTGCAGATGATACTGCACTGGTGGCTGATTCAGAGGAGAGATTGAGAAAGTTGGTAGAGGAGTTTGGAAGGGTGTGTGAAAGGTGAAATTGAAAGTAAATGAGAATAAGAGTAAAGTGATGAAGTGTACGAGGTTGGTAGATGGTAGGGGGATGAATATAGCTTTGAATGGCGAGTTGCTTGAGGAGGTAGAGTGTTTTAAATATCTAGGGTCACATGTTGCTGTGGATGGAAGAATAGATGCAGAAGTGAAGTTTAGAATAAATGAAGTAGGAAAGGTGCTGGGAGGAATTAAAAAAGTGTTTAGATGTCGTTCGCTTAGAATGGATGTAAAGAGAAGGTTGTATGAGGGTGTTGTGGTACCGACTGCGTTATATGGGGCTGAAACATGGAATATGGGTGTAGCAGAGAGGAAAAGTTTGAATGTAATGGAGATGAGGTGTCTGAGAAGTATGTGTGGAGTGACGCGTATGGATCGAGTGCGAAATGATGAAGTGCGAAGGAGAACTGGAGTTGTTCGGGAGATGGCTGGTAGAGTTGAGCAGAGGGTGTTGCGATGGTTTGGGCATAATGGAGAGAATGGATAATGAGCGATTGGTGAAAAAGATAACTAGATCTGATGTGAGAGGTGTAAGGCTGAGAGGAAGACCACGAATAGGATGGATGGACAGTGTGAAGAGAGCACTGGATGCGAGAGGGATGTCTGTTGAGCAAGGAAGAGTGGCTGTGCGTGACAGAAATAAATGGAGAGAAATTGTGAATGAATAAGTGATGACGCAGCCCTAAGGGGATATTCTCCCGCATTTGGTCTGATCAGCTAGTCAGGTCAGGTACGGGTAAGGGGATGGGTCTGTTATGATGTGGCAGGGGTAAACCAGCTCTGCTGTCGGGCCCTGCTGCGGATGTCACTGATTGCATTGCGCAGTTGACCCTTGTGCGGTGTGGTGCGGTGAGGATCTGTTCGTTCTCCCCTTGGGGCTAAGATGCGAATGAACGTGTTTGAATGGATGAGTAAATGGGGAGAGTGTCGTCCTGTCTCGGCTACCTCCCTTTCCTTGGGGGAAGCAGCCTAGGTATATAGATAGATAGATTATTATTATTATTATTTGTAGTATTAATATTTCTATTAGTATTAAATTATGTGGATTTACATTTGAAGGCGCCAGTGCATTCTGAAGCAGCCAATACCAGGCCAATATATATATGCGGTAAATCTCACTTTCTCATATTTATACTCTCTCCCTCTCTCTCTCTCTCTCTCTCTCTCTCTCTCTCGTGCTTTAACAAAGGAAAGTTGAAATCAAGCTTCCTTATCTTAACACACACACACACACACACACACACACACACACACACACACACACACACACACACACACATTCTTCTATCCAGATATCTCTCCATCTTGATCTCCCTCCATCCTGATTTTCCTCCATCCCGATTTACCTTTATCCTGATTTCCCTCCATCCTGATTTCCCTCCATCCCGATTTACCTTCATCCTGATTTCCCTCCATCCTGATTTCCCTCCATCCTGATTTCTCTCCATCCTAATTTCCCTCCATCCTGATTTCTCTCCATCCCTATTTCCCTCCACCCTGATTTTCCTCCACCTTGATTTCCCTCCATCTTATCTAGACAGACACTGGGGTAGGGAAAGACAGGCACACAGACAGACAGACAGAGAGTGATTGCAACATACATACAAACACAGACAGAAAGACAGACAGACAGAGACAGACAAACAGAGAGACAAGCAATCTTACAGACACAGACAGACATACAGAGTTTTAGGGACAGAACCAGACAGATAGGTACCGGTAGGCAGGTGATGTGAAGGAGCATAATGAAGTCTTCCCCTGTCCTCCCAATCAGCCACAGATAAAACTAATGATAATACAGATAATCACTTCCCAGGTATACTCTGATTAAACAAGGTGGGCAGGTAAAGGTGGGCTGGATATTTGGAGGTTATTATTGGGTTAATTTAGGGTTATTTAAGGTATATTAAAAAGGTAATTAGCTAGTCATATGGAGCTACTGTTGCTGATGAGCCTGTGGTTGAAAAATGTGTCTTGTTGTTCGCGTGTGTGTGTGTGTGTGTGTGTGTGTGTGTGTGTGTGTGTGTGTGTGTGTGTGTGTGTGTGTGTGTGTGTGTGTGTGTGTGTGTGTGTGTGTGTGTGTGTGTGTGTGTGTGTGTGTGTGTGTGTGTGTGTGTGTGTCTTATCTCTCTCTGTCTCTTTGTCTTTGTCCCTCATACACCTGTTTAATCCCTCCATTTCTTACTCCTCCAAGCATTAACTCTCACACCAGCGTAACTCAGTCTCTCCCGTGTATAATCTCCTCCCCCCCCTCTCTCTCTCTCTCTCTCTCTCTCTCTCTCATCGTTATAATCTTCCACGTGAGTCCCCCCTCTTTGTCAGCAGTTTATAACACTCCCCTGTGGTTCCATCCTCATTTCTGTCATTCCCTTCACTCTTATTTTCTCCCCTTCGGTTCTATGACAACTTCTACGGTATATATAGATTTGTTTTTGCTATGGAGATGGAGTGGAGAGATATATGAGAGAGAGGAGGGGGGGTGAGCTGAGGAGAGGGCAGAGTAATGGCAGGGGACAGGGAGACACGGAGGCGATTGGTTTGTGGTCACATCTTACTGGAATAAGGCGTTTGGCTCTAGGTAGATTGTTTGGTTCAGGACAGACAAGACCTTTAGTTATGAAAAGGTTATATACGTGGTATCTTAAATTCTGGAGAGTGTGTGTGTGTGTGTGTGTTTTTTTTTTACAGTATTATCGGAGATGACGGAGTGTTTGGTTAATTTTACGAGAGAGATCTGGTCGTGGAGGGATTAGAAGCTGTCTGCATTAACCCTATCTACACAATGACCTTCTTTATTTCCCCTATTACTCTCATGTTATTTATCTTTATTGCCTGGTTAATGAATTCACTTGGCTTTTAACTACAAGGTATGAATATTCTCCCCCATTACCTCCATTATACCCCATTACGGTCTTCCTCAGGTGATTTTATTCCACCCACTGGGAACCTCTCTCGGTGAAGGGGTTAGTGTTTATCGGTCCCGTTGTTACGATGAGGCAGTGAGGTTATATTACGTTATCTTACCTCCTGACGATTTTCTTAGACTTTGCAGAGACTTTTAGTTATGAAGGAGTGATGGAATAGGCTTTTTTAACGTATTTTCTTTTTTTTTTATGGAATCGCTGTCCTTGTTTGGTCATTATTTATTCCAGTGACTAATTTTTTTCGACAATATTTTTTTATAAACTCTTGTTCTCGTTTTTTTTTCCTTCGTGTAAGACGCTTATTTCCTTTCCATGAGGTTTATTTTATTCCTGTGATGCTTAATTTCTTCTACGTTAACTATCATTCATTCATCTATCTATCTATCTATCTATTTATCTATCTTCCGAAAATGTTTGAGACTTTAATCCTGTCAAGGTCATCATTAGAGTTTTTTATTATTTTTTTCCAAGACTTTTTTTTTTTTTTATTATGTAGCTTCCCAAAGTAGTAGTATAAGATAATGGCTGTCGTTGTCTAGCGGTACAGGAGTGGGCTGCTGATAACATATAATAAAGAACATAGGCAACGCTTCGCTGTTGCAACCCTCCATCTGACCAAGCATATACCCCTCCTTCCCTTCACACCTAAGTGCGCGTCCACACGTGTGCTGGAACAAGTGTTGGCAACATGTAAACAACACAGTAACGAACACGCTGCCAACATGTTGGGAACAGCAGCGTCCAGATCATGTTGGCAACATCATGATGAAGTCTCAGCTGCCTGGTATGGACACACTCATCCCATCGCCTCTGCTGCCAGTGTTCGAAGCTGCACTGAAACATGTTTGCATACATCTGTCCAAATACTACTGCAAACATGTACCCGAACATGTTGACTGTCGTGCTGCCAACATATGTTCGAGAGCACGTGTGGACGCGCTCTAACCATGCGCATAACGGCCCTCACCCCCACCCCCGTATAACTAGCTATCTATCTATTGCCAGACGCCTCAGTTCCGTACGGGGTGGCCACAATCAAATCGCCTCCAAGTCGCCCTGCCCCCGCCATTTCACTGCCCGGCTCCCAACTCACACCCCCCTCTCTCATATACCTCTCCACTCCTTCCCTCCATCTCATCCTCTGCCTCCCCCTCCCTCTCCCCTTTTCCACCTCACTCACATACACTCTCCTCGTCAGTCTCTCACCCTCCATCCTCTCCACATGGCCAAACCACATCAGTGTATTCCTCCTAACGCTTCCTATCACATCCACATGCACACCACAACGCTCCTTCACATCCTCATTTGTCAGCCTGTCTCTCCATGTGACTCCACAGGCTCCTCTTAAATAATTCATTTCCATTGCTCTCACTCTTGACTTGTGTCCTTCCAGCAACGTCCAATCTTCACTTCCATACGTTAGAGTTGGTATCACAATATTGTCATGTAGTAACTTTTTCACTTCCATCCTCACTTCCCTGTTTCTTATCACTGCTTTCAAGGAACCAACAACCTTTCTTCCTTGCTGCACCCTTTCAAGCACTTCACCCTCCAAACTTCCATCCTTACTCATCACACTACCCAAGAACTTAAATGTACTCACATTTTCCATTTCCTCACCATCCAACCTCACTGTACATTCACTGACGTCACCTCTCTCAAAGACCATCACTTTACTCTTCCCTACATTCACTTTTAGATTCCGTTTCTTACACACACTTCCAAACTCAACCACCAAGCCTTGCAGCTCCCCTTCGTCTTCACTCAACAACACAGTATCATCTGCAAACAACAGTACAGGGAGTTTCCAAACACTATCCTCTCTCACCAGGGCCACGCCAACATCCACTGCCCTACGTTGTACCTCTTTTATTACCCCATCCATGTACAGATTGAACAACCATGGAGACATGACACATCCCTGTTTCAACCCAACCTTCAAAGAGAAAAATTCACTCAGTTCACCATCCACATGCACTGCAGCCTTAGCACCATCATATATACTCTTCACAGCATTCAACAACTTCCCATCTACTCCATATATTCTTAATGCTTTCCACAATCCTTGTCTATCCACCCTGTCATATGATTTCTCCAAATCCATGAAGGCCGCATACAACTTCTTTCCCTTCTCTAGAAACTTTTCCACTAAAGATCTAAGAATGAATATCTGATCTACACAACTTCTTCCCTTCCTAAAGCCTCTCTGTTCTTCTCCAACTAATTCTTCTGTTCTTTCCCTAACTCTGTTAATAAGTATCCTACCATACACTTTTCCTATTACACTAAGAAGACAAATGCCCCTATGATTACCACACACTTCTTTTTCCCCTTTTCCTTTGTGCAAGGGAATAATTATACCTGACTTCCAATCCCCTGGGACTCTACCTTCCTCCCAGGCCAATCTGCACATCTTCCACATCCATTCTACTACTATCTCTCCCCCATGCTTCAGCATTTCACTACACACTCATCAGTTCCTGGGGCTTTCCCCGATTTAACTTTCTTCATTGCTTCCACAACTTCTATCCTACCGATTTCTTCCTGTCTTCTCACCTCCCTCCTTCTCCCAGCCATTCCCAAGCCACTATACTCGCATTACTTCCATTCTCTATGTTCAACAATTCCTTAAAGTGTTCTCTCCATCTGCTCACTTTTTCTCCCTTCTCCACTAGTAATCTACCATTTTTATCCTTCACTCCCCTACTAACTTCACTTCCACCCTGTCTTACTCTTTTCACCTCTTTCCAGAACATTTTCTTACAGTCCCTCCACTTTACACTCGAATTCCTTCCAAATACCTCTTCCACTCTCTTCTTACTCTCTTTTACTAATCTTTTCACCTCTCTCTTCCTTTCTACATATAACTCTCTCTTCTGCCTCTCAACTTCTTCCACATCCCTATTTCTCATCCATTCATTATATGCTTTCTTCTTTTGTGCCACAGCCATGCTGTTCCTTGCACCCCCTTCCGTCTTCTCTTCATCCCACACATCATCTCACATGCTGCACATATTTCTTCTGTGCACACACCTTCCACACCTTCCACTTCCCCCATCTGCTCCAATTCATATTTACCCAACTTATATTCTGCCTTTTTCTCATCCTCTTGTAACCTTTCCACTCTCCTTGCAACTACTTCTTCCTCCCGTCCTTCCCTTCTTCTATTCTCCATCTTACTTGGATCTTGATTCTGGCCACCACCAAGTAGTGGTCAGAAAGTCCACTCCCCAAACCTCTATAAGCTCTTGCATCCATTACACATCTTTGCATCCTTTCATCCACACACACATAATCAATCATTGCCTTCCTTTCATTCAGTTCACCACCCACCCTTCTCATCACTCGCCATGTATACCTGTGGATTTATTTTGTGCCTGAAAAGGGTATTGGCTATTACCAACCCCCCCCCCCCCGGCACAAATGTCCACTAACGCACTGCCATTCTCATCTATCTCAGCAGGCACATCCCACCTACCAACTATTCCATCCACCCTACTTTATCATTCATATCACTGATCAAAAACACTCTCTCATTCCTTCCAAACTTTTCCATGCACACTTCCACATTTGTCCAGAACTCTTCTCTCAATGTGCTTGCACAATCTTGTGTTGGCGCATACACGCACACGATCGCCTACATTTGCATTCCAACTTTCAATCTTACCCACACAATCCTTGACCCAACTGATCCATGCTCTCTTATGTTCTTCTTCTATCTTTTACTCACAACAATACACACTCCTTCTTTTGCCCTCTCATTCTCACCTACTCCTGCACATATACCCCATCCATACTCCCATTCTCTCACACTCTTTCCTCTCCATTTAGTTTCAGTTACTCCACATACATCCACTTTCGAACTCTCAAGCACCTGGACAATCTCTCTCTCTTTCACCTCATCATTCGCACCTCTTACATTCCATGTTGTGATCCGTAACATGTCCATTGTCCGGTCCTTGGTCGTCATCTTTTGGTCAGTCCTGGTCCGAGGCTTCTTGTTCGTCTTTTTAGTTAGTTGTATTCCGGGGAGGGGCACTAACCCTCCTCAAACCCTTTTAGCCACCTCGTACGACAAGCAGGGATACTGGGGGAGTATTCTTGAAAACCCCCCTACCCCCAGAGGGGGTAGTTTATCCATGATAATAAACAACCACTTTTACCCTCCACCTGACAAAGTCAGAGGAGGGTATTGTTATGACTGGGATGAACAACAATAGGTGGCGTAGAGATTTTCGTTTCCGGGCCAGAACTCAAAAAGTATTCACTATAGAGTCATGAAATTTCACGTTGTTGTGTGTCTTATAGTGAACTGGTGCCTTTTGATTGGTAGAATGTTGTACCTTAAGTAGTTTTTTCAGAAATAATGAAAAAGAACAAAAAATCTCAGATTTCAATCCACCTGTGCAAGGAATATTTTATGTAATCATAAAAAATTGCTGTTTATTATCATGAATAAACTACTGAAATTCTCAAGTATTAATGTTTGCGTTATATGGGGTGTGGATTGAGGGCCGTTATGCTCTTGGTTAGGTGTGCGGGGAAGTGGGGGTATGTGCGTGGTCAGACGGAGGGTAGCAACAGCATAGCGTTGCCAATGTTTTACGATTACATTTAAGATTCCCTGTGCAGGTCGCATTGAAATCTGATTTTTTTTTTTACTTTTTCATTATTTTCAAGAAAACTACTTAAGACACAGCATTCTACCCATCAAAGGCACCAGTTCACGGTAAGACACATAACCATATGAAATTTCATGACTGTAAATTTAATACTTTCTGAGTTCTGGCCCGGCAACGAAAATCTCTACACCACCTATTATTGTCCATCCCAGTGATAACAATACCCTCCTCTCACTTCGTCAGGTGGAGGGTAAAAAAAGCTACCTCCTTTTCCAAAAAATATATATAAGCATAATAAAGTGGAGGTGGTGGTCAAGTGGTAAAGGAGTGGTCTGCTGATAAATAAAAATAATATAAATGCCTTATCTGTGTTTCCAATGCGTATGGTGCAGTGGGGGTGGGGGTGCAGTGGGGGGGATTGGTCTGCTGATAGGATAGGATAAAAACTCTCTCCTCCTGTTTACCGCTGCTTAATTGCCAACCACCCGAGTGATCTAAATGGACGCCGCCTTTCATGTGTGGGGGAGATAGCTACCACACACACACACACGTACACACACGCACATGTATACACTTTCGATTTCAGATACGCACAGGCACACACTAGCGGTCTCACCTCTACACACATAGACACATGTGTAAAATTTTGGTATCTCGCGCGTGCACGCACACACACACACACACACACACACACACACACACACACACACACACACACACACACACACACACACACTAGCGGTCTCTCCCGTACACACATAGACACGTGTACAATTTTGGTTTCTTGCACACACACACACACACACACACACACACACACACACACACACACACACACACTAGCGGTCTCTCCCGTACACACATAGACACGTGTACAATTTTGGTTTCTTGCACACACACACACACACACACACACACAAACTAGCGGTCTCTCCCGTACAAACATAGACATGTATGCAGTTTTGGTTTCTCGCGCGCACGCACGCGCACACACACACACACACACACACACACACACACACACACACACACACACACACACACACACACACACACAGATCACCGACATTATTCTCTCTCTCTCTCTCTCTCTCTGCCTGATATCAAAGAGTTTTCTACTCATTAAACCCTCCATCATCCTCTCTCACACACTCACACACACACACACACACACACACACACACACACACACACACACACACACGCACACAAACGGTACTTATGTTAATTTATCAGTGAGGGTAATTTCGTCTGCATTTTAACCCCTTCACTACAAGACCTCTTCCTGTCAATACCAACAACTATCGCAGGTCTCTCTCCTCCTGAAGCGGCCTTTTAGTCGTTTCGTAATTCGTGTTTCTCTCCTTATATCCTTGCAATCTTCTGTCTGTAGCAATAACATAAGCTAAGCGTACTCATATAGCGCATACCTCCACCAACGCCTTTACCAGACAGCTTAGATCACCACTAGAATCTAATCGTCTCTTCCTTGGCGAATGATCTCACATATATACAAAATTTCACTGTAGTCCATCGATAACTTTTTTGAAATATCTTGGCCAAAAAAAAAAAAAAGGGGGGGGGGCGAATACATAACCTTTTCCAGCTTCGATGACGGAGGTAAAAAAAAAAAAAAAAAAAAAAAAAAGACTTACATGGCACTGAAGGAATTAAGTAAAAACGTCAATAATTTAAGAGACAGACAGACGCAGACACACAGCGATCGACACAGACAGATAGACAAACAGACAGACACAGACAGATAGACACACAGACAGACACAGACAGATAGACAAACAGACAGAAACAGACAGATAGACTCGACTGGGTATACGCAAGGTGTCTCAGGATTTGTTGTACTAACTTAGGAAAGCAATTCTTTTAAAAACAAACTTTGAGTAGGAACTGCTATATCTCCACGGGCTCACGTTCCATCCTCTACAAGGCTACACTCACTGATGACCTTGTAAGTGATTAGTGTCCCTCGTAATTACCCCATCAGTCGGCCGTAATCCTAGCTCATTAACGGCTAACAATCGGACCCATGCTAATTATACCCACAGCACTTTTCACTCAATATTAGTTCTAGAATCGCCCCCTCAAGTTAGGACATCTCCGGGAAAGACTGGATTACAAGAGCATACTGAGGCGCAAGAAGATATCAAGGAGCCATACGCCTGTCACTACGATGTCGATTTTGGCCAGGCGTTTGAATGAGTGAACTGGGAACTGGCAGAGAAACACTTTGAGGTGGTTTGGCCAGGTGGAGAGGATGGAGAGTGAGAGACGGACGAGGAGAGTGTATGTTTGGCCACGTGGAGAGGATGGAGAGTGAGAGACGGACGAGGAGAGTGTATGTTTGGCCATGTGGAGAGCATGGAGAGTGAGAGATGGACGAGGAGAGTGTATGTTTGGCCATGTGGAGAGCATGGAGAGTGAGAGGCGGACGAGGAGAGTGTATGTGAGTGAGGTGGAGGGAGGGAGAGGGATGAGGAGGCCAAGGATGACATGGAGTGGAGAGGTATATGAGAGAGGGGGGTGTAAGCTGGGAGCAGGGCTGTGAAATGGCAGGGGACAGGGCGACATGGAGTCGATTTGTTTGTGGCCACCCCTTACGGGATTGAGGCGTCTGGCAATAGAAAGATAGATAGATAGATAGATAGTAACTGACAGGACGGTAGGCAGATCCTGGACTGGGACAGGGAACAGTCGTGTGATTTTAATTGTACCAAGGAGTTATAAATGATCCTGTACATCACACTGGTCCTGAATAAGCCAACCCTATCAATTATTCCGTACAGACCGTATGTAATTGTTAGCGCTCAAGTGGTCACATGGGATGGTGCCTACGCCGTCTGCTGCGCGTAAGAGGACTATCGGGTCTCAGGGAAGGACCTATCTAGTCTATGTCCAGATACGAGTAGTTTAGATAAGTAGGATGATTTTATTAGGCTGGAGACATTTTTATTTTACTCTGATTTTCCTCATTGAATTTCCAGACGATTTTATTCAGCTGAGGAAGAAGCTCTCGTGAAGAAGGGGGTTAATGTCTTCAATTTAATTAACCTTTACTTCAGTTTTGCTTCCTATAGACGATTTTATTCAATTTAGCGAAGAACTTTCTAAATAGGGGGTTACATGGATCATCCACTGACGTCCTTTACTACGAATGGTCTCCCAAAATCGTCTGCAGGCGGCAAGAATAATATAAGAAAAGAACAAGCAAATAATAAGTCGCTTGAATCAGGGGTTACGGCCACGGGGATGCGGCTCGTTGTCTGTGTGTTCTGCTGAGCCTGCGTGGAAAGGGGGAAAAAAAATCAGGGAGCGTAAAGGCGGGGGAGGAATTTGAAAAAGATTGTATGTTTCCGTCCAGCCTCAGATTTCTGGATTGTGACGAATGACGCTGTTGTGTATCTCTCTCTCTCTCTCTCTCTGGAAATTACACTCCATTAATACGCTTTTAGTATACCTTCACTTTGAAAATTCTCACCTAAGCAGAACAGGCTAAAAAAGTCTGGCACAAAGAGAGAGAGAGAGAGAGAGAGAGAGAGAGAGAGAGAGAGAGAGAAGGGGAGTTTTTTTCAGGTCAATAACATCTTTTTTATTCCTACTATCACCTGAAAACTTTGCTGACGTGAGGGTACACTACATGCTTCTCAGTGCTGAATGTGTGTGTGTGTGTGTGTGTGTGTGTGTGTGTGTGTGTGTGTGTGTGTGTGTGTGTGTGTGTGTGTGTGTGTGTGTGTGTGTGTGTGTGAATGAAATAACTAAACCACTTTTGATCTGACTTGGATCAAACTTGGCAGATACGCTTAGGATCACCACAGAAGTTGACCTGTTGTTTCTACGAGGAAAAGAAGTCGTCAATGGCAAGGTCAATGTAAACATCTTTTGATCCGATGTAGACTAAAATCTGTAAAAGAGTTGCGCATAAGACAAGGACAAATATATTCCATTTTTGAGAAGTCACTCAAAGGTAACAGCCACAGTCACTGGTCAAAATCAACTCAGCTTTGATATATGAACCAATGTTGATGGAAGGGTTAGAAATTGACGAGGGCGAAGCACGTCGATTTTGAGGGTAATATATCGAAGGTCAGGGTCACACATCAAGGTCAAATGAATAGCCCTCAGACCAACTGGTGGGTGTGGGTGCTGGTCTCTATGTTCCCTGTTGCTGTCCGTTTGTTATTACCGGGAAATTAACTTAGCATAGGACAGCCGCTGGTGATGAAAGGGTTAATGAGGCCTGAACTGAACTCCCGTAAAAAAAGAAAAAAATCTTAAAATAGCTTCAAGGTAGTAAGAATACGACATTAATACGTCCTTTGCTTGCAGGGGTAGACAGGGACCTAACCACTTCACTAATGATCACTACCGGTACCACCACCATCACCACAACTACCATCACACTAACACCTCCACGACTATCACCACTGCCATCGCAGCCAGCACAACTACCCCGACTACCACCACCACAACCTCTACAACTGCCACCACTAACACCACCTTCACCACCACAATCACCACCACCTTCACCAAATCATCACCACCACCACCACCACTACTACCACCGCCTTTACAGTCATTACCATCTGCCTGACAACAACTATCATCATCAGCATAGCTACCACCACCACAACTATCACCACCATAAAAAGTACCACCATCACAGCTACCATCAGCCTAAGTTACACCACAACAACTGCCACCACCACGACTATACCAGAACAACCATTACCACCTCAGCTACACCAGTCAACTTCTTACCATCACAACTACCACCACCACCACCACCACAACTACCACCACCACCACCACAACTACCACCACCACCACCACCAACACCACCACCACCAACACCACCACCACCACATCAGGATTCTTGCAGCGTTTTTAGATATGGCTGGAGATAAACGATTGAAAATATTTTCGGACAGTCTCTTGTCTAAAAGCAACCAAAAGAATCTATTTTTACGGTAATATCACGTTTTATTTTTGTTTTGCGGGCTGTGACGTCACCAATTAGCCAGCAGCGTTGTAATGAAGTGACGTCATCGCTACATCAGCCAAACAACGCTTGGGACTGTGTGAAGTTTTTCTTTTTAATTGGCATGTAATCACTTTGGACTCTTTCATCCACGCCCGCGAAATAAAGTGGAGTATTGTTTTCGTGTGTGTGTGTGTGTTTGTGTGTGTGTGTGTGTGTGTGTGTGTGTGTGTGTGTGTGTGTGTGTGTGTGTGTGTGTGTGTGTGTGTGTGTGTGTGTGAACAAAATAATTCAAGCAATTTTGATTTGCTCTGGACGAAACTTGGTGGTAGAGTTGAAAGCCTCTGCATAGGATGACTTTTTTTTTTTTTTTTTTAGAAAAATGTGTCCAAGATCAAGGTCATATGGTAAGGAAAGCTAAAGTAATTTTTTATCCGACTCCAGCCAACACGTGAAGGAATGGGTTGAGGGTACGGCAGGGAGGAATTGGTTCGACTTTGAGGACAATCAGACAAAAGCCAAAGTCATAAGGCAAGGTCATAAGTTCGACCCTAAAACTTAGACAATTTTGATTTCCTTTGATCCAAGTACAGTATGGCAGAAAGGTGTCAGGCAAGGATGAAGACGATCGATATATAGAACAACTGGTCAAAGGTCAAGGTCGCAAGGCAAGGTCAGCTCAGTGTTAATCCAGTCTGGGCCAAACTTGGTGGAAGGGTTGAGGGTCGGGCATGGATAAGTAACTCGACTTTGAGAACTTCGACCCTTAGACCAGCTTTAAGGGGCCGGGTCCTGCGTGTGCTCATTCTTCCCTGCTCTCTAGGTTGCTGAACTCTGAAGACAAGCGTCCGACTGTGTGCCATATTACGAGGGGCTTGAAAATTTGTATGAATCCTAAAAACACCACTTCCATTGCCCCATTTATCACTGCTACTACAAATACCATCAATACAACTGTCACCACCACACATACCACCACCAACAGAACTACCACAACTACCATCACCACCACAACTACCACCGCCACCACAACTACAAACAACTATAGCTGCACCACAACTATCACCACCACAACTATCACCATCACTACTGCCACCACCACAACTACCACCACAACTACCACCACCACCAGTGCTACCACAACTGCCTCCCCCATGACAGCCTTCACCATCACCACTGCCACCTGTTATTATCACCATCACCATCACCACCGCTATCACCACCATCTCCGCTACTACACGATCACTTATCTCACCATTTCTGTCACGGCTACCACAGTCACCACCACCACAACCTGCACTACCAGCCACATTTATCACCACCACAACTATCATTACCACAACCTCTACCGCCACCATCACAACCATTATCACTACCACCATAACCATCATAGCTACTACCAACACCACCACTACTACAACTGTTCCCTCACAACCACCACCACTACCGCATTTACCACTACTGCCACCACAATTACCACCACCACCACAACAAACCCCACCACCACCACAACAACTACCACCACAACAACAAACCCCACCACCACCACCACAGTCACAACTACTACCCACAAACTCCCTCTTCTCCAGATCACCACCACTACCACTGTAACAACTACCACAACTACCACCACTACTACAACTAACCTACCACTATGCACCACTTCCACAACTACTACTACCACCACCACTATCACAGCTATACTCCTTTTACTTCAACCTGGCCCAAATATCCATCCCTTTGCAGTTAATTTCACGTAGTTTCATTGCACTTCTTCGTGACTAGCATCATATTCTGGTGTTAATCTCTTGTTACATGCAATTTTAGGCCAAGTTAGAGTAAGAAGGATATAACTACCTCACCTTCACCACCACTACCACCACCATCCCTACCACAACTACCACCATCGATCAGGCCGGTGCGGTAAACATCTCGGCTCAGGCGAATTAATCTCAGACGTCGAAGCGTCAGGGTGGAGCCGTCACTCCCGCCTCTCTCACATTTTCTCACTTTCTCTGTTCCAAACTTACTCTTTTTCACGGACCTGCCTTCCCTCTCTCTCTCTCTCTCTCTCTCTCACACACACACACACACACACACACACACAAACTCACAACGCTCCTATATCATCATCATCATCATAGTCATCGTCGTCATCATCATCATCATCATCATCATGTTTCAGTCATCACTCACCCTTCTGAACCTCTCATCTCCCTCACCCCCTTCCCCACCCTAACTCACACTTCTTGCACTCACTCAAATTCTCACTCTTTCACACATTTTCACACTTCCTCAATCGCTCTCACTCGGTCCAACTCGCTGCTATCTCTAGTCTCAGATTCCCTTACTCTCTCTCTCTCTCTCTCTCTCTCTCTCTCTCTCTCTCTCATAATCATCTAATTTTCCATATCATCCCACATCCTCCCACACACCCTCCCACAACCAATTACACTCCCTCCCTCCCTCCCACACACCTACACACCCTCTCACACACACTTCCACACACCACCGATACCCCCCCCCTCTCTCTCTCTCTCTCTCCACACACACTCACACACACACACACACACACACACACACACACACACACACACACACTCCCACATACACCCACAGACACATACTCCCACTCACCCTTACACACACCCACACACACTTTCCCACTCACCCTTACACACACCCACACACACTTTCCCACTCACCCACACACCTACACCCACCATTCCACCTCCCCCCCACATACACCCCGACGCTCATTCTCACAGGCCTCATAACCTCTCTCATTCCCATTGTGTTGTATTGAACCTACGAACACATATCCTGGCTCACCCTCTCTTACATCTCTCTCTCTCTCTCTCTCTCTCTCTCTCTCTCTCTCTCTCACACACACACACACACACACACACACACACACACACATCGTTACTTCTCTCAATATTCTTGGAATTCCTCACACTTTGCTTCAGTTTTCTTCCCTCTCACTCCACTCGCCCTCCCTCCCTCTTGCCTACTTCCCCTACTCCCTCTCACCCCACTCCACCTCCCTCCCTCCCACTCGTCCCCCCCCCCTTTTTCCTCTCTCCTTACTTCCTCTTTCCTCCGCCTTCGCCTCTTCCTGTGTCTTTCTCTCCCTTCTTCCTTTCCTTCTCTTCGTTCATTCCCCCCTCCGTCCCTCTCACCAAACGCCCTCCCTCATTCCTCCCCTCACCCCACTCCCCAGCTTCTTTCTCCCTTCTCTATCCCCACACTCGCCCTCCCTCCCAACCAGCCAAGCCCCTCTCTCTCACTGCACTGCTCCTTCCCTCTCACCCCACTCTTCCTTCCCTATCACCTCACTCCCCCCACCATCCCCTCACTGTCCCCTTTCCATAGTCTTGACTTCACCTCAGCCCCTCCCTCTCACCCCACTCCTCCTTCCCCCTCATCCTAGTCCTCCTCCCTCTCACCCCACTCCCCTTATTTTTCTTCCCCCATCCAATCTTGCACTATGCCTCTGCATTCTTTCCCAACTGCCTACATTACTTCCGTGCCCTCTCATCGCTCTCTTTTAACATTCTTTGCTTCTGTGTGTGTGTGTGTGTGTGTGTGTGTGTGTGTGTGTGTATATATATATATATATATATATACATGTATACTGGTCTATGAATGGTCGTGCATAGCAACATTGCCCAGGATCGCTGAGGGCCGTCCCTCCATTGGAGGTACCCTTTGGGAATCCCATCCTTCCTTAAACCTGGCCAACCAGGTCCGGGTGGAGGTCTGCCACTGAGGAAACTTGTGTGCTTCTAGGAATAAAGCTGGTCTTGTCTCCTTCCCCCATCCGTGGGGGGGTGAGCTAAGTCCCACCCTGCCTAATATTTGGTGTGAGTAGAAGTCTACCATTCTACACATATTTAGTTTAACTAGAAAATAAATATGGCTGTCCATACCAACGTTGCTCGGAAAACCCGGGACTTCCCCTCCCATGAAGGATGGCCCTGGGGGGTTCCACTCTGCCTGAAACCTAGTGGAGTCTACCACTATGCAAAATTGTTTCACTGGGTGTTCCCGGATGCTCTCAATTGCCAGAAAGCGCATTCTCCGAGAACTTTTTCCCCCTCCTGCTCCTCCATCCGAGAGAAATATTGCGCCTTAGCCAATGTGGAACGATGAAAAAAGACGAAGGTCGTAAAGCAAAGCATCTTTATCCACAGAAACACAGGCATTACGTTGGTATGAATCAGAGAGGGAATTCAGAATGCCTTCAACCCAGTTTATGCCTTCATTTCTATTGTCATGCAACCAAACGGAAATGAGCAAACTGCAAAAATCATTTAATATCCGCTTATGTCGCGACGCAGTGAGGTTGTTTTAAAAAGCTAAAAGAAGTTCCAGCTAATCCTGTATATGCTAAAGGAGCAACTTGTACCTTAAATACCTCTACGTGAAAGGATTACATAGTCAAAAAGGGTGGCTGCAAAACCTAAGATCACCACATAACAAAAGGCGTGTTTCTGTCGTCCAAGCTGAGGGATTGGATTCGAAGCCATCTTCGGTAAAACCAAGCTGCGCTGTTTTTGTCGGCCAAAGTGATACGAAGCCGGCCCAAGCATTTATCATCAAAACCAAGACCGTCTTCGTATCTCACCCAAGCGTGGTCGGCAGCAGTCTTGGTGTAGCTTGGGGAGAGTGAGATTGGCCAGCAAGGACACATAAATGATAAATATCCTGAAATTAGCATTATGTATATAAAATTAGGTGCAGGTGGCTAATATTAACGACATATAGAGCCAGTTCAGCACAAATAACGGCTACATGTAAGTTGCATATTCGTCAGAAGATCGTCTTCGGCGAACCCCTCTGTTTACTTTGCGATTGGCACGTAATTTTTCGGTTCTACGTATCCTGGACTGTTTTTGCGGACAAAAATCAAGCGCCCCAAGACTTGCTTCGAATCCCAAGCTCCAGCTTGGACGACAAAAACACGCCTAATGAACCCGCTGCTCGCGGCAGGGATCATACGAGATTTCGTCTTCGGGACGCAAGCGTGACAACACGCAACTATAAGTTGACGCACTGATTTACGATTGTTAGTGTTAGTGGACTCTCAGCATGTGGGTGACATTACCACTGATGACCAATGTGAGTTACTTTTCACCACGGTTCATAAGAACCACCTTTGTTATTGCTTTATTTATTGTTTGCCATTAATGAATTATCAGTAAGGGTTACGTCACTGAGTAACCTAACACTATATGGAAACAAGGTGTTACAGCTCATTCTTTTATTACCATGTCATACAATTCGTGAAACCAAATAATGCAGTTTAGTATAATACGACTTCTCTTCGTTTCAGGTAATTACATGTGCGGTACCAAATGGTCTACGTATGTAAGTACAAAATTATCCGATCTGTTCTTTGTTGTCTCATTCAAAGGTAGCTTGATCATGTCACTTCATTCCTAACATCCCCTTGACATTTGGATGACGTAGTCCACTTGTTCACAACAGTCAGCCAAGTTTCCATACAAGGCTGGTCCTTAGAATGGCTGTATCGGAGCCACTCGGTAGTATTCAGCACGGGCAAGACCTCTGGCATTTGGATCCTCAGAGGTCCTGCTTTTTATTTATTTATTTATTTGTTTGTTTGTTTTTTTACACAATTTATCAGTCTTTCACGCAATCAGCCTCCCTCCCTCCCTCCATCCATCCATGCATTCATCCACTCATCCATCCTTGCACGCCCATCCATTCACACACACACCATCGTTACTCACCCTCTCCCTCACTTCCTTTATCCATTCATCATGCCATCATCCAGTCGTTCATTATCCTCCCTCTCATTACCATCCCTTCTCTCCGCCACAACCCCTCTCCTTTTTTACCTCTCCGCCTCAGTGTCCCATCTTCACCCCAACAAATCTTTTTCTCCAATTCTCCACTTCGCAAATTCCCCCACCACTCCAGATACTCCACTTCCCTCTCTTCTTCCCCACTCTACTCCAACTTTATTCCTTCTCCATTTTAATTTCCCTCCTTCCACTCTTCTCTCGCCACCCCCTCCCTCCATCCTCTCTTCCTTCCTGTTTCCAACCCCTCTCTCATCCTTTCCCATTCACTTTGGTTGTCGTTTCAGTCCCATCTCAGTCCCCCTTCCTTCATTCTCCACCATAGTCTCTCTCTCTCTCTCTCTCTCTCTCTCATAGTCCTCCTCCTTCACCCCTCCCTTCATTGTCTCATCCCCACCCCACCTCTTCCCCACTCCATCCCTCTCCTTTTCCCTCTCCTCCCTCCCTCCACGCCCTCCGCTCCCCCTCTCATCTCAGTCTTTCCCCTCCCCCTCGTCTCTTCACGTCTTACCCCCTCCCCACCCCCTTCCTCTCTCTACTCCCTCCCCCTTCCCCCCATCCCTCTCCCCACCACTACCAGCCTCGCCATTCCAGTTCTTTCTCTTCACCCACTTCCGTATTTTCATTTCCTCCCTGAAGAGACGGAAGTGAGTGAGGAGACGGAAGTGAGTGAGGAGACGGAAGTGGTGAGGAGACGGAAGTGGTGAGGAGACGGAAGTGGTGAGGAGACAGAAGTGGTGAGGAGACGGAAGTGGTGAGGAGACGGAAGTGAGGAGACGGAAGTGAGTGAGGAGACGGAAGTGAGTGAGGAGACGGAAGTGCGTGAGGAGACGGAAGTGCGTGAGGAGACGGAAGTGCGTGAGGAGACGGAAGTGAGTGAGGAGACGGAAGTAGTGAGGAGACGGAAGTGCGTGAGGAGACGGAAGTGCGTGAGGAGACGGAAGTGAGTGAGGAGACGGAAGTGCGTGAGGAGACGGAAGTGAGTGAGGAGACGGAAGTGAGTGAGGAGACGGAAGTGAGTGAGGAGACGGAAGTGTGTGAGGGGAAGGAACTTGTGATAGAGAGGGACGCCTTCACGTGGTGGCACTAATATAATCGCTCACCTCGACTGCTTCGTTATACAGTAGTTCCCCAGCTAATCCCTATCCCCTGAAAGGAAGATGATGGACGGCAAGAACTCAGGCGTCCATCCTCCCCTTGTGGGTTGGTAGGAAGGGAAAGTACGAGGATGATACGGTGGCCTTGTATCCCAGGATTTTGAGTGGAAAAATCCGCCGCAGGATCAAAGGCTTAAATTACGGAAATGAGCACCACGTTTAAGCGCCTCGTGGCTCCTCTCTCTCTCTCTCTCTCTCTCTCTCTCTCTCTCTCTCTCTCCACTCAAAACGGTCAACACAAATCCTCCATTTTCTATTCAACTTCGGGGACAGAAAATGGCGATAAAAATGGGATTCTCAGGGGGGACTCAAGAGGGGGTGAAATTTGGGGCCTTTAGGTCTGAATGGTGGGTGAGAGAGAGAGAGAGAGAGAGAGAGAGAGAGAGGATGAAAACGGTAAAAGGGAACGAAGATGAGAGGAGGAAGATAGCAGAAGGGAAAGAGGGAGAGGCTGATTGGAATGAAAGACAGAGAAACATGATGGAGAGGGAGAACTAAGGGTGATGATGAGACAAGAAAGATAAAGGAGGGAAGGAGAGACAGAGACAAGAAAAACAAGGAGGACCGAAAGGCAATCCTGAGAAGAGAGGGGGAAGTGATGAGAGTGACAGATGAATGTGGGAAGAGAAAACATGGCGAATCGAGGAAGGAGGCAAGGCAGGGAGAGAAGGAAAGAATGGGAGGGAGCAAGAAGAGGAGGAGGTAGGGAGAAGCAGAGGTAGGGATAAAGGAGGAACGGCAGAGGTAGTGAGTGGCTGACATTAAAATTTCTTCAGCTGATGTATTTTCTGCCATCACAGGCCTCAATACTTACAAGACATATGGGCCTGATGGGGTCCCTCCTGATGTCCTCAAGTGCTGTGCTTCTGTACTTACACCTTGTCTAGTTAACTCTTTCGCCTTTTTCTGTCAACTTGTACCATTCCTTCTTGCTGGAAGTTGCTATCATTCAGCCAGTCCCAAAGAAGGGTGACCACTCGCAGCCCTCTAACTATCACCCAGTTCCTTTAACATCATGTATTTCAAATGTATTTGAATCTTTTCTTTAAAAAAAAAAATTAAGCATCTTTCCTATCAAAACCTCCTTTCCTACCGTCAGTATGGTTTCCATCAGGGACGTTCCACTGGTGGTCTTCTCACCTACATTTCAGACTCCTGGTCGTCCTCCTTACGGGACTTTGGCGAAAGCTTTGCCATTGCACATGACATCTCAAAGGCTCTCGATCGAGTCTGGCATAAATCTATAATTTCCAAACTACCCTCATACGATTTCTATCCTTCTATCTTCATCTCTAGCTTCCTTTCTGGTCGTTCTATAGTTGCTGTTGCCGACAGCCACCTTCTTCTAGGGCTATCTACAGTGGTGTTCCTCAGGGTTCTGTCCCATCACCGTCTCTGTTCCTTCTTTTCATCAATGACTTTCTACTGTAAGCTGTACATCGAACCCAACCCAGTCGTACGCTGATGACTCCACCCTTCACCATTCCATTCGCATCCCTCAGCATCCATTTCAGCAGTTACTTCAACAAACAAGGGATGAGGCTATGGCAGACTTAAAGTCTGACTTGGCTCATATCTCTGATTGGGATAAAAGTAATTCAGGAACTCAGTTCTTACATCTTTCAGTCCAACAAAATCATCCGCAGGAGTATCCTCTAATTTTTAACAAAATCCAGTTCAGTCTTGCATTATCTTTGAGCATACTTGGAGTTTCATTCTCTCGGGATTTTTCTTGGAAAGATCATATTACCTTTCTTGGAAAATTTGCATCCAAGAGATTAGGTGTGCTAAGCCGACTCAGTGTCTTCTTTACCCCTGCACAGTTATGGACTTTATACACGGGTTTTATTCGCCCCTGTGTAGAGTACAACTGTCAAGTGTGGGGAGGCTCCCCACATACGGCTCTTCTCAGTAAAGTGGAGTCGAAGGCTTTTCGTCTCATTAACCCTCCTCCTCTTACTTGTTCCCTTCAACCTCTGTCTCTTCGCTGCTCTGTGGCATCTTTATGTCTTTTCTATCACTACTTCAATGGTCACTGCTCCTCTGAACTGTCTGCTTGCAGTGCATTCTTCCACCGCTATGATGGGAGGCATCCGTCTGGCAACTTTCCAATGCAAGAGTTAACCATTACTCCCAGTCCTTTATGTAAGCAACCTGTCAACTCTGGAACTGTCTTCCTCTGTCTGTTTATCCTGCTGCCTATGATCTCCAGTCTTTCAAACGCAGTGTGTCCAGGCATCTCGAAATGAACGCATCTTGTATTTGGCTCTCTGTTGTTTTTGTTTTTTTGGTGCAGGGAACAATTACGGGCTTCTGGCCCTGGGTTCGTTCTTTGCATTAAAAAAAAAAAAAAAAAAAAAAAACGGTAGGTAGGTAGGGAGAGAAGAAGGGAGGGTGGGAGAGAAGTGGGAAGGAGGGATGGTGGGAAAGAAGGAGAGAGAAGGAGGGAGGGTGGAAGAGAAGGAGAGGTATGGAGGGTGGGAAAGAGAGGCAGAAGTGAAGGAGAGAGAATGGAGGAGTAAGAAAGGGGGAAAGTATGAACATGGGGAGAGAGAGAGAGAGAGAGAGAGAGAGAGAGAGAGAGAGACGAGAACGAAGTAGGGAGATTTAGGTAACAAGGAAAATATAGGGAGGGAGAACGTGAGAAGGGTGTGAGGGAAAGACAGGGAGAAGTAGGGAGAGAAAGAGGGAGGAAGGGAGAGTAATAAAAAGAGAAGAGGTGGAAGAGGGAGGCAGACAGAGGCAGGAGGGGGGGAAGGAGAGGAAGGACGGTAGGAGGAAGGGTGAGGATGGAGGGAGGGAGGTAGAGATAGGGAGAAAGGGAGGGATTAAGGGAGGAAAGGGGACTAGTGGTGAATCTCATCTAGGGAAGACGATAGAGGGGGGAGGGAGAAGGAGGGGGAGGGGGAGGGGGAGGGGGAGGGGGAGGGAGAGGGAGAAAGAGAGGGAGAGGAAGAGGAAGAGGGAGAGGGAGAGGAGAGAGGGGAAGCAAAAACAGCAGTAAAAATAGAGAAAGAGGAGGGGAAAACGGAAGGAGAAAGACTGACAGACGGAAGTGAGGAGAAGGGAAGGAGGGGGAAAGGGAGGGGGAAGGAGGAGGGGAGGAGAAAGAGAAGGGAAGGTGGGGGGGAAGGGGAAGGAGGAGAGGAAGAAGAAGGGAAGGGAAGAACAGGAGAATTTCATACAGAGGAAGAGGACGAAATGGAGAAAGGACGATGGAAAAGGAAAGGAAGGGCAGAGTCTGGCAAGAAAAGGGGAAGGGAAGGGAAAAGGGGAAAGGAAGAGACTGACGAAGGAAGGGGAAGACGAAGGTATGGCTGGCAAGGGGAAAGAGGAAGGGGAAAGTAGGAGGAGTCTGACAGGGGAGAAAGGAAGGAAAAGAGGAAGAGGAAAGGGAAGGGGGGGGGAGTTTGACAGGGGGAAAGGAAAGGAGGAGGGGAAGGGGGAAGTAAAAGGGGAATGGGAGGGGGAGTTTGACAGGGGGAAGGGGAAGGGGATAGTATAGTGTGTGACAAGGGATTGAGGGGGATCAGCTGGAGAGTTCAGGGTGGCACCGAGGTATAGGGTCTCTCTCTCTCTCTCTCTCTCTCTCTCTCTCTCTCTCTCTCTCTCTCTCTCTCTCTCTAACAGGCACCACATTAAAACTCTCAAAACTTTAACGAGGCAGCCAAACAACACAAATCTTTTAAATGACCAGGGATCTATGGTCTGGGTTAATGTAAGTTAGGTTAGAGTTAGACAAAGGTAGATTACGTTACAGTGACTGGATTAAGTTAGCAGAGGCTGGATTAAGTTAGCAGAGGCTGGATTAAGATTTGATTAGGGTGGATCTGGGTAAGTTGTGTGAGGGGAGGCTAGGTTAGGATGGATTACGTTAAGTTATATTGAACAAGATTGAGTTATTGAATTATTTTAAGTTAGGGCAGCCAGGACTCAGGGAACGGGCTATGAAATCTCTTACCAGAGCTGAACACACATAAGAATAGTTTTAGTTAGGATAAGCAAGATAAGATAGTGGTAGGGGAAGGTAGGATAAGATTGATAAAGGTAGTGCACGGTCGATTAGGCTAGTTAGGTTCAGTTTGGTTAGATTAGATAAGTCTAGGTCAGGAGGTCATGTTAAGTTAGGTTAGGTTAAGTTAGGTCAAAGCAGAATAAGTTAGATTGAAGCTGAAATAGGTTGGCTTAGATTAGGACAGGTTAGATGAAGGAAAGGTTGACAAGGTAAGGCAAACAGAGGTGAGACACGCGATATCAGAACAAACACTGTATCAGGTGACGCATCGGGGTGCAGAGGGGAGTGGGGAGGAGACAGGGGAGTACGGATGGAGAGGGAGAGAGGGGTGAGGAGGAGGGGGAGATGGAGACGAAGGAGGACTGGGGAAGAGAGGGGGAGAGAAGTGTGGAGTGGTGAGGAGGGGGAAGGGAAGGGAAGGAAGTGTGGGTGAAGTGGAGGGGACGAGGGAGAGGAGGGAAACAGTGGTTGAGAGGAAGTGTAGGAGAAGGAGGGGGGTGGGGGTTAGTGGGTGGAGAGAGAGAGAGAGAGAGAGAGAGAGAGAGAGAGAGAGAGAGAATGAGTGGTGTGCGAGGAATTACAAAAACCGTATCATAAACAAAATCCAATATTGATAAGGTCCACTGGTATGTATTGTTCCTCGATATTTATTTCTTTTCTTTATTTTTACACATAAAGTCATGGAGAGCTTTAATTATATCTATCTGTATCTATCTATTTATCTATTTATCTAATACTCATATATATTCTGGATTGATCAAACTAGGCCACCCTTTCTTACTAGGGTAATATATAAAGGTTGTGTGTGTGTGTGTGTGTGTGTGTGTGTGTGTGTGTGTGTGTGTGTGTGTGTGTGTGTGTGTGTGTGTGTGTGTGTGTGTGTGTGTGTGTGTGTGTGTGTGTGTGATTCTAAAGCGTCTTTGAGATGTGGACAAGGGGGAAAGGAAGGTAATTCTCTCTCTCTCTCCCCACCAACTATTTATTTTATTTATCTATTGTTTCCTACACACTCATCTAATGCCCATCAACTCAGCCACCCCCCACACCAACCCACATCCACCCTACGCCATCCACACCTACCCACACCCACCCACTGTCAATAATCCACTTTACAATTACTCATGACCTTCCACATCCACCCTACACTCATTTTAAGTCACTCCACCTCTATCCACACTATATTATCCACACCTACCCACAACCATCCACACCATCTCATAACCAACCACATCTGCTCACAACCATCCACACCCTACAACCATCCACACCATCTCACAACCATCCACACCTACCCACAACCATTCACATCCCACAACCATTCACATCCCACAACCATCCCCACCTTCTCATAACCATCCACACCTACCCACAACCATTCACACCCCACAACCATCCACACCCAACAACCATCCACATTCCACAACCACCCACACGTACCCACAACCATCCCCACTCATAATCACACCAACCCACCCAAAGTAACTCCACGCCCACGCACACACCCTCACGCTCACCCTAGCCCACTCCACAGCTCACACATGCTCACCCTAGCCCACTCCACATCCCCCACACCTACCCACACCCCCACACCGCTTCCAGGTAACCAATTTCCTATGCTGTACGTTGGGGTCAGGTGGGTGAGGTGAGGCGAGGTGATTATGAGAGCACTACACTGATAGCAGGGTTGTTATCTGGTTGACCCCCCCCCCATCAACTTATCTCACTCTCTGATAACGCTGTACCGCCACCACCACTACCACCACTAGTAACAGCAGCTTATTACCACTACTGCTACTATTATCATCATTCTGCCACCATCACCACTACTAACACCACCAGTGATCATTACTATCTTTACTATTAGTACTACTACTACTACTATACAACAACTACTACTATATTATTAGTAGTATCATTATAACTTTCACTATTATTATTATTATTATTATTATTATTATTATTATCACTACTGCTATCACCGCCACTACTACCACCACCATCAGTACTATCACTACCACTGTCACTCTACCACCATCATCACCGCGCCTACCAACACCACCGTAATTCCAACTACCCCCATTACCCGCACTAAGTGTCAATCCATTAAATTAACAACAGGTGTATATCCAGCCATTATAAAGAAGTCGAAAATTATTATTATTATTATTATTATTATTATTATTATTATTATTATTATTTTTTTTGTTATTATTAGTTATTATTATTATTATTATTATTATTAATTATTATTATTATTATTATTAACACAAACACTAAATTTACCAACATCACGACCACCACTACCACCACCATACCCTACCACCCTTGTCATAAACCACTACCACCACACCCACCTCTACCACCACCAACCCACTACCACCATCACCACCACCGCCACTCCACTATCACCACCACTGCTACTACCCTCACCATCACAACTGCCACACATGGACCATCACACCACGACCACCATTACTACTACTGCACCATTACCACACCATCATTACCATATCACCTTATCACCTGCACTGTAGCGCCTTAACCTGATAGAGATCCCTAGCCCCTTTCAGCTTACATGATCGTCAGTAGTAGTTAG
Source organism: Coenobita brevimanus (assembly GCF_032717465.1). Lineage (NCBI taxonomy): Eukaryota > Metazoa > Arthropoda > Malacostraca > Decapoda > Coenobitidae > Coenobita > Coenobita brevimanus. The sequence continues at coordinate 25,721,516 of NC_137039.1, read as the reverse complement.
ACTGGAGGGTTGATTTGACTAGTAACCAAGGAGACTCATGCTTACTTCATAACTAAGCCTTATCAGATTCATACCACCACAGCTTAGCACTGGAGTTGTGAGATTGACCCAGTTCCCTTAGATGAAGACAAGGCAACGATAGATCCACATATCCTTATCAGTCAGTATTTCATCGCGACCACCACCACTACCACCAGCTCCACCACCATTACCACCACCACACATACCACAAACACCACACTATCTCCAATCACTAGTGCTATCTTCACCACTTATCACCATTTTACCACCACCACTACCACCACCACAGCAACCACTAATACCACCATCGTCAATCACCATCATCTTCACCACCACCACCACCATCTCATTTTAACTCAGCACCACATTTCCACCACCATCCAACCACAACCACCACACCACCCATTGTCCCAAGCCTCTTAACCCTCTCAGACCCAGAATCACCACCAATTACATAAAACCAACCACTGCTAACCAATAATAATAATAATAATAATAATAAGTTTTACATCCATGGCAGCGAAAGAATTAACTGTGAGTCTGGAACATTCTGATGGCTGGAATCTCTCTTGGGTAAATAAAATCGTCCTGTGATAGCGAAGGGAAAAAGAATTAAGCACTTGATCACATCCTGACTTCTTTCTTGCTAAAGGCTGATTCGTATATTGTGCTCTTGAACCTTATCTGATGTGTGGACGGCTAGGTTGGCTGGTGTGAGGAGGTGAGGCTTCCCTGGCTGCTTCTTGAAATCAGTAATCATCCATGCAAGCAATGGAAGAGAGAGAGAGAGAGAGAGAGAGAGAGAGAGAGAGAGAGAGAGAGAGAGAGATTTACTGGAATCAGGAAAAACGATGCAATGTAGACCCTGGTAACGGTAACTGAGCCGTCCATGCAAAACACGAGACTCAGGATGCATTTCTGAACCACCCTGTACATCACCAAAAAATTCCTGCTGACACCATACCCACCTCACCATCACACACCCATGAATTAGTTTATTTTTTATGTTTTATTGCCTGCATAAATCCCGCTTCACCGCTGCTTACCTCTCCCCAATTAGAAGTACAAGCGATGGCCGGAAGGAAGGGGAGGATGAAAAGCAATGGCGAGAAAGGGAGGACGAAAGGGAGTAAGGGAGAGGGAGAGGACAGCAGGGAGGAAGGGCCAGAGCTGGGCGAAAGGGAGTGAGGGAGAGAGAAAGGAGAGAAGCGAGGAAGGGCGAGAGAGTTGCGGGAAAGGGCGTGAGAGGGAGGGAATGTTTCCAGTATTCAACTCTGTGACGTATTTTCTGGTTTATTTTTGCCGCCTCCACACCATTATATTCGGCTTCGGAAAATGCTTTGGTAACGAAGGGGTCTGTGGACGCTAAACCTAACTCCTAGCGTCCGAAAAATGTCTTAAGATGCATGAAATAATCTGAATACAGCGCGGATAAAATCAGAAATGCACCATCTGCTTCAAGGGGTCAAGAGACAGCTAAGCAGGGGTGAAGTGGGGCCAGTGCACGAAACTGTACACTCAAGGCCAGTCATCCCTTCACGCGATGGAGGATCTGACCTAATGAAAAGAGATTCCAACCTCAGTGTAGCAAGATCTCCTTAGGTGTCAACAGTTTCGATGCTGCATAAAGTAACAAGGGACCACAACTGTATTTTACGTGACCTCATATGGTACATGCGTTTCATTTACTTCCTCGCACAAGTCAGTTTATTTTCACCTGACGGAACCGAGCCACTCCCCACAACTCCAGTACCAAATCGCGGACGCATGAAATTCAATGAACCTTAACTGTGAGGTAAGAATGAATCACCCTATTTACTAGTCGGATCAGCCCATCAATCTGACTAGACTGATATTAAAGAGGTTAGGGATCTTCGTTAGGTTAGACAAAAAAAAAAAAAAAAAAAAAGAAGTGTGCTATAGGATAAAGTACTGTACATAATAGGTAAGAATACAGTCATCACCAATTCACCATATTCAATTTTGTCTACCTATCTATAGCCAGACGCCTCAATCTCGTAAGGGGTGGCCACAAACAAATCGCCTCCATCTTGCCCTGTCCTCTGCCACTCCTCTCCCCCACCTCACACCCTCGTCTCTCATATACCTCTCCACTCCATCGATTTTCAATTACTGTTACACATTCAGCACAAACCACGTCCACTTAATATCACGCCTTCTCACCACACACTTTTTAGGAACTGTCTGCCTCCCTCCCTATGGCGACGTGCACACAGGAGAGAGAGAGAGAGAGAGAGAGAGAGAGAGAGAGAGAGTCTGGTCGCCACGTTGACTGTCGTTGGAAGAGAGTTTTTAACCCTTCATCAGCGGGGGGGGGGGAGGCTCTAAGGCTGAATGAAAGCGTCTGGTGTTAGCAGGAATACGATACAGAATGGCGTGAGCTGGAAAAAGGGCAGCTTGATAATAAAGAGCAGGATGACACGGAGGCGATTTGTTCATGTCCACCCCCTCCGGCATTAATGCGTCTGGGTCAGCTAGATACACAGATTCTAAATTATTCGTCCATGTTCTTAGCTTGTAACCTTTATTGCAGTGGGTTACTCTGTGCCACATAAACTAATCCCATGTTCCACGCACTGAACTAAGACATTCTCAGGTCAGAGTTAGAGGGTTAAAGATGTTCAGCTACTAGGAAGAAGGAACCAAAAACTAGAAACCTAGATATTATTCCCTTCAAGAAGAAATAAAAAAGGGAAAATAGAGTCAAATTACAGATCCGTTCATATTGAGATGCCTGGACACACTGTGTTGAAAAGACTGGAGGCCATAAGCACCGTAATAGGAAATACAGAGTTCGATTTCAGCCTTGACAAGGGTTTTGATCATTTGAATTTCGTACAAACAGACTTTAATAATCTCACACAAAACCCAGTGAAATGTGAAAAAAAAAAAAAAAAAAAACACTGACACCACAACAAGAGTTGAAAATGAAAAAAAAAAAAAAAAAATGGGCTGACTTAAGTATGGACGGTTAGTATTTGTGCCGAAGTGGTGGCATGTGATTCAGTGTGACAGGCAAGAGGATTGCTGGGACTTGGGAACAGACTACCATGCTTATGCCCAGAAATACACACACACACACGCACACACACACACACACACACACACACACACACACACACACACACACACACACACACAGATAAGAGCATAAAGCATCTCTCTCTCCCTCGCCCACACCCTTGCACCCAGATACAACCCTTTTGCTATTTCCCCGTCCTGATATATTGCCACATAAGCGCTCTCTCTCTCTCTCTCTCTCTCTCTCTCTCTCTCTCTCTCTTACACGGCTACTTTGCTTCCTTGTTTCTTTCACTTACTATTTTCGCAAGTTTTCTCGACTCTCTCTCTCTCTCTCTCTCTCCTCCGTCTTGTCTCGCGTCATAAACCATAACTTAAGCAACTGAGAGTAAATAGAGAAGATGGCAGCGCCCTCACTCACAGGAGAGAGAGAGAGAGAGAGAGAGAGAGAGAGAGAGAGAGAGAGAGAGAGAGAGAGAGAGAGAGAGAGAGAGAGAGAGAGAGAGGGAGAGAGAGAGAGAGAGAGAGAGAGAGAGAGAGAGAGAGGGAGGGAGGGAGGGAGAGAGAGAGAGAGAGAGAGAGAGAGAGAGAGAGAGAGAGAGAGAGAGAGAGAATGCGCCGACCTTTCCCATCACATTTTAGGTCATTTTCCTGTATTTCCTGACCAATGACACACACACACACACACACACACACACACACACACACACACACACACACGCCGCAGCAATTCACGTTTCCCATACACTGCTCTCCCTACACACACAACTTCCCATATTGCACTTTGTGAGCGTGGGGAATGTTAAATCCTGGCCATCACTCTCCCTCAGTAGGTCCTGCAGTAAATCATGTACGAGTTATCAAAGGTATACTATTTAACTCTACCTTTCCATTCCACTTTTGGGCCTCGTTGGTTGAGGAAGCTCCGTAACACCTTTTCTTAAGCGATTTGTTTTGTTTATAGCGCCTTACTGTCCTCTTCTGTGTTACATAAAGCCTTCCAATATCGCCATACCCTGCCTTAGTAACGTCTATCTATCTATCTATCTATCTATCTATAGCCCGACGCCCTAATCCCGCAAAGGGTGGCCGCAGACAAAACGCCTCCAAGTCGCTCTGTCACCCACCATTTGACTACCCTCCCCCAGACTCACCCCCCCCTCCCTCATATACCTCTCAACTCCATCCCTCCACCTCATCCTCGGTCTACTCCTCCCTCTCCCTCCCTCCACCTCACCTACATACACCCTCTTAGTCAGTCTTTCATTCTCCATTCTCTTCACATGTCCAAACCACCTCAGTGTATTTCTCCTAATCTTCTCAACCACATCCACATCCACCCCACAACGTTCCTTCACTTCTTCATTCGTCAACCTGTCCCTCCACGTCACTCCACATGCTCCTCTCAAGTAACTCATTTCCACTGCTCTCACTCTTGACTTGTTCCCCTCTTGCAAGGTCCATGCCTTGCTTCCATACGTCAGGGTAGGGATCACAATACTATCATGCAGTGACTTCTTAACTTCCATACTCACCTCCCTATTTCTCATCACTGCTTTCAGTGTACCAACAACCTTCCTTCCCTGCTGTACCCTTTCACGTACTTCATCCCCCAAAGTTCCATCCTTACTCATCACACTACCCAAGTACTTGAATGCACTCACATTCTCCATATCCTCACCATCCAACCTCACTGCACACTCTGTGACTTCATTCCTCTCAAACACCATAACTTTACTTTTGTTTACATTAACTTTCAGCTTCCTCCTCCTACACACTGTCCCAAATTCATTCACCAAACCTTGCAACTCCCATTCATCTTCACTCAACAATACTGTATCATCAGCAAACAGCAACACCGGAATCTTCCAAATCTCACCCTCATTCATCAGCGCCACCCCTACATCCACTGCCCTACCTTGCACCTCCTTTACAACCCCATCCATGTATATATTAAACAGCCATGGAGACATCACACAACCCTGTTTCAGTCCCACATTGAGATCAAAGAACTCACTCAGCTCACCATCCACTCGCACCGTAGCCCTAGCTCCCTCGTACATACTCTTCACAGCACTCAACAATTTCCCCTCCACTCCATATATTCTTAATACCTTCCACATACCTTGCTTATCTATTCTATCATAAGCTTTCTCCAAGTCCATGAAGGCAGCATACACTTTCTTTCCCTTCTCTAGATACTTCTCCACTAAACATCTTAGAACAAATATCTGATCTACACACCCTTTTTCCTTCCTAAATCCCCCTTGTTCTTCTCCAACTAGCTCCACTGTCATATTCCTAACCCTATCAATGAGTATTCTATCATACATTTTACCAGTCACACTAAGAAGGCAAATACCCCTATGGTTACCACATACTTCTCTCTCCCCTTTTCCTTTGTATAAAGGAACAATTATACCTGATTTCCAGTCCTCTGGAACCCTTCCCTCTTCCCTACACAACTTCCATATCCACTCCATAACAATCTAACCCCCATACCTAAGCATTTCACCACAAACTCCATCAATTCCTGGGGCCTTTCCCAACATTCCCCAACCACTTATACTCGCACTGCTCTCACTCTCTACATTCAACAAATCCTCAAAGTGCTCCTTCCATTTCCTCAATTTCTCTCTCTTCTCCACCAACAGTCTATTATTCCTATCTTTCACTCCCCTACTATTTCTCCTTTCACACTGCCTTACTTTCTTTACCTCCTTCCAAAACAATTTCTTACTCTCCCTCCATTTCACACTCAGATTCCTCCCAAATTCTTCATCCACTTTCTTCTTACTCTCCTTCACCAGTCTCTTAACCTCCCTTCTCCTGCTCACATATACCTCTCTCTTCTCTCTCTCATCTTCTCCCCTACCTCTACTTGCTAACCATTCACTATATGCCTTCTTCTTTTGTTCCACAGCTCGTTTCACCTCATCATTCCACCATGCTGTCCCTTGCACACCCTTGCATCTCCTCCTCACTCCACAAACCACCTCACACGCTGCGCCTATCTCTTCCGTGAATATCTTACATACGTCTTCCACCCTTTCCATCTGCTCTAGCTCATACCTTCCCAATCTTTCTTCCACTATGCTCTTATACTCTGTCATTTTCTCACTATCTTGCAATTTCTCCACTCTTCTCACAGGAGCTGCTTCCTCCTGTCTTCCCCTTCGTCTCCTCAGCCACTTTCTTTACAGCTCTACCTTGGCCATCACTAAGTGTTGGTCCGAGACTCCATTCCCCCACCCTCTCCACACTCTTGCATCCAACACTTGTCTTCTCATTCGCTCATTCACACACACGTAGTCTATCATTGCCTTTCGTTCAACAAGTTCACCACCCATCCTCCTCATTACTCTCCATGTATACCGGTGGATCATCTTTTGACGAAAGTAGGTGTTGGCTATTGCCAACCCCTTACCAGCACAGATGTCCACCAAAGCACTACCATTCCCATCTACTTCAGCTGGCACACCCCACTGACCAACCACTCCATCCACTCGTACATTCCCAACTATGCCATTCATGTCTCCAATCAACAGCACTCTCTCGCTCCTCTCAAACTTGCCCATACATGCTTCGACTCTCGCCCAAAACTCATCTTTCACTCTTGCCACTCGATCCTCTGTCGGAGCATACACACATACAATCGCCCACGCTTGTATACCTACTTCCATCCTCACCCATACAATCCTTGCACCCACTGTTCCATACTCTCTTATATTCTCCTTCCACTTCTTGCTTATCATCAGACATACTCCCTCTCTTGCCCTCTCATTCTCATTGACTCCCGCACATATACCTAAACCATATTCCCATTCTCTCACCCTTTCACCTTTCCATTTAGTTTCAGTCAATCCACATATATCCACTTTTGCATCCTCAAGCACCTGAACAATCTCTCTCTCTTTCACTTCATCATTCACTCCTCTCACATTCCATGTTCCCACCCTAAGAATGTCCTTTGTCCGTTCCTTAGTCGTCAACGTATGGTCCGTCCTGGTCCGAGGCACTTTATTCGCTTGTTTAGTTAGTTCTTTTTACTGGGTGGGGCACTAACCCACCACCAACCCTTTTAGTCGCCTCGTACGACAAGCAGGGATACTGGGGGATTATTCTTGAAACCCCCCTACCCCTAGGGAGAGGTGTTAGGGAGCGTTCTTAACCGACGAGAATATGTAGTTTGCTCTTTCTCCCATCAGTCTCCCATTAACCCCTTCAATCCAACGACGTATTTCATTCTTTATTCTTGTCACCACCAGACGAAGTATTTTTGATTTAGGGGGAATGAACTGAAGGGGTTAGATATAGGCTTCATTTAATCCTTCAGCACAAGAGGTTTCCCCGTATAAAATCGTCTGGAGGCAGCATGGGCAGATTGTTACGTCACCGATATGAAGGGGTTAACTTTGCCCAAACCCCCTCATTCAAGTTGGCCTTTTTTATTTTTAATCTTAATCTTGTTGCTTCCAGACTATCTTATCCAACTCAAGAGGGATTTCTCAGACTGGAGGGGTTAGATATGGCCTAAATAATCCCTCCCCCCCCCCCTCGCAACTAGAGGTCATTCCTTAGCTGAGTAAAATCGTCAGGTAATGGTTGGAATAATATGAACAAAACGTCACCTGCTGAGACGTGATAAACCTTCTTGAATATGATTACGTCTTTCTTGATCACTGTCTTGCTGCTCTTAAGGTTTTCAGTCACTTCAGGAGAGCCACAGGTAGTCAGTCTATCGATTTACCTATCTATCTATCTATCTATCGCCAGACGCCTTAATCCCGTAAGGGGTGGCCACAAATGAATCACCTCCATGTCACCCTGTCCTCCACCATGTACCTGCCATCCCCCAAACTCACACCACTTCCTCTCATACACTTCCCCATTCCATCCCCAAATAATGGAGTGGTTAAAAGAATCATAACCCCTGCATTTGAAATCGTCGCGCCTGAGCTGAATAAAATCGTCTGGAAACCACCGGGCACCCAACCAATCCTTCCATACCTCTTTGGGGCAGGGCTGTGGAAGAGTTCGAGGTTTCAGAACAGTAATCCGGATCAGTTAAACCCCGGGTGAACCTTCTACGCCCCTCTCAGCGCCTCACATGATAGAAAAAAAACCCTCCGTCGCCCTCTGGTATCGAATCACTGTGCGTCAAGCCAAGTGAATTGCGAGATTGAAATATTACACCAATCTCAGTGAACGGGCCACCTGTTTTAACGGAGCCAGCATCACCGAATTTTTGCCTACGATTATTTCACCGTCAAATTAGCCAGCAGAATCGGGCGGCCATAATCATAATTGCAATTCATTAACAGGCCGGCTATAAATTACGGAATATTGCGTTGGAAATTAGCGCTTACAGACACCGAATATTAATAGAACCCAAGTGAAATTGAAGCCTGGTTGGTGTTTACGTTGGGTTAGTGTTTTTATTTTAGTGCATTAAAGACGGTGCGGGTTTTTATTTTATTTATTTTATTTTTTTATCTTTATTTATTTATTTATTTTATTTTTCATTTTATTATTATTATTATTTTCATTTTATTTATTTATTTATTTATTATTATTATTATTATTATTATTTTTTTTTTTTTTTGAGAGAGAGAGAGAGAGAGAGAGAGACGATTTTCCTCAGCTTATGGAAAGGCCTCTCGTGGATATGGCCATGGCGTCTTTCCCACACTAGTCGCGCAGGAGAGGGGCGCCTTCACGTGGTGGCGCTGAACTAACAAGGCGGCTCCACTGCCCCGTTATATATATATATATGTCCCTCACTCCCCTCCACTGAACCCTGAAAGGAGGATGGTGATGTGTAAGGGAAGGACATCTTTTAACATGCAGGTCACTGGGTTCACGTTTCAATACCGCCGCCACCTCTTCCTCCTCCTCCTTATTCTCTTCCTACTTCTCCTCCTCCTCCTTTCCTCCTCCTCCTCCCACTGCTGCTTCTAGGCCACTTTACTCCGATTAAGGATTTCCCCTAGTAAAGGAGTTACATACAATCCCCATTAACTCCTACACAGTAAAGTCTCTTCCCCTTTATTTTTCCTGTCGCTGAACAATTTCCTTTAGCTTAGTGCCAGGTTTTATTTACTCCATTAGGTCCCACGTACGTAATTTATTAGGCTAAGATGATTTTATTTGGCTGTAGAGGGTTAATGGATACCTCTCGCAGTGAAGGGGTTAGGGTAATGGCGCTTCAGATTACTCACGCCCAAGTCGCGCAAAATCATATGACGGGAAAGGAGTTACTGAGGGAAAAGTTCTTGTAAAGCAGTTGTGAGGAAATGAAACCAATGAAAACAAACAAATAAACAACCAACCAACCAACCAAACAAAAACAAACAAACGCGCGCGCACACACACACACACACACACACACACACACACACACACACACACACACACACACACACAAAAGGGATCCCAAACTTGAAACTGGTCCCGAAAACGCTACTGAAGTGAGGTGATGACAAAAAAAAAAAATAATAAGGAAAAGAAGAAAGAAAAAGTGAAAAAGAAAGAAAAAAAGGCCATAAATTTCCACTCCAACCTAAGATTTGTGTTTTTTTTTTTTTTTTTTTTTTTACGAAGACCAAGAAGCGTAAAAGGCCTATGCACTCTCCTGAAGATGATTTTTCCTCGTAACAAAGAATTAATTTTCGCAGGAAGATGGAGAGACCTGGGAAGACACTACTAGCCGTATTCTTAAAAATAATCCCTTCCCTAAACTTGCCCTTCCCGCCGAAGGAGTTTTGATTTGCATCGGTATTCCAACAGATTCCCGTGGAAGGGAAGGGAAAAGGTTCAGGTTGGTAGCCGTGTTAAGCTAAAACGACCCATCCTGCTGATATTTGTTATGGTGGAGCGTTAGATTTATAAACCAATACATCAAAACACGCATATCTCGTGCTGGATAACGAAGGCACAACACATTTGAGATGTGGGAGGTGGCCACCACATCCACACAAATGCCATTCTGGCCAACACCACAGCGGTGTTCACTCCCCAACACAATATTTTGATAAATTATATTCGAGGAATATTATTTTCTTTAATGCTGTTATTCGTAAGTGTAAGAATCACTTGTTAACGTCCGTCTCATGTACTCGCATGGCGGCGTTCACTTGTTTTTTTCAGGTGCAAGACACGAGCCGAACCACTCGTGTGACCTTCATGGCAGATTTTCCTTTTCCGGCCAAATTAACAAGCAAATTGTTTCTTGAAAAATAAAAAATCCTCGTGTGGCCCTGGCCATGTATAAGATTTATGTGTCAGATCATAAATTATAAGACTGGATGAGTGTCGGAGGCAGTACGTCGTCTGCTCTGTTTATATCGGGCTAAACATCTCAGCCGACATGGGCAACACTTTTAAAGAGATACAAATAGAACTTAAAAAATCAGTTTATCTTTGTAAATCGTATTATTAAAAGTGTACAGTACCTTCCATCGATATTTTTTCATTTCTAAAAATCATCTAATGTATAATGAGGGAAGGGAGATTGGAGGGGAAGAGAGTGCGATGAGAAGGAGGTCTGGGGAGTGGGGAGAGACGAAAGCGAGGGAAGTGGGATGACAGAGAGATCTGGCGAGTGGAGAGAGACCGAAAGGAGGGAAGTGGGATAAAAGGGAGGTCTGGAGAGTCGGGAGAGACGGAGGGGAGGGCAGTGAGATAAAAAGGAGATCTGGGGGAATGGCGAGAGACAGAGGCGAGGGAGAGTGGGGGGAGAGGAATGAGTAAGATAATATAAAATGAGGAAATTGCTCTAATGGTGTCTCTTTATCACTACTTTTGGTTTATCTCTCTTTCTTTTTATCTCCTCAGTGATACCCAATCTAACTGACACACTGATAACCCATTAGTCACAGCTCGCCAACCCCTGCCTACCTACCCCTTCAGTACTATCACTACATATTTGTATTCTGGAACTAGCATCATCATCATCATTAACATCTCTACCATTATCATCGTCATCACCATTATCATCACCATCATCACAACCACCACCACCACCATCACAACCAATATCATCATCATCATCATCATCATCATCATCACAATCACCACCACCACCATCATCACCACCATCATGCTTAGATAAGAAGTCTGTAGAGGAAATAACATCAGATCACAAGAAAAACACTAAAACAGACATATCAGAAATCGATGCACTGGCGACTGATACGCACTCCATGTCTCTCTAAAACTGACACGTATTACATTCTCTCAGGAAATTACACACACAGAAAAGACAGCTCATACTCGCATTCCATCTCCATAGAATCTAAATTAATTTGCTTCCTCGCTAAAAAAAAAAAAAAATCAGCATGGAAGCAGAGTTGATTAAAATTAGTTTTTTCTGTCCGAGATGTGGAGAACTAAGCGACACTGGTATGTGTTTGGTGTGTGTGTATGCAAATTAATGTAATGGCTTGCTTGTTTGCATGAACTGATGGTGCCTCTCTCTCTCTCTCTCTCTCTCTCTCTCTCTCTCACACACACACACACACACACACACACACGAATACTTTGCTTCCTTGCTTCCTTCACTCACTGTTTTCGCAATTCTCTCTCTCTCTCTCTCTCTCTCTCTCTCTCTCTCTCTCTCGTCCGACTGGCTCCTTGAGAGAAGTTTTATTTGTAGTTCGTCAAAGGAAGGCGGTGAGGACTGAGAATGCAGGGGGGGAGGGGGAGAGTGAGAGATAGTGGGAGACAGAGGATAGAGAGAGAGTGGGATAGATAGAGAGAGAGGAGGAGGAAAAAGGAAAGGGAAAGAGAGAGAGACGGGGAGGGAGGGAGAGGAGGGGCGAGGGGGAGAGGGATGAAGGGGAGGAGTGGACAAGAGGAATGGGGAGGAAAGGAGAGTGAGGAAAGAAGGAAGGAAGGACGAGGAAACGGAAGAAATGAGGGAAGGAAAATAGGAGGGAGAGGAAGAAGGAAGAGGAGACAATGGGAGAAGAGAGGGAGGAAAGAAAAGCAGGAAGACAGGAAGACAGGAAGAGGGGAGAAGAGGTAGAGGTATTAGAGGTAAGATGGGGAGGAGGGAGAGAGGTAAGGGAAGGGGGACAAGAAAAGATTTTGGGAAAGGGGAAAAGACGAGAGGGAGGGTTGAGGGTAGGAAGAGGGGAGATGGGGGTGGGGAAGGTAGACGTGGGGAGGAGAGAGGGAGAGAGGGAAGGTGAGATAGAGGAGGAGAGAGAGAGAGAGAGAGAGACATGAAGAGGTGGGGGGAAAGGAGGGAAGGAAAACGTAAGAGCTGTTGAGTGAGATGGGTCGGAGGAGAGAGAGAGAGAGAGAGAGAGAGAGAGAAAGAGAGAGAGAGAGAGAGAAATTCTATCTATCTATATACATGCATACACTATGATCAGAGAGACAAAAGAGTAAGATAAAGATGAAAACATCAAAGAATAAAGAGAAAGCAGGAGTAGGGATGAGTAAAGAGATACGAGGCATGAAAGCAAGGTTAAAGTTTTCTCACATTTTCTGTTTAATTCCAACTCTCAGACGAAGAGGGTTCTCAGGGGACGAAAACACCCGTCTCTCTCTCTCTCTCTCTCTCTCTCTCTCTCTCTCATACTGATATATTGATATATATATATATATATATATATATATATATATATATATATATATATATATATATATATATATATTCAGTTCTTAGTATCTTTTCAGTATCATGGCGCATTGTTCATCATTTCTAGGTCTCCACTAGTTTCAAAAATTGAATCAAGTTTGATCTAACATAAATGCAGAGGTTAGTAATTTTGACGGTTTAACCCCTGCAGTTGAAAGTCTCCCAGAGTGGAAGAAAATCGTCTGGATATAACCCCTGTTGAAGAATATGACATCCTCGGAGGGAAGGGGTAAACGCTTTATTATATCTCACTAAGTTTTCTTATCGAGGAAACATATAAATAAATAACGAAATAAACGAACACTTTCTACATCTCTTTTCACTTTCGTCCTTCAGTGTACGAGTGTGCGAAGGAAGCGATGGAGAGGGAACACTATCAGATTTGCTACAGGGTGCTGACGCCCCGCCCACGCTCAGCACCAAAAGTGTGATATTTCGGAGACTAGTACACCTACAGCTGGTGTACACACAGCGCTGAAAACACGAAGAGAGAAAGATAGGAGTTACTCAAATTACTTGTCTCAAAATTCGTCTATATATTGCTGAAAAAAAGCCAAAAATCGTCAAACTTAGGACCAAGACAGGATCATTGCGGGAATTACAAAGGATACAGCCAATCTACGCGAATAACTGATAAGCTAATATAACAACATCAGTCAGAGTGCTCCCTGTACTATCCTTTTCTTTTACTTCTGTGTTCTGGCACTAAGGAGGACTGCTTGTAGGGACGGTAAGGTCTGTGTATCTGTGTATCTCTCTCTCTCTCTCTCTCTCTCTCCTCACGGAACGCTGGGATGTCTTTTTCTTTTTTTCTTTATTTTTTCTTTTTTTTTCTTCCTCCCCACGGTTATATTAAACCTCTTCGGACTAGAGGGATTATAGCTTTCATTTCACCTTAGCTGAGTTACTCCTTAGCTGAGTTACTCCTTAGCTGTGTTACTCCTTAGCTGTGTTACCCATTTGATGAGTTACTCCTTAGCTGAGTTACTCCTTAGCTGTGTTACTCCTTAGCTGAGTTACTCCTTAGCTGAGTTACTCCTTAGCTGTGTTACTCCTTAGCTGAGTTACCCCTTAGCTGTGTTACTCCTTAGCTGTGTTACCCCTTAGCTGTGTTACTCCTTAGCTGAGTTACTCCTTAGCTGAGTTACTCCTTAGCTGAGTTACTCCTTAGCTGAGTTACTCCTTAGCTGTGTTACTCCTTAGCTGTGTTACTCCTTAGCTGTGTTACTCCTTAGCTGTGTTACTCCTTAGCTGAGTTACCCCTTAGCTGTGTTACTCCTTAGCTGAGTTACCCCTTAGCTGTGTTACTCCTTAGCTGAGTTACTCCTTAGCTGAGTTACTCCTTAGCTGAGTTACTCCTTAGCTGAGTTACTCCTTAGCTGAGTTACTCCTTAGCTGTGTTACTCCTTAGCTGTGTTACTCCTTAGCTGAGTTACTCCTTAGCTGTGTTACCCCTTAGCTGTGTTACTCCTTAGCTGAGTTACCCCTTAGCTGTGTTACTCCTTAGCTGAGTTCTTCCTTAGCAGAGTTACCCCTTAGCTGAGTTACTCCTTAGCTGAGTTATTCCTTAGCTGAGATACCCCTTAGCTGAGTTACTCCCTAGCTGTGTTACTCCTCAGCTAAATTACCCATCAGCTGAATAAATTAAGTGGTAATCAAGAACGCTATATAAAAATGAGTCATCGGAGTGAAGGGGTTAATTACTCTTACTGACCTCGGACGATTTATATTCCATTAAGCAAAGACTCGTACTGAAGGGATCAATAAAGGGGATTTACTAAGGGATGAAATTACTGCTCCGATTCAAGCCGGATTCCATGGGCTTGGATGATGAGTGAATGTGAGTTTGATTGGGTATTCTGTTAATTAGTTTTCTCTGTCAGGTATTTTATTGGCTCTCTGTCTTACCTTAGAAAATGATGATGATGATGATGATGATGATGATGATGATGATGGTGATTTGGATGATGATGGTGAAATAATGATGATAATTATGATGAATATGATGATGATGATAGTGATAATGATGATGATGATGATAATGATGGTGATAATGATAATAATTAGCAAGATGATGATGATGATGATGATAATTAGGATGAATATGATGATGATGATGATTAGGATGAAGATGAAGATAATGATGATGATAATTAGGATGAAGATAATGATAACTGGCTCAGTTTTTCATATTTATGGTTCATGTTGCCTCATTAAATCAGTGTAGGATAAAATAATTACTGCTGCTGGGAAATTGCGTTCACTAGAGAGAGGGAGAGAGAGAGAGAGAGAGAGGTGGTTGTGTGTGTGTGTGTGTGTGTGTGTGTGTGTGTGTGTGTGTGTGTGTGTGTGTGTGTGTGTGTGTGTGTGTGTGTGTGTGTGTGTGTGTGTGTGTGTGTGTGTGTGTGTGTGTGTGTGTGTGTTTGTGTGTGTTCTGTAAGTACACACACCACGCGGATGGACCTTCTGCTCCCAGCGACGAGGTCCGACCCTAATGTTAATCGAAAAACTTTTGAGAGAGAGAGAGAGAGAGAGAGAGAGAGAGAGAGAGAGAGAGAGAGAGAGAGAGAGAGAGAGAGAGAGAGAGTATGAGAAGTGGAAAAGGAGTTGAGTGCCAAAAATAACAAGTAGTTGGCGCTTAACAGTTGCTTGAGTGCCAGAGAATGAGGAAATTTCTCTCTCTCTCTCTCTGCCATTTTGGACTTTAAGGGTCATATACACTACTTGGTGGCACAGTAAACACCGTATCGCCTCTTCCTAAGCGATTTGTCCTGGATATTACACCTCAACATTCTCTGACACGTAATTTGCATCGCTTAAAAATCTATCTACCTTTCAGCATTAACATCAAGGATAGTTTTGAAAGATAAATCACTAAGGAAGAGGTGTTACGAACTATCTCACGGTATCACATTCAAGGCTGGAGGGATGATACGGGAAGGAAATGATTTTATATCCTTCATATCGTACCTTTTTTTTTTTTCTGCTATTTCCAGACGATTATATTTACCACGGAAAAGACCAGAAAAGACTTATGGAGCGGAGGAAGTGAGTCTGACCCTTCACATCCCCTTCAGTATTACAGTGCTGCAGTAACTGAATAAATACGTAAGGCAAGGCATGAGTAACGCAAGTGGTCTACTGTTCTGAGGGTGAAGGAGGTATTATTATTATTATTATTATTATTATTATTATTATTATTATTCATTTATTTATTTATTTATTTATTTTCTGTGTTGGTGTGGGCCAGAAAGACGCTTGGTGATCTATTGACAAAACTTCCCGGTAGAAGATCGGCATCCTAGAAGGCGTCATAAGCTTTCCTTTCTCTGTATGGAAAAAATTAGACAGTAAATTAGATCCAGTAGAGTTTGATAGATCCAGTAATGTTTGATAGATCCAGTAATGTTTGATAGATCCAGTAATGTTTGATAGATCCAGTAATGTTTGATAGATCCAGTAATGTTTGATAGATCCAAATAAACCTTGACGAACTGCTAAACCTGATTCAAGATCCGTTGTTCTCGAGATGCCTGCACAGATAGACAGGAAGACATAGGCCATTAAAAAATAAAAAATAAACGATGAAGACAGTTCCAGAGTTAATCACAAGAAAGAATGAGAGTACCAATTAATTCTTGTGGTAGAAGAATCGACGGAATTGCGATGAGAGTGTGTAGTTAAGACAGGTGCAACATGCCTACCGTAATCTGGGAGAAAATACGTGAAAACAGAGAAAGAGATGCAACATTGTGGTGAAGAGAAAAGGGTTGTAGGAAGCTAGAAGAGAACTGGAGAGACGAGAAGCCTCTGACACCTCTTTGTTTAGAAGCTGTGTATGTGATGAACTCTCTCTCCCCACCCAAGCCCACACATGCACGCACACGCAAAGAGAGAGAGAGAGAGAGAGAGAGAGAGAGAGAGAGAGAGAGAGAGAGAGAGAGAGAGAGAGAGAAATTTACTCCACTCCGGTTTCAATAAGACCCATGTACAAAATCAGCAAATTAAAAGGGCTAAAGAACGCACGGTGTCGGTTCAGCACATCTAACCTCTGTGAAGCTAAAGTTGCCAGAGAATTAATGTGATCTTTGCAACATAGGCTCAGAAAACCAAGAGACACGCGGGTTATAAGGGAACGATTAAGTGCTGAACTGTGTGTTGTTGCAGCGAGGAGGATGGTCATGTGCAAGGCTGTAGTGAGATGAGAAATACTGACATTCTTTTAACACTTTCTTTTAAAAATAATGCAGGTTTCTAGATTTTGGCTCCTTCTCGTCTTACAATAAGGAAAGAACGAGAACAGCAATTGACATTCTAGTTGCAAAAGAAAAAGAAAGAAGACCAAATAATTGACATCCCAGTTGCTTAAGAGAAAAGCACAAACATCAAGACAACTAAACTTACCTTCCAGCATCCAAAAACGGAGGAAGGATCCGTGAATTTTCATAAGGGGACCAGGGAACGGACCGACGAGCTTTTACGACTCTGAACCGATTAGGCGGAGGGTGGTGGGCTACGAATACACCCTTCTGGCAAAAATACGACACACAGGAACCTTGCACACGAATGGGTTAAGGAAGAAACACACTGAAGCCACTAACACAGGGACCAACCAAAGACATCACAGTTCCTTGAGAGAGAGAGAGAGAGAGAGAGAGAGAAACCAATTCCTGCCATTCAATCTCCTGTTCCCCCTTCATCACTGGACACAATTACTCCGATCATACTGACAGGGAGAGCATTAAATGTGGCAGTGGGGGGAGTCTCGCTTTCCTCGAAGAACGACTGCAGTTTCCCCTCCGACGCGTCTCATTACATTCTTCACCGTTTTCTTTCCCTCCCTCCTCCCTTCTTCACCCTGACGTCCTCTCATCACTCAGCGCTATACTTTATTTCACTCCGATGGCTCCCTTTATGCCTTCAACCACTAGATTATTTTATTTATTTATTTATTTATCTTGAAGACTTGGAGCTGGAGGAGGTACATACTGCCTCCGTTAACCCCCTCTTGCTACGTAACATTTCCTCAAACCTGAATCAGATCGTCAAGAAATAGGAAGAATAAACCAGTAAAGCACACCATCGGACTTGAGGGGCTAAAACTTGCCGATGTGAGAGTCTAGTCCCTAATTTTGGAAAGCCTAAAGTCAGTCTACAAGTTCCTTAGCCCGCATCCCACCTTAGAGACACGCCAGACCCGCTCTATCTACGTCACGTGCTTTAGAACTTTCCCTCAAATATCGTGTTTTTCCCCTCCCTTCCAGATATAAATTTTGGGTGGAGCAATTTTCCCTCGCTAGCGTCAGATATACCTCTTCAATCTGGTGACCTTTTTTTATTATTATTATTCATGCCTGCTGCCTCTAGGGGATTTAAGTGATTTATTGCAGATCTGTAGAAGTGAAGGGGTTAAGGAAGTCTATGGTCAGTATTTCGTTAGTTAAGAAAGCTCCCTGACACCTCTTCCAAAGCGATTCATCAATGGCTGAATAATGTCATTTTGTATGTTGTTTGTGTTGAGTATGGTGGTATTGGAATGATTTTTAATGATATGGAAAAAGATGGTAAGAAGTAAAATGTAAAATGAATCGCTCAGGAAGACGTGTTAGGGAACTTCCTTAAGCGACGAGGAAACAGCCCTACAAACACCTCCAGTTTCAAAATTCTCCCCCTAACCTGAAAATTGACAAGAAATAGCAAGAGCAAAATCCCTCCCCCATCTCTCTCTCTCTCTCTCTCTCTCTCTCTCTCTCGCTCGCTCGCTCGCTCGTCACGCGCTCCTATGGCCCAGTTCCATCCCTCCCACCCCCGCCTCTGCCGTCACGTGTGGTTTGCATGATGCGCTGCTGTCATCACGAACTCATGCATAATACAACACATTTTCCTTGCTTCCACTTCTCTGCCTATCGTTCCCTCTCTCACTCTTTAAAGACCCCATGCTCTCTCTGTCACTTCCCTCCCTCTCTCCCTTCCTGTTACATCTATCTGTCTATCTCGATCTATCAATCTGTCTGTCACTCTGTCTCATTCACTATATCTATCTACGTTATCTATCTATCTGTTTATCTATCCAACTGTATTTATCTATCCTCTTGTCTGTCTATCTGTCCATCTATCTCTCTCTCTCTCACACTTCCCTGACCGCAGTAAAAGTTCAGTATCAGATTAAGTCTCCCCTTGAACACGATCTTTCTCACTCTTGTACCGCTCTTTCCACTTCCTTTCCCTCCTTGCCCAAACTTACCCTCTGCCCCCATCTTGCCCCTCCCACCCCCTCCTCTGCATGCATGACACTCTGCTTCTTCTCTGAGTCATGCACATAAATATCAAGATTCCCCCCCCCCCTCTCCTCTCTGTCTCCATCTCCATCTATATGTTTCTGTCGTATCTCTGTTTCTATCTGTGCGTCCCCCCACACACAATTTTCTTTCTCTCATACACACACACACACACACACACACACACACACACACACACACACACACACACATTCTCTCTCTCTCTCTCTCTCTCATCCTATTCACCCTTATCCTGTCTCCCTTTGCCTTAGCCTCCCTGCATCACCCTGTCTCTGCAATACATCCTCTCCTCCTCACCCTGCCTCACCCTGTCATCCTCTTCAGCGCCTCTTGTCTTTCTTTGCCTGTCTTCCATTGCTTTATTGCTTCCTCTTGTCCTCTTTATTTTAACCCCCGTGTGGACCTTGTATACCTTACCATCTTACTTTATTTTATTTCCTCCACCGACACACGTCTTTATTCTCTAACCCTTTCAGCCCAAGTACATATCCTTCTCCTTTACTGCTTCTAACCCCGGACGAGTTTGTGCAGTTCCGGACTTTATTTCTTTACTCCATCACCTTCAGACGATTTTATTCAGCTTAGGAAGGCTTGTTCACCATGGAGTAAAACCTGTTCTTATTACTGTATTATTTCACGCCAGTTGCCGGCAAATTGAACTTAGAGATTATTCTATCATGGGGGTGACTAAAATGAAAGGCGGTTTTATTCAGCTGAGAGAGAGAGAGAGAGAGAGAGAGAGAGAGAGAGAGAGAGAGAGAGAGAGAGAGAGAGAGAGAGAGAGAGAGCAGATTAATTAATATACTGTACAGAGGAGTCAGATATGATGAGACCAATGAAATCTCTTAATATGGAGATTATTATAACAGATGAAAAGACTTTGCTCCGCTTCATAACATCGTACCGTAAAGCACCCTCATCTGAGTGGAGCTCGAACCCACCTCGCCACTGCGGGTGTGACAGATTGCGTTGTTATGTTGATGTTTTTCTCTTCAGATCCACGCACCC